>NC_056527.1:135838794-135866488 GCF_019175285.1 Sceloporus undulatus
CGCCTTTCTCCCAGGAAAGAACCCAAGGCAGCTTTACATTAAATACAATTGAATAATAACTACAATAATGAAGAATCCTTGAGTCTGAATGGATAATAACAACAAAGACAAGAAGCAAGTGAGTTAAATACATAGAACTTTCCATTTTTCATTTGAAGTGAATATAAGGTTTGATATAATACAAACAAGCATAACAGTGATACAAATGGGCAAATGAGTAAAAGTGGATCATTATTGTATCTTTGTTTTCTGATGCGTTTTGTTTACTATGTCTGTTTTTAAAGATGCAGCGAAAAGCAACAATATATGTAAAAGTCTGAAGACTTGTTGGTTGAATAAAAATTATATACATATAAATAAATAAATGAGTTGTTATCCAGCAGTAATTGTAAAACACATAGGAAATCTGAGATCCACAAGACATGTATTTTTAATATCACACACACACCTAATATTGTTAATTGCACAAAAGAAGACTGGCAACCATGGAACCCTCTCAGTATTGTAGGATTGCAATTCCCAGTATACCTAACCATTAGCAATGCTTGCTAGGACTTGCAGTCTGATGACAAGTGGGGATTAATTTAATGTGATGCACCCCGAGGAATGGCAACACAAAGTTTTGATGGGACACTCCCCACATATACTTAACAGTCAAGAGTTAGAAATGTTGCCTTTGGACTACAACTGCCAGAATCCTTGCCTTGGGAGGACTCTGAAATCCAAAAAAGCATCTTTCCCAGGCTCTGCTACTGGAGCTGATTTTTCCATGCCTTAGTTCTGGAAACTGAAGTCTAAACCAGATGATCAGCTCTTCCTATTTTATTTTATTCTTTAAAAAATTACAGTAACTATTAAGATTGCTTTATGATTAAAATATGAAAGTAATCATTAAGTCAAATGTTATATAATTTAAAATACGCAAATAAAACAATCTTGTTCAAAGCAGTGGTGCTGGGAAAGGGTTTGTAACTTTTTTTTCCTGTGATATTTTCCCAATTTGAGATGCTCACCAAGACTTCTTATTAGCCCTGCTGGGGAAATAATATAGGAACCTGTATCACGCCTGAAATTTGACCCCACTTAGCCTAATAGTAGCTGCAAAGGAGCTGGGGGGGCACACCACCCAGTCGCATCAAGTATTGCAATACTTGTAGTTGACAATCACCAGTTTAATCCTATCCTAAAACATAAATTACTCAAAACAGATTTTTTACAGACTACGCTGGATATCAATTAGCCAGTCCTGCAAATTGCCGTAATTTTCTACCCAGCCCTTTACATTTATCTAGTTTTATGTCATTCAATATGGATTGAAGAGCCATGATTACTACAGGTGTTCAGCGACGCCTCTTTTGCTGTCAAAATCTACTATACATATTTACAACATAATCTGGTACTTTGTTCAGAATTAAGCCCCACTGAGATCAACTGGGCTTATTTCCAGGTAAGTATGTATTGCAACCTTAATATCTAGTTGGAGAAATTACCTGGTTCATGGAGCAAGGTTTCAAAACATTGCCGGCATAAAGTAAATCACAGCCTGTGTGCTCAAGCATTTCCACTGCGCCTCAAGAGAGCTGCTAGTGTCCTATAAGAAACAAATTGTCAAAGGTTATTGTTTGCCCCCAGCAAACATATCTGCAGCTGAGGTTACCTGCTCTGTCTCTGCAAGAACAGAGTGCCCAGATGTCATAACCACAAAAGAGGACAAAGCATTACAAAATATAGGACATCACCAAATAAAAGCTTTTAAAAACCACCTAATATTAATGTATGTATGTAGAGAGATCTTGTAGCACCTTTGAGACTGACTGAAATAAAGCAGTTGGCAGCATGAGTTTCTGAAGTCTAGGAAAGCTCATGCTGCCAACTTCTTTATTTCAGACAGTCTCAGAGATGCTACAAGATCTCTCTACATACCGATCCTACAGACTAACACGGCTATATCCTTGTAATATAAATCATGTTTCTTGGTCATACTGAAAAGGGAACACATTTTGACATTCCTTCTGGACAGAAGGTTGAAATGGAGGGCATGTCCTGGAAAAGGAGGACGTCACCCTATGCATGACTTAACACTCTGCTCTTCCTATTTCTCTTTCTAATTACTGGTAGTCCTGTCAAATTTGGCCAGACCAAAATTTGATCAAACTCTTTAAGATTTTGATTGCTCTTTTTTTAGTTCCTTCATCTGCCCATTCCTAATCTTCTTATCTCTTGACTGCAGCCTCCATTCTGAGCAATGGTTGCTCCAAGGTATAGGGAATCTTCAGGTATTTCGATTTCCTCATCGTCTAGGTTGAATTTATGCAGCTCCTCCGTGGTCATTATTTATGTTCGCTTTATGTTCAGCAGCAAGCCTGTCTTTGCGCTTTCTTCCTTGACCTTCCTCGGTAGCACCGTGGTTAATTCTTCCATGAGCTAAAAAGAAATTTGGGCAACATGGCTGTGCACGTTACATCGACTTCTGAACCAAGGTAAATATACACAGGTGGCAAAATCCAGGCTCCAGCTCTTATTGAAACGAGCACAGCTTGTGCAATTAGTGACACCGCCATTGATGTCACTTGGAATAACGAATGGGTGACATTTTGCTGCTTCAATGGCTTCTATAATGATGATTATGCCACTTAAGGGGCATTGTGTTTGGTATATTTTGGTCATTAGCACAAAGAAGTAATATACAGCACAGTTATTTGTTTGCCCCATAACTTTAATGCAACAGCATTTTTAAATAAATACTGTAAAATAAAGACCAAGCATTTCCTTTTATACTTACCAGACGTCTTATAATACCTGTAATATACTAGCTTTGTAGTCCAGTGTTACTCTCTGTGTAAGAAATTTCAGTCTCATGTACAAGAATCGTGTGCCTTCTTATGGAAGACAAGCTACTTTTCATTCCATGCCCTCCAATTGTCCCAAGTTGGGAAAGACAGTCCTGATTAATCCACCGCCATCAGCTTTTTAACCTGCTTTTGTGAAATGTCCCAGTTTCACGCTCCTGTTCTCACTTTCCTGCTTCGTCTTCGGCTTACTTCAGTTTCTGTAAACTGAGTTCAAATGTAGTTTGCACACAGTTAACTTGGCAAGGCAGAAGAGATGAGAGGTTGAAAACTTGCCTTTCCCATTAGGCTCAGGCAAAAGCAAGCTGCTGAAGCCTCTCCTACCTTTTCACTCTTACTCATCAATACCTTTTTCCATTGTGACCCCTCTTTGATGTCACTTGTGCATATTGTATTATATACTCATGTAGAAGTCTAGAAATTCATATTGAAAAATTGACCCAAAAAACATAGTCGACTTATCCACGAGTCAATGTAAGCACAGTATTATATATATATATATATATATATATGGTGAAAAGCAAGAGTTTACTCTGCCCTGGAAGCACCGATCCCCTTCTACTCCCTCATCCATCCAGCCCTTAGTATGAGCGACCAAAATGGCGAAGGGTCTGGAAATCATGTGCTATGAGGAGAGACTTGGGGAGCTGGGGATGTTTAGCCTGGAGAATAGAAGGTTAAGGTTGATATGATAGCCCTGTTTAAATATTTGAAGGGATGTCATATTGAGGAGGGAGCAAGCTTGTTTTCTGCTGCTCCACAGATTAGGACTCTGAGCAATGGATGCAAGCTCCAGGAAAAGAGATTCCATCTCAACATTGGGAGGAACTTCTTGAGAGTAAGGGCTATTCGACAGAGGAACATACTCCTTCCTTGGAGTGCAGTGGAGTCTCCTTCCTTAGAGGTCTTTAAACAGAGGCTGGATGGCCACCTATCAGGAATGCTTTGATTGAGAGTTCCTGCATGGCAGAATGGGGTTGGACTGGATGGCCCTTGTGGTCTCTTCCAACTCTATGATTCAATGAGCATAAACAGTTATACCTGCTTGAATTTTGCATGTTCTTTGGCATTATTTCTCTTTGCTTCGTCTTTTTCATGACATGCCTCAAGATTTACCCTCGACTTATCCACAGATCATAGCAAAACCCATAAGTTTAGGCTCAGAACTTGCCCTCGACTTATATATGAGGCCGACTTATAGTTGAGTATATGCGGTATATGCCCCAGTTTGTATCTGTGAAATGTGGGTAAATGAGGTATAATTCAGGGCCGTTTACAGCAGTGCTACGCAGGTAATATAAGTGGTTCCTTAAGGCGATCAACAAGTCCTAATCTACATTAGAAATCAGAGCAGAATAGCCTCCAATAAATGAACGGCTGAAATAAAATGTTACTGTTTTATCTTCATCTCCCAATACAGGACATTGGCAAAGTGTCGCCTGGGACGATAGGGAATATGTAAAATGTATTGTTACGTAAATTGCAGTAAGGTGTTCTTGCACAAACGTTATTACATAAATGCACATGTAAGTAAGTTATTGTGCATCTAAGCATGTCGGTGTATGTTGATGAGTCTTTGGCTGGCAGCAGAAAAAAAGAGTACTGGGAGCCTTGGATCAGATTGGGGATCGGCCAGTATGTCACTCAAAAGGTAAGCGTTGATTGAATGGTGAAGATGGGCACGTATTGTCATCATCTTGTTCGCGCCTAGGAAGAACACACTGACCTCCAAACGGATCAAGGGAAGTGCTATGAAATTGTAAATGTGCAACAAGTGCATATGTGCAGTAATCAAAACTATTTCTCATCCCTCAAAGTGACCTATTTGGGGTGTTTCAAAAGAGACACGCAACACGGAGTTTGGTACCCAGAGACGAATCAGAGTCCAAATCAACAGTTGGACCTAGAAATTCCTAGAGAGTGTATTAATCAAACCCACAAATAATATATAGTGTACAGTATATTATATATTATATACATTCTCTCTCTCTCTCTCTCTCTCTCTATATATATATATATATATACACACACATATAATATATATATATTATATATATATATACACATAATATATATATATATATATTAGATATATATTAGATACGTATTATATATATATATATATGTTTTTTTTGTGTGTGTATATATATTTATTTATATTTTCCTGCCTCTCTCAGATGGAGCTATATATATATATATATAATATAAAATATTATATGTATATATATATAAAATAATATATATGTGCATATACAATATAAATATGATTATATATGTAATATATATATTGTGCATATTTATAAAATAATATATAATATATATGAATGTAATAATAATATGTATACATAAATATATACCTATATAATAAGTGTGTGTGTATATATGCATAAATGTTGTTATGTCTTCAACTCATTTCCAACTTATGGCGACTCTGTCAGGGTTCTTTCTTGCCAAGTTCCCTCAGTGGCGCTTTTGCCATTGCCTTTGCCTTCATTAAGAAACAGCTACTCTGAAGTAATACCCTCCCTCCCTCCTTTGCCCCTCCCCTTCATACTCTGGAGTCCGTTTCCCCTCGCCCCGCCCACCGTGCAAAGCTCCTCCCACTAACTCCCTTCCCCTCTCCTACGCCCCGCCCTATCGGGGGACTCTCCGTCCAATCCTGGGTTCCGCCGCAGCCACGCGCCACTGACGTCACGCAACAGACCAGCGTCGCGCGACGGCTCTTCTTCTTTTCCCCGCCCCTCCCCCTCTCCAGTTGCAGCTCGTTGATTGGTGGAGGCGGCGTGGGCGGGGCCGGCTGAAAGGGCCACGCCCCCTCGCGAGGCTTACCTGCGTCAAAGCCTGAGGCTGCTTCATTTGGAAGAGGAGGAAGGGTCTGGGTTGCCTGAGCCCAGGTAAGGGAAGAGAAGTAGGTCTTTTTTCCTTCTATTAGGCCTCCTTTTCCATTGGGATAAAGCTTGGGTTTACTTTGTCCTTGTCTCTCATCATATTTGCATCCACACTTAAGAAATAACCAGGTTTAATCCCGCTTTAACTGCCAAGGCACCCTGGGATCTGTCGTTTTGGGGGAGGCTCCCTGACAGTCTCAATCCCTTTATTGGTCCAGAACACACTGCAGAAATGATCTAGTTTGAGACCAAGGGAATTCTGGGAAATGTAGTGTTTTTGAGACTAAGCCTTCACTGTCAG
Organism: Sceloporus undulatus; assembly: GCF_019175285.1. Taxonomy (NCBI): domain Eukaryota; kingdom Metazoa; phylum Chordata; class Lepidosauria; order Squamata; family Phrynosomatidae; genus Sceloporus; species Sceloporus undulatus. The sequence goes on from NC_056527.1 coordinate 135,844,833, forward strand.
AGAGAGAGAGAGCCACCATAAAACTACATTTCCCAGGATTCCCTAGCACTGAGCCAGGGCAAGTTAAAGCGGTTTGGAACTGGATTATTTCTCCAGTGTGTTTTGGGCCCTTTTGTCAAAACTGCAAACCCTGCAATCATGGCAGTTAAACTGGGGTCGAACTGCTTTAATTCTGCAGTGTGCATCTACACTGCAGAAATAATCCAGTTTCATACCGCTTTACATGCCACGGATCCATCTTTACCACAAACTAGGATTTGTAGTTTGGTGAAGCACCAGTACCATTCGACAGGGAAAGGTAAAGGCCTTGTAAAACTACACATCCCAGGATGTTGTAAGGATGGAACCATGGCAGGAAGATGGAAAAGGGAGTACAGGCAGGTTTTTTGTTTCTTCCTTGCTGGTCCTTGGCTGCGTCTGCCCTGCAGAAATAATCAGGTTTGATACTGCTTTAACTGCCATGGTTCAATGCTGTAGAATTCTGGGAACTGTAGTTTTATGGGACGTTTAACCTTCCCTGTGAGGGAGTTCTGGTGTCCCATCAAACTATAAATCCCAGGATTGCACAGCATTGAGTCGTGGGAATTAAAGCCGTGTCAAAGTGCATTGATTCCGCAACCTTAGACTGCGTCTACATTGCAGAATTAATGTAGTCTGATACTGCTTTAACTGCCACGACTCAGTGCTATGGAAACCTGGGATCTGTAGTTCTGTGGGACATCTTTAGCCTTCTGTCAGAGAGTTCTGGTGTCCCATCAAACTGTAATTTGCACAGCACTGAGTCATTGCAGGTAAAGCGGTGTCAAAGTGCATTAGTTCTGCCATGTGCACCCGCCCTTAGGTTAGGGTCTACATTGCAAAATTAATGCAGTCTGATACTGCTTTAACTGCCACAACTCAGTGCTATGGAAACCTGGGATCTGTAGTTCTGTGGGATGTCTTTATCCATCTGTCAGAGAGGTCTGGTGCCACACCACACAAATGGCAAATCCCAGGATTCCATAGGATAGAGCCTGGACAGTTAAAGGGGTGTGAAACTGCATTAATTCTCCAGTGTGGCAACAGCATATATGGCTGGATGACAAGATCCTGCAAGGAATATGCTGCAGAGAGTCACAGAGGGTTTAACGTCTTCTCATACTGACTTTCAAAACACTTTGATTTGCTGCTATGTCCAAAAGTGCTAAAATATGACTATTACTTCTAGATATGTTTTTCTCCAAATTATGTGGTACTAGAATTTGTTTCGTTTATCCAAATCTGAATTTAAAATTAATTTTTACACCTTTCTACCTTCTAAACCATAACAAACATATCACTGCAATACCCCCCATTGCCCTCCAGATGTTTTAGACTTCAACTCCCAGAAGCCTCAGCCAGCCAGCTTGGCCAGGAATGCTGGGACTTGAAATCTTGAACATCTGGAGGAGCAAAGTTTGGGAACCACTGCTCTTGAGCATACCTGAGCTTCAAAAGCTTTCAACATGTATATTGTGCATTTTGAATGGCCCAATAAAGAGATTACTGTTTGGTGGGTTTCGGGTGTTACTGGACTTTGCTATTTGGCTGCCCCTGGATATGTGAAGGAAGTGTTTGCCTCCTCAAAAGAAATAAAGATGACATCCTTATGTAGCCAAGTTGGGGTTTATTTCAAATTATGTGTATTCCCAGAAGATTGCAGGGCAGTAATAGAATGAATCAAGAGCTTATTTGTTTCTATTGTAGTCTACATTGTGGTTTGATATATCATGTTTCTTCCTTTCAATGCAATCTCCTGCAGGTACAACAATGGATCTTGTCCTGGCCTGTGCAGATAGCTCCGTTTTGACACCGTATGTCTATCCAGCAACATGGCTGGAAGATTCTCCTGTTCGACAGCTGCTCAGTCTCTTTGTCATAACCAACCTCGGTGCACTTGTAATTTATCTGCTCTTCGGCAGCCTCAGCTACTATTTCATATTTGATCACTCGCTAAAGAACCATCCTCAGTTTTTAGAGGTAAGTCGGGGAGCTCATGAGAGCAATTTCTTCCCCAAATTTCTCTATTCAGCAATGAGTTTGAGCTCCGATTTCCCTATCTGATTGATGAAACCTGGTGTAAAGAAGAAAAGAAATGGTATTATGACAAATTCAGCACTTCTTATTCTTCTGGTGTCCTGCATCCAAACAATTCATTATTGCTGTGTGCCTTCAAGTCATTTCTGACTTATGGCGATCCTAAAGCAAACCTATCATGGAGTTTTCTGGGCAAGATTTGTTCAGAGGGGGTTTGCCTTTGCCACCTGAGGATGAGAAGGTATGACTTTCCTGAGGTCATCCAGTGGGTTTCCAAGGCAGAATGGTGATTTGAACCCTTGTCCCCAGAGTCATAGTTCATTGCTCAAACCACAACACCATGCTGGCTCTCTATAATCTCTGTATGCAAGTGTTGTTTGTTGGGTTGTTGCAGTACTGACTACTATCCCTCATGGGCTCCTGACCTTCATGAGTGACTTACTATCAAATTCAGTGTGGAAACAACCTTGTGGTTCTTTGAACGATATGCTGATGCACACATGTAGTATGCCAAAAACATTTTTGTCACTATTTGAAGCCATTGGAGTTAGAGTTAAACCCCTTGAACTATTGTCCAGCCCGACTGTTTTGCACTGAAATCTGTCTTTAAACCTCTTTTGTTGAAGGATGCCCAAGTGCCTTCACATATTTTTGAGCTGTCATTTTTGATGTCGGATTTGTGGTTCATGTATGCTTTTTCTCTTGTAAAGAATTCAGGAGGGCATTGTTTGAAAGGATGGAAGATGGAACATAAACCTGATGTTTATGGATGACATTAGGCTGTTGGCAGCAATGACGGGGCAACATAATTGGCATTTGAATCTGTAACGATGTCTGATACCTTTGTCTGTATCTCTCTTGCAAGATCTGTTGTTGCTGGCATGTAACCTTGTTACAATAAGTAGTGACTATAAGTAAATATTGTTTTAAATCCTATTAGTCCCAACTAGAACAGGGTGACTGAATCAATGGGATTTACCTATGTGTTGCCTCACCATTCAGCAATTAATTCAATAGGTCAGCTTTTGTTGGGACTAACCAACAGGTTTCCAGCCACAGGCTGCACACCAAAGGTCTATAAGAGGAAAGTACTATTGTCTAGGATGGGTACCAATAAATACTGTGAGTAGTTCTGGACTATTAGTGACAATCAGGAGTCTTCTGAATTTGTCACGTAGTGGATTATTCATGGGTACCACTCTGGCCTTTTAGGCCTCTCTGTTTTCTCCTTCACATCTTTGGGTGAGAAATACCTGATTTAAATCCTTGAATTGTCTGTTTCTGTCTGAAAGGCCTGAGCATATGTCATGGGATTCTAGGGCTTGGCTGTGGTAAGAGTGATTTCTGTGCGGTACTCTTGGTGGAGTCTGGAAACATACAAATATGTGTAGCAGTCTTTAGTTTCCAGTATAAAGTAGTGCTTATACATCCATTATAAGCCTCTATAAAGTGAACCTGTTGACTGGTCTAGGTTCAAGTTGATAGTTGAGTGAAAGTTATTGAGGTCCTGGTGGAAGTTTATCAGGGACATGAGTCCTGATAATAAAGATGTTATCAGAGTCTCAGGTGGAGGAAAAGCTTGCTTGTGAATATAAAACCAGGTGATGGCCAGACAGGATTATTAGGGCATGAACATATAAAACAGCCACATAAGGAGGTGTCAAAACATAAGTCTATTTAACTTAGTACTGTCTGTTCTGGTTGGCAGCAGCTCTCTTAAACCTCTGGGAAGGGTCTTCCTAATAGAGTAGTGTCTGAGAACTTTTAAAGCTTGGAAATACCGAGAAGTGAACTTGACTCGTGTTGCATGTAAGAATGAACTTTACCTCTGAATTATGAGTTAAGTTTGATGTACTAAAGATTGAACTTGGAACCTTTTATGCAATCATGAACTTTAGCTCTGAACTCTATTAATGTTGGTGGTACCAGGGATGTAACATGGATCCTTACAGATTGCAAACATGAACTCTAGCTATGAAGCATGGGTCTTTGTAGTCAAAAGAAAATTCTCCTTTTGTGGATTAAGATGAGAAGGTGAGGTCCCACAGCTTTATAGTGATGTAAACATATGTTGGTGAAAGAAGTAACACTAGGGAAGGCCACAGGAACTGGAGATATCTCCCTGATTTTTAACAAAATTGGTTAAGCATATGCAGAATGGTGATTGTCTCACTGCCAGCTCAGTCCCAAACAATATTATCGATAGGGGAAATGTTTTATCTTCCCTTTCTGAATTTGTTAAGCCACCCTTGTGTAGAAGGAGGCCTCTTAATCATGTCATAGATTGAGAAACTTGCTGTATTATTTCCTTGCTTTGCAGATGACAAAATTGCAGTGTACTTAATATAAGGACACTTTCAAGATAAGATTGTGTATGGCATAAAACTGAGCTGCAGACTGAGGAGATGGCATCATGCAGCCCTTGTCTTAACTACTGTATCTAATTGCTGTGTGGGATAATATTACTACTCTATCTCTCTCTGGCTGTCTTGTTAGCAGGGCAACTGAGATAGTACTTGCTTTGAACATTCTTAAGAGCTATATAATTAGCAGCTTTTTCAAGGTGTCTGTTTTTGTGTTCAGAATCAAGTGCAACGTGAGATAAAACACACGCTCAAATCTTTGCCATGGATCAGTGTCCCTACTGTTGCCATCTTCTTTGCTGAAGTCAGAGGCTACAGCAAGCTCTATGACAACATTGAAGACTCTCCTTACGGTAAGGAACATGCCCAGGGTATCACCTGTTAAGTCATCTTCTCTATCTCAAAAGTCTGTCTTGGTCCCTTTCTTTATATTAAAAGTCTGATACGTTTCTCTTTTACACCAGGCATTATTTATTCCACTTAGGGTGGCTACATGTTTCTTCCCTCTCAGAGTTTTACCATGTGCAGTATGTAATCAAAATCCCCAAACTGTAGTTCTTTCCAAAAAGCAACTATGGAGTGTGGGGAAGAGAATTGGTAGTGCAAAAGTGATGGCAGGTAGGATGTGCAACCCTTTCCTTGCCTGCCTTTTCCTGTTCCAGATTTCAAACACTATGATTAAAATGTAAATTGGCAAGGGCAGTGCATGTTTAAAGTGTATGCAAGGATAACATTCCCAAGAGAAGTGCTTTGGAACAACAAAGAGAGGAAGATAAGTGCTCTCCAATGTTCCCTCCTTTAAAAAAATAAAGTTTGCAGTGTCATTGCAACCACTTGTGAGAGTTGTCTTTTCCAATGGGCTGGGTATCCCCCTGTATCCCCTTACATGCTGTTTTTCTCCCCAAATTTAGGGAAGCTAAGGACATCCCTATACACCACTTGTACAACATAAAGCGACAACCACACTAAATCAGCTGAGAAAGAAACAAGACCTCTATTGCCAAATGAAATATGTTGAATATTTTACAAACAGCTGAAGTATTTCTAAGTTTTGCTCCGCAGCCAAGAGATGAGATTCTTAAGAAATTCAGTGCCAGCCACAGGTATCTTTGACTCCTGAACATGTAATTTGTTTTACATGTTCAAATATCAAAGAACTGTATTGACTTTCTTTAAATTTATAGGTAATAAAGGAGGAGTAGAACTTCAAAATGTGTCAGCTGTTTATAAACAAGCATTAAGCTTGTTTTATTTATCCCTGGGTTTCTTCTTCTCTTGGCCAATATGTAGTGGAACAAATTTCAGCTAATTTAGTTATATTATCAGATGTTATTTGAGTCAGACTATCTGAAAAATGCAACTCTCAAAGTTTTTAGTGATCTCCTTTTCACACACACACACACACACACATATATATCTTAGTCACCTGTACCCCATTAGTGACCAGACAAGTAAGTAATGAGTATCATACTTCCTTTACCCCAGTCTACAGTGCAGCCACATCTGAAATGCTCTGTAACATTCTGGTCACCACATTTGATAATAAAGGATATTGTAGATCTAGCAAAGGGACAGGAAAGAGCAAGTCAAATGGTTAAGGAAGTGGGGCAATTGCCTTTCAAAGAAAGGTTATAATATTAGGGGAGAAAAGGTGAATGAGAGGAGAAGTGCCAGAAATCTATAAAATTATGCCTGGTTTGGAGAAAGTAAATGAGATTTTTTTCTTCCTTGTAATACTGGAACAGAGAATCGTCCAGTAAAGCTAAATTGCATGAGATTCAAGACAGATAACAGGAATAATTTATTCAGAGTGTGCAGTTAAAATTGTGGGATGCATTCCCACTAGATGCAGTGATGGCTGCCAATTTGAATGGCTTTAAAAGCGGAATGGATAAATTAATGAAGGATGTGGCAGTTAATGAGTGCTAGTTAAGATGGCTGCGAGTCACCATCAGTAACACAGGCAGGGAGCACAAAATAAAGAGTGTGGTTACACTCATCTCCTGATGGTGGGCTTCCCTGAATGACCAGTGTCTATGAAACAAAATGTTGGACTAGACAGGCCTTTGCTCTTATACAGTATATCTCTTCTTACATTTTAGCCAACTCTTCACTTTTTCATCCCTTTCCCTGCAAGCAATTGATGCTTGGTGCTGCTCTGAACCAGTCTTGTAACTTTGCATGATTAATTGGAGCCTGAACTGTGGGAACTCCTGTGTTTGTCTGGGCCGAGTACTATTTCATCACCTTGTCATGGAGAAAACAATGCCTTTGTCCACATCATTGTACCATTCTGAGAGGCAGATCAGAGGAGGCTTAGTATGCTTTAGATTCAGGATATGCCCGTCCTCCCCGCTCAACATACCTGTCAAGCAGGTGAAAAGTACAGCAGACCCAGAAAAGATGTACTTAATTAGGTCTCTTTCATTGGAAATATTGGAAAGAATATTCAAGAAGTGGGCTACAAAAGACCAAGAAAGGGAAAAATCACCTCATCTCTTTTCTGCCCCATTGATAAGGCTTAGTAGGACACAAGAAGTGGAAGGTTGACTCTCCCTGCTTGGATCGTCCTACACTTTTAGTTTCTCAGAATGAAGTGTTCAGTTTTGGCAAAGGCTCAGAGAAATTAGTCTTTTCTACATGAATGTTAGGAACTGTTACTGAAACTGAACAATTTTTTTGTTCTCACAAATGGGTGCCTTGTAAATCTACTAACACTTAAAATGGTTTCTTCCCCCCCCTCCCCCCAATTTATTTAGGGTGGTTTGGTGTTATCGTCAGCATGCTGTCTTTTCTCTTCTTCACGGATATGTGTATTTATTGGATTCATCGATTTCTCCATCATAAATTCTTCTATAAGGTATGCATTAGAGGGTAAAATCTGCTTTAAAAACTGGTTGCATGCCATGTGTACAGATAAGAGGTATTTGAATCTTCTAACTGCCAGTAATGACTATGGGATGATCTTGAAAAGAGTCTGAACCAGTTTTTTTTTCCAAAGTAGACCAGCCACTTACAGATGAAGAATGACCTGATTTCAGCATGTATATCAGAGTATGCATGTATTTAAAATACCATCTGCCCTTCAGCCAATCAGCCAAAAGTGCCCCCAAAGTGGGTTACGAGTAGTTAATTTGACATTTCCCTGTCCTCAGGCTTAGAGTCTAAATAAGATAGTACACACAAGAAAAAGGTATTGGCAGTGGGGAAGGGGATGTATTATTATTTTTATTAATGTTTAATGCTCCACAGCTAAAAGCTCTAGGAATCTAACAGGGGAAATAATGTACAAGATAGGATTAACTAACTGTCAGGAATAGAGCTAGAGCTAGTTATGGATAGAGACCTTCATAAGATTAAGAGAGATTCAGGTGGGAATAAAGTTTTGGTTTGATGAGAGCTGAGGGTATAGTGAACTATTAATTAAAGAATTTGTGAGAAATATATTACTTTGATTCTGTCTGAGTTTTTATGTTGAAATATTTATGAAGCCGGCTCTGTGCTAGATCTTTAACCTGCCTGCTAGCCAAGAAAGGTCTGTTGTTTTATTATTTAACTAGAAGCCTTTAATTTAAAGGGTTAGAGTAAGAATCAGGCACACATTACCACACTGAGCCTAGCACAAACCATATCAACTTCTCTTCTGTTAAAGTCACTTCAGGGCCCAATTACTAAATCCAGTGAGAGATTTGGCATTGTGGAGCAAAGAAAGTGGCAAGAGCCCAAAAGTTGGTGTCTGAGTGAGCAACATGCAGAGAAAAAATCCTTTTCATCAATGCAGGTGATCATTTCTGTGGCTGGTGGAGAGACCCCAGCACAGAAGATACTGCTTTGGCCATGTTTTCAGATTGAAGTACTAATTCCTCTCATTTTTTTTCTCTCGCAGCGTTTCCATAAACCGCACCATGCATGGAAGATACCGACTCCATTCGCAAGTCATGCTTTCCACCCTGTTGATGGCTTCCTTCAAAGCACCCCTTATCACATCTACCCGTTCTTTTTTCCTCTGCACAAGGTGACCTATTTGGGCCTCTACATCTTTGTCAATATCTGGACAATCTCCATTCACGACGGGGACTACCGTGTTCCTTTCCTACTGAGGGAGGTTATCAATGGGTCTGCCCATCACACGGATCACCACTTGTACTTTGATTATAATTATGGCCAGTATTTCACACTCTGGGATAGGATAGGAGGCTCATACAAAAACCCTTCCTCTTTTGAAGGGAAAGGTCCTCACGATTGCTTGAAAAAGCTGAAAGAAAGCAAACTGAACAATTTGAGAAATGGCCATGGAGAGGAGAAAATATTAGGAGACAACTTTAAAAATAAATAGGCTGAATACCATGTGTGCATAAAGAACTGTATATGAATAGCATTCCCCTCTCCTATAGCATCACCTGGTGATGAAACCATGATATTCTGTAAAGAGGACCCTGCTTGGAGAAGCAGAAAGAAATAAGATCTATGTGCTGAACGATGCCTTTGCTGTTGATAACTAATGGAGAAACCGTACTTCTTGATTTCAGTGATGATATGTTAATTCCAAGAGTGGTCCTTGCTTGATACATAGGAAATGAAACCTGACATTATCCTCTTGCCATCGGAATGAAACTATAATGCTAATGCTCAGACTTGCTGCATAATGCTAATGCTGGGAGTCTCACATCTATACTTAGCCGTAGGTCACTTGTAATTCCAGTAAGAGGGTGCAAATTGCTGTTGTACAGCTAATGGACTATACTGTATTAATGAAGGTATGTAGAATTGGGATAGGGTCACATGATAACTTCATTGTATATTCCTTTCAGAGTAGGTATCAACTCTTTTAAATGGGGCACTAGTTTTCCAAGTGCACCATTCTATCAAGGAGTGAGATACTAAGAATAATAGCCTCTTGTGGAGTACAGTATGTCCAGAAGGATGTCCAAATGTGTGTGTGTGTTTAAATTGTCAGGAGATTTACAACAAGTTGATAGTATGCCTGGGTATTGTGTCACTGATGTGGTAGAATGGACACTTGTAGGGTATTTTAATATCCCTTACCCAAGAGCGTCACAGCAGGAGAAGTAAAATATAGGAACTATGAAGGATTTTCCAAGATGCTTTCAGAATACTTTGAGTTGTTGTTCTTGGTTTATGTTAAAAACATAAGCAGAATCTCTTTGTGGAGTTGGCTCCAGTACTTTACAGACTGGCAGTAGCTGCCCTACCCCTTGGATTCAATCTACCAGTAAATTTATTTTCAGTAAGGCTTTCATAGGAGACTGTTTTGGTGCATTTTTCTTAGCAGATTTTCCCGAGCTGTCTGCTTAGCTTTGTCTCCCTTCAACATGTGTAACTTTGAAGTCTAAGCACCAAAAGACTAATTTAAACAGCCAAACTTTCACTGTGCAATGTCCTTACTGCTTTGATAAAGACAAATGCATTTTGTCGAGTTCTGGAGACAATGCAAAAAGGAGTTCTGTTTGATAATTATATCTTCTGAAGGATTTGGGTGTGTGTGAGTTAAACCAGGTAGACTGTGGAAGCTGTCTTTCCTTTAAAAATATTTTCAGGAGATGAAAGCATGATTGCTATTAATGTTACATATGCTTACAAAATTATCTGTAGTCAGTGAGAAGGAAGAGTGTGTTCTTCTCTTATAAAGCCGTGGGTGTTTTGTTTTGTTTTGTTTTAAATTACAGGAGTAAACTAGAAGGTAAGTGTGTTTCCCTGCATCTAGAACTTTCTCATTATTCTCCAAGGAGATTTTAAAACCAAACCTCTCTGGGGGAGAGAACAAAGGCAAACAACAGGGTCATGGTTTGAGGCATGGATGGTTACCGTACTTTTTTTCTGGGTCTTTGACATGGGCAGCCCCTGGAAACCACAAGTTCATTGCACCTGGAATATTCCTCCTTTTATTTATTTCTCCCTCCCCATCCCTGGGATTCATCCCCTCTATCCATGAGAAGTAGATAAGGTCTCAAATACTAATTATAGATATCTACCACAAATACACTTCTCACCAGAGACTGGACTTTTTGTTTTTAAGCTGTTCAGTCTATTGCGTGCACATGGAAATGTGTTGCTAGGAATCAGGTGGAAAGATTGTCTGCAAAAACACCTTTGCAGCACATGGCCTTGTTGTCGATCCCAATGGTCCCTGCAAATGTACATTTACCCCTCTGTTATCTACATCCCTATAGATGCCAAAGGCTGAATTCAGAATGTTTAAATGAATGTTTTCCCTTTATTACTGCTCTGCACAGAATTGTGATGAATAACTTTGCCCTGCCAAAGGAGCTCAGCACCCTGGCCGAGGTCTAAGGGTATCTATCCTTCTATATCCAAAATGAACAGAATTGGGAGGTTTACCCTACTCCCTCTCCTGTTGCAGCCCTCCAGAGCACCAAAATCCTGCTCCAAAGTGGTTCCCAGACTTTCAGAGAGAGATGCCAGGAAATATGGGCAACTGTAAATTGGGGATCACCAATTCTGACAGAAGCACTGGATGTGGAAGGTGTACACCACTGGATCCTGGCCCCTGTGTTTTTCCTTTTAAAATCCTCATGTTCTTCAATGTTGAAGCTACATCACATACACACATGCATAGGTTGTGTGTGACTCAGGGTAGGGATTTGTGAAAACCAAGAACTGGAAAAGGGACCGCTGGTGCCATGAAGTATTCATTTAATTGTTGCCATAGAGATGTCAGCTGGCTTGATGTGGAGCAAATAGGACAAGGAACGCAATGAGAGAATCTTGTTTTCTTTTTCTTTTTTTATCAATCGCGAAGCCTGTGAGAAATGTGTGCAGCCTCCTGCTGCTTGTGCCAAAGGAACATGTTTGCTGAAAGGATTCAAAACTAACCCTACCTAGATCCATCTTGGTTTTGATGGTTAAGTCAAATATTCTGCCTGAAACTTTCTGAACCTTACAGCCATGGAACAAACTAAAATGGACAAGGTTTTGCATGTTCTTGTTTGTAAATGAACATGATATCCTAATGCTTGTGAATGGGGGTTGATCTTTGTCCATCATTCATACTAATGCGTGTGGGGGTTTTTTTGTTTTGTTTTTTGGTGATAAATAATAAAAGGTGAACTTTCTGATTTATTTTTTGTGTAGAGAGATTTGAATGACTGTGCCGCTCAAGTACCTCTGCAGTTATTAAAATGTGTGCTCACAAAATGCCCATAGGCCCCACCAAGCAAATGCAGAGTCTTTAGGCAAAGAAGTTCAAGGGACTGCAACAATGAGACACTATTTGCAAGAAACTCAAAGAATATATAATGTCACCAGTGCAATTCTCAGTCCGTCTGATGGATTCATAGTGAAGATTTGTCAGGGCTCATTTAAATGTATTTTGGCCCTTGCTATGCTCAGGAGGCCTTTTCTGAAGTGTCTGTTGGCAGCTATTATTTTTGTCCAAAGCTGACTGGCCATACTCAGTTGAAGGTTGTCAGGTTGTACATTCAGTCTTGATGAGCCTTGCATGTGGATGTGCACACATGCTTTGTGTAGGATGACCATTCTGCATTTGGTCATGCATTCAGTGGCATAGTCAGTTGCATATCATTTCCATTGAACACAAGGGTTGCTTAGCACAATGAATGCAGTTTTTGCATACAGACTTAACACTAGATAACCTTGGTGTAGAATCTTCACCGTTATACCCAGTACTTATAGTGACTGGATGGTGAGCAGTCTAGCAGTAGTAACCTAAATAGTCTAGCACTACGGTTCCCAAACTTTGGTCCTGTAGATGTTTTGGACTTCAGCTCCCAGGAGTCCTGTTGGCCCAGCTGTCTGGGGATTCTGGGAGCTGAAGTCCAAAACACATGGAGGATCAAAGTTTGGGGATCATTGGTCTAACAGCACTAAACGTAACTCCTGTCATTCTAGCCAAGCATTATTTGCCACGTATGCATGGCATTCTACTAGAAGGTGGAGTAGTACATGGTTAGCAGATTGCTTATAAAATTAATGGCTCATAAATTTGAGAAGACCTAAAATGGTCTGGGAGGTTGGACATATTAACAATATGTATTGATTATGTGCCTGCCCTCAGTCTTAAACTAAAATGGCACCAAAGGAAAAAGGGATCCAAAAAACAGAGAGGAGGGAACGAAGCGGACTCAGGCACTAATTCATGCAAGATGAAATTCCTCCTCTCCTGAGCAGATGGCTCCGCTGCTGCAGGCTGCTCACAGTTCCAAACCAGTTTTTGTTGGGCCTCCAGGAACTAAGGTTGCAGATAGAAGATAGGAGCAGGTGCTGTGTTTCTGACATCTACCAGAAGTGTCCACAAACAGGTGTTGCTTAACCAAGAAGCTTTCATCTCCCATAACAACAGTGCCTAGGTCTTTGACAAGGCGTATCAAAGCTAGCGAACTAATACAGACCCATGAATGTCAACAGTTTTTAGAAGTGGAGGAATTTTGGCAGCTAATCTTGTCCATTTGAAAGGTACCCTGGATCCTACTTACATGCGAGTTCACATCTTGTGTATATGGACAAGCACAAGAGTCCAGACTGAATTGGTGTTCAAATGATTCTCTGACGGTTTGTGCCCACGTGTCTTAAAGTTTGCTTTTAATGGACAGTATGTAAATTAGTTTCAAGATTAAAAAAATGCTGACATTAGAGTAAAAACAAGGTATAGGTGTCAGTTGAGCTCTACAATTAGCATTAGAATTGGTAAAACCTCAGAGAATAAAGGGCACTGTTTTTGAAGCCTTTGTTTCCATGCATCCTGCCTGCCAGTTTTTTAAAAATAAGAGCTTATTTGTTGTATAATTAATTATAATGCTTTAAAGTGATGGATATTCACTTATGTTGGATCAAACTATGTTTGAGTATCTGAAAAATTATAAGCTGTGTTTTCATCCTCCCATCTCCTACTTACCTGGGAATCAAAATTTGCCCTCCCAACACTTAGTGCTGCTCCAATAGCATACAACAGGTGTCTACACAATCTGAACAAAGTGAGGTCAGAAGTTACAATTGTTTGTGCACACACTAGGGTTGCCAAGTGAAACAAGGGACTGGGTTGTTTTCCCTTTCATGTTTGTGTAGAAAAGGGAGTTTCAGGAAATGCTGCTTGCAGTGTCTATTATTACAGCCTTAACACATACATCCCAGTGAATACTGTACTTATGCCTGGGTTGGAGGTTGAAAAGGCATGACTATGTAAGCTGGATGGCCGCAGAGTCTGATTTTCAATGCTACCAATGGTGGATGGACAATTGCAAACTCAATAGTCTCATACCTTAACCATTTCTTTCAAAAAATTGAATTAAACTTGAGATTGGACAGCCCTTCAAGCAAAGTAAAGGCTGCAGAGAGCTTTTTCTTCCCTCTTTGCCCTCAAGATCCTGATACATCGGGAAGAGCTGCTTGTATAAAATGAGCAAAAAGTCAGGAGTAGGTGGTGATGGCAGCGGGGCTGAAGTCGCTTCAGGAGGATGCAAGTCATGCATGTTAAGTGATCCCAGTTTACTCTTATTAAATCCCCAACATTTTGCAAACACTGTGGTTCCTAAGGGAGAATGCCGCCCTTCCAATATTTTTCCCATCCCTACTTACAGATGGACCCGACTCTTGCCAGATAGCATGGTCACTGATGGGAGTTTGTTCTGGTTCTAGCAACGGTTTAAACACACCTTTTAGGTCTAGCTTAGTAGTGGATGAGCTGGGGTCTTAAAAAGCAATGGCCATAAATGCATTACAGGTTCTCGCACATATACAACATGCAGGCTGCCACGAGAGGGTGCCCTTGAGTGCAGCCTGATGTTAAAACTTTTAAGCAAGGGATCACACTGCAGGGATTTCCACTTTCTCATTGAAAAGAAGGTGAAAACGACACACAAAGCAACACACCAGGTGTGTGTGTGGGGGGAGGAGAGTTCCTTAAGTGTCGGGTGTTGTATAGTCTGTGTTTTCCTTGTGGTGACCCTAAGATGAACCATGGGGTTTTCTTGGCAAGATTTGTTCAGAGGGATTGCCTTTCTCTTTCTCTGAGGCTGAGAGAGCGCAACTTGCCCAAGAGCACCCTGTGGGTTTCCATGGCCAAGCGAGGATTCAAACCCTGGTCTCCAGAGCCCAGCAACTCAAACTACTAGACCACACTGGCTCTCCCCCCACATTATGAATGTCGAATTGGTCCTTTCTTGACATTGCCTTTTAAAAATAAACGAATTGCACTTGGTGGTAATGATGATAACACTTGAGCAGGCAGGCAGACATAGAAGTAGCCACCTTCGCTGCCTCTGTAACTGAATTAAATTAAATTTGCAACCGCAGCTGCTAAAATGTATCGGGCTTTTTTCTTCCACAATCTTCTTTCAATTTGTCTTTCCGACAAGTTTGCTAAAAGCTAATTAGCCAGCCCATGTTTATGGCTGGATTGCAAAACGTGCGCATGAGCTGATATTTCACCAGCTTTTGAGATAAAATGTATATTAAGTATTTAATTATTTTTGGTCTGCCATTTTAATTCTTTTTACAGAAAGCACATACATTAAGCCAGCATCCCTGGCTCATGAGATGAAGATGGAAACCCAAGGCTACTAGAAGCCAGTGGCAGACATCCCATTGATATAAATGAGTAAAATCCTGTTCAAAGTGTATGCAGCCTTTGTGTTAATAAAAGAGATAAAGCTCTGAAACTCTGCATAGGACAAATTTGTCCATCCACCTGCTATTGATGAACAGCCTGGAACAATGCAAGTGGAAACAGAATTTGGAAAGGTTGTTTCTTTAAACTACACTTCCCAGAGTTTTCCCAGCCTGGTATTTTGGGAATTGTAGTCCAAAACAGGATCTTTTCCCAAGGTCTGCAGAGCCAGCCATGTGCAGTCTTCATACAAAATCATTGCCTGATCTGGATCAGAATGGTTGTCCTACTGGGAAGAATGCCATGTTACAGAGATACTTTCAGTATCAAAGCAGCATCAGAGGAATGACATAGCAGAGTATTTATTGATTTTATTTATATTCCACTCTTTGATTTGATTTACAGTATATCCCACCTAATAGTAGGGCTGGCCATCTTCATGGGGACCTCAAGACAAGAGATGGGAGTTATGAGGCCATCTGGATTATGTTAACCTGCAACAACCAGCATTCCTTATCATGGGTCAGGCTGGTTAGAACTGCTGGGAGTTGCACTCCACATCTGGAGGACAGCATCATTCTCACCTGGGTCATGGCCAGTCTTTGACTGCAGAGGCTCTGAGATTTCAGGGCCCCAATTCAGACCACCATGGCCCAGTGATGCCATTTAGCATGATGCATTAAGCACTGGGGGAAAAATGCACAAAGTATATCATTCAGATAAAAAACAACACCAAGTTCAATCAATGAGAAAATTATATGCACACATTTTTCCATGCCTTGAGATTTCTCCCCCTTGTACTGAAGACAAGAGAAGAGGTGCCAGGACCAAGCCCTGAGACCTGGAAACCCCTAGGCAGAAAGGATGTATCCACACTAGAATTTTTTGGCAAATGGAAAACAGAGTATAGCCACACTGCAGAATTAAAGCAGTTTGACACCATTTTAACTGCCATGGCTCTTGGGATTTGCAGTTTGGTGAAGCACCAGAGCTCTTCCAGACCAGGCTGGACACCTCACTAGACTACAAATCCCAGGAGTTGTGGCAGTTAAAGTGGTGTCCAACTGCTATAATTCTGCAGTGTGGCAATACCCTCAGTTTTTCTTTTTTAATTCTTTAAAAATAATTGTGTTTATTTCTTTTATATGCCGCCTTTATCCCAGAAAGGGACCCAAGGTGGCTCACAAGATAAAAATTATTCCAGGATGGTGAACAACAGTAAAAACCAAACCTATGGTTTGGTTTGGGTTTGTTTTTTCTTCAGCTTGATGCAACAAGCAGCATCCTTTGTCCCTAAGAGATGCTAGAGCCGTAAATTAAGCCCAAGAGATTACTTTATCCATGAATAACCGGAGAGAAGGCTTTTCATTTATTCTCTCCATATTGATTATTTATTCTTCCTTGGCCTTTGACCCGGCTATTGATCCCAGGTTAATCTGCAAACAGCCGCCCAAGTTCATACACGTGCTGAAGAGCGCAAGGGGGAGGCTAACAAAGAAGCAGTGTCCATGAAAGACACAGGTCACTAGCAGGGCATGGTAAATAAATGGTTGCTGGCTGCTTTAGACCGTCTCCCAGGCAGCAAATCACTGTTTTGCTGCAATGCAGCCCCTTGCCAATGTTATATATTTTTAAATGGAGAAAATGATAGGCCAAGAGAGGGAATCAACACCTACCACTGTTTTGTCATTAGCAATTCTGGTTGTTGGGGAAAGACGTTGTAAAAGGTCACGGAAAACAAAACACGTAAGACATACACAGATGCACAGAAAATACATTTTCAGCTGATGCAGTAACCCGATAAGCAAAGCTGAGTAATCCAATCATGGGAATCATATGGCTTGCAGCATAGAGATGTAAAGTCCTTTCTCCCTCCCAAAAGCTTAAAAATTAAAGCAAACCCTATTTTTATGCTATTCAGTACTCAGTACTTAGGCTTAATGCTGAACATAAAGAAAACAACAAGAATGACCACAGAGGACCTACATACATTCTACCTAGACAATGAGGAAATCGAAATAGTGTAAGAATCCCTGCACTTTGGCTCAAACATCGATCAGAATGAAGACTGTAGTCAAGAAATCAGAATATGACTAGGAATGGGAAGGGCAGCAATGAAAGAGCTAGAGAAGATCCTAAAGAGTAAGGATATACATCTGTGCACAAACGTTAGGTTTGTCCAAGCCATTGTATTTCCCATCACAATGTATGAATGTGAGAATTGGACAGCAATAAAAGCAGACAAGAAGAAAGTCAACTCATTTGGGATGTAGATGAGTGCTGAGTATACCATGGAAGGTCAAAAAGACAAATGAATAAGTCATAGAACAGATTAAGCCTGAAATCTCCCTGAAGCCAAGATGATCAAACTGAGGCTGTTGTACTTTGGGCACATCATGAGAAGCCATGACTCATTGGAGAAGACAATAATGCTAGGAAAGCTAGAAGGCAGTAGAAAGAGAGGAAGGCTGCATGCCAGATGGATAGACTTTATTAAGGACACGGGTATGAATTTACAGGTCCTGAACAGAAGAATGGAGGACAGAGGGTCTTGGAGATGTCTCATCCACATGGTCACCATGAGTAGACATCAACTCAAAGGCATTGTAGAAAATTTTTTAAAAATGCCTTGTAGAATATTTTATTTCAGAATGATAAATAAGTTAACAAGAAAGTCGTTTTCAACATATGGTGACACTGAATCCAATGCTCAAACCATCTCCACCAAATCTGGACAGCTGGAGGGGAATGATATAATGTCAGGATATCCCAAGTTATATCCAAGGGGATTGTGAAGGGTCCAAGGGACTGTATTGGGGTCCTTGTGAGACCACAGGTGACCCATGGGCCCACAAAATCTCCAACCCTGCTATATTCCAGAAAGAAGCAGTGAAATGCGGATTTGGTTTTACGTGTCTACATTTTAGCTTGTTTCATCAAGAGGGAGTTAAATAGGCGATGTAATGAGCTGGGCTTATTTTCTTCAGCATGACATGTGAATTGTTGACACTCTGATATCCTTTTAAAATAAAATCGAAGAATGAATGGGGTGGTATGGTGGCAGAGATGTTAGAATCAAGCATCAAAGGATTCTCGTCACCATTTATATATTTTCTCTGCAGCAGAACATCCATGCAGAATCCCAAATGTGATTTAGAATAGATGAATATAATTTTTAATTTACATTATGTTAATCGTGTGGCATAAATATGAAATAAATCAATAGTCTACCTATAAATACCCATTATTCGATATACCAGCTATTTTCCCGACCACCTCTGTTTCTATAGCTATCAAATAAAGACTATTATGGTTCATCCTTGATTCACAATTGACCACATAACCTAAGTTTACGTTTTTGTGATGGCACAATTATGTTATAGTGCCCAACCCTGACCATAGGTAACAACTGGGCTGTGAGAGCCGGTGTGATGTAGTGGTTTGAGTGATGGACTACAATTCTGGAGACCAGGGTTCAAATCCCAGCTCGGCTATGTAAACCCATTGGGTGACCCTGGGCAAATCACATTCTCTCAGCCTCAGAGGATGGCAGTGGCAAACCCCCTCTGAAGAAACTTGCCAAGAACCCCCTGTGATAGGTTTACCTTAGAGTCACAATAAGTCGGGAACAACTTGAAGACACATAACAACAACTGTGTTAAGTAATATGCGCACTGTTGCAAAACCCTCAAGCTAGCAACATAAGAAAACAAACCTCTGCTTACATTTCGCAGCACATTGTCAGAGAACAATTTGCAATCTTCTGTGTTTCCTTTCTTTAGAGATTGCAATATGTTTGTGTGTGTTCCTTCCTATACTCTGTCTTTGTGAGAAGACTCGTAGTTTGTTTTTCTGATCTGCTCGCCTTATAATCTTTGAATAATATTAATAATAATATTTTTTATTTATAGACCGCTATTCCGCAATGATCATAGCGGTGTACATTAAAATTGCAAAACAATACAAAAAATTGCAAGGCCTCTCTCCCCCTCAAGATGGTGGTTGGAGGAGGGCTCTTTGTCTTCCAGGCCTGGCCTCTCTCCCCCTCAAGAACAAAAAGACCGAATCTGTGTCTCTGGCAATCATGGAAACCTTTGCAAGCTTTCTCAAGGTTTGTGATTGCCAGCTCTTAACCAATCCTCTTGCTTATCCCTGACTTTATCTAGTTTTGTTCCCCATCCCTGATTGACAAATCGTCCTAGTTTTCAATCAACTGGATTCATTCCCTTGACCTGTTTGTAGGAGGCATTTGGAGTGGATATGATGGTGGTTTTCCCACTTCCGCCTGTGTAATGCCAGGTCAGTTAAAACTTAATGTCCCATTATCTAGGATCTCATCAAAAATGAGGAGGCTGAACTGATATGCTTCATAGAAACTTGGATGGGAGATGATAGTGACCTGACATGAGCTCAGGCCCTCCAAGCCGGGTATTATTAGTGAGCAGGTGAGGGAAAGTGAGTGAAGTAGCTGTGGTCCACAAAGACCATCTTAATCTGACCAGATTACTTGTTAGGGAGGTGAACCACACTGAGTGTGTGTAGCTGAGCCTGAATACCAGGGATAGACTGGGGTTTCTGTTAGGTGGTGGTGTGGACAGTACACTTACAGACTCCCTGGCCAGGTTCATGAAACTACTCTCAGAACTGGTGCTGGAGTTGCCCAGACTTTTGATCTTGCATGACTTCAGCATCTCATTTGAGATCAGTCTGTCAGGTGCGGTTGGGAGTTCATGGCATCCATGACAAACATGAGCCTATCCCAACTGGTTTCAATGACCACACATGCAGCAGACCACACCCTTGATGCTGTCTTCAGCTCAGAGCATACAGAAGTGGCCAGAAGTGATGAACGCCTCCGAGTTGTCATTGTCAGATCATTTTATTGTTACTATTTTCTGGTCAGAGTTAGCATTATGGCTTCTACCCATCCCTGTAGGGGTGGTGGACCGATTAGGATGGTCTTCCCTCAAAGGCTAATGAAGCCTTTAAGATTCCAGAAAGCCTTATGGCTGGTACCACCAACAATCCTGTTGAGGTTCTGGTCAATAGAATCAAGATTTGACTAGGGCTGTTGACACGATCATCCCCAAACATCCTCTCCAAATCAGGCCTAATGGTACACAGCGAACCTCAGAGAGATGAAATGGGAAGGATGATGACTGGAGCGCAGATGGTGGAACACTGGCCTTATTATATCTGACAAGACATGCCATAGAGAACATAGTTGTTCCTATAAAGTAGCAATACATGCAGCAAAGAGAGCTTTCTATTCTGCACTTATTGTATCTGTGAATTTGTGTCCAGCCAAACTGTTCAGGGTGGTGAGAGGTTTACCTCAGGCATCCTCTTCCTTGAATCCAATTCAAGAACATTCAGCAGTTTGCTGTGATGCTTTTGATGATCACTTCACAGATAAAATCTCTTGGATAGGAGCCACTTTAGGAGATTAGTGCATGAGATGCCAGTGATGGAATTGAAGTGGAATGACAACCTATGATTTCCTCTCCTTTTCGCATGATGTCGTCACTTTTATGCCCCAGAATCTTTCAGTGGCTAAATGGACTATCCTCTCTCTCTCTCTCTCTCTCTCCATATATATATATATATATATCTACAGAAAATCATCTCAA
Organism: Sceloporus undulatus; assembly: GCF_019175285.1. NCBI lineage: Eukaryota > Metazoa > Chordata > Lepidosauria > Squamata > Phrynosomatidae > Sceloporus > Sceloporus undulatus. The sequence goes on from NC_056527.1 coordinate 135,865,484, forward strand.
AGTAGCTGGAAGTTCTTTAAAATAGATATTTTTATGTTAGTGCAAGGAGGACTTACAACCTGTTTAAAAGGCCAGGTGTTACAGCTTGAGGTTTCAAAGAACAACAAGACATCCTTTCTTTTTGTCCAGAAAAAATGTCAGTCTGCAGATTTTTAAGGTGCTGAGGGCCCCCCAAAAAACCCTCAACATAATTGTAGGCTGCGTATACCCTGGTGCTCCATTTCGCCCACTCCTTCCTAAGCAAAGATTAGTTTTAAGCATTGAAAGCTATCAACTGAATTCTGTGGTTTAGAATCGGTATGGTGAGACTTGAAGAGTATGTTACTTCCAGCTTGTCTAGTGGAGCAGATACTCTTATGAACAGGACAGCGAAGCCAGCTTAGATGTCAACAGCATCCAAAATTAAAGGTGTCCTAACTACCGATTTCATGGCTTCTCTGTTATCGCTGTGGCCTCTGAAACTGTTTTGCTTGCTGATCCCTGGTTTAGGAGATCTGAACTGTCCGGCACTGGACCATACTAGCTTCTAATGTAAAACACATTTAGCAGGTTTATAATGTGCAATTATAAGATATCCAGAAAGTATTTCTTTGGTATTATCTTACACTCACAAAGAAAAAAGGGTGGTATGACATGCTGGCATGTTGTTCTATTAATCTGGCTTCAGAGTCTCTCCCTCTTTCAAAAAAGCAGGAACAGCACACAGTTTATTCCCTGTTCGTTCCTTTTTGATTTCCAGTTCACTCCTTTTTGATTTGCACAAAGCAAATTAATGATACTAATTTTAGATCAAAAAGGGATGATTCACTGTGTGAGTTTCTAGACAGGCATTTAACTGGAGAAAATTGTAAGGCAGTTGACACATTTGCTTGGCCTGGAGGCATAGGAGATTATCGCACTGCGTTCTGAGAACGTTCCATATCATCACGTGATGAGAACGTTCCTGGAACGGATATTACCGCATTAGAAATCAAAACGTGATCAGAACGGGATCAGAACGGCAGT
>NC_056527.1:135866588-135870739 GCF_019175285.1 Sceloporus undulatus
AAATAGGAACCATTCCTTCCTCTGAATAGAGAAGTGAAAGATAAGAGCTTCATCCATCCCAGGGGTTATCTAAAATAAATACCAACCATGTCTGCTCTCTCCATTGTGGCTGGTTTGGATGGGAAAATGGTGATGGTGGTATCCCTTTGGTGCTTCCCCTCAAAAGAGTTCCAAGAGGAATCAGGTTTTGAAGGGTCCTAATAAGACATTGTGTATGTTTGAGTCCATCCACACTGCAGAAATAATCTGGTTTGACCCCAGTTTCACTGCCTTGGCTCCATGGTATGGAATTCTGGGCAGTGTAGTTGGTTGTGGCAGCCACCGTTTAACTATACTTTAACTTTGCATGCTTTAATGACGTGAACCTTTATCTACATCTTTCAACATTTCTGTAAACTGGTTTGGATTCCAGGGCTGGGGGGGGGGCTATAAAATAAACAGATAAGGTGATTATAATGTCGTTGCAAATTTTACTTGTATTTTTTTTTCTTATTCTAAACATTGTCTTGATTCCCATCCTTAGGGAAAAAGCAGGATATTTATTAGTAAAATGTCTAATGGATCATGATGATTCTGGTGATGCATGGTATAAAAACAAAACACAGGAGCAAAAACCCAAGTGCTGCTATATATATATATATATATATATATATATACACACACACACATATATATCTGTACAGATACCCAAAGCCAGAGGCTAAAAACATAACATTACTGATAAATACAGCTTTTTACCAAAACAGCACAATATCCGACAAGAACTCCCTGTTCCTAAGGCAAATTGAATCATGCTGCCTTGTCAGAGGTTACCTCCAAATACATCGGTGGCTTTTTAACATGAGGAAGCAGGTTGTGTCAGAGAGAATATAACTTTACTTTCTCTTCATTATATTCACTAGTGAGCTGAACCTGCACTAGCCGAAGAAATGAATCCACCCTCAGTTGCTGTGTTTTGGGTCCCGAGGAGATATTATTTTGTCGTTTTTCTTGCAAGAAGCTAGCAATACCTTCCTGAACTCTGGAAAGGCAGAGGGACTTTGGACTCCATCTCCACTGAGGCTGTTGCCACACTGCAGATTGAATGCAGATTCACATCGTTTTAACTGCCATGGCTCCATCCTATGGAATGCTGGGATCTGTAGTTTGTTGTGGCACCAGAGCTCTCTGAGAGAGAAGGTGAAATATCTCACCAAACTACAAATCCCAGAATTCCATAGCATGGAGCTATGGCAGTTTAACACCACTTGAATTGCATTAATTCGGCAGTGTAGCAGCAGCCCTCAGTGCTATAGTTTATCACACAAAGGAGCTCAGGCGTTAACCCCATGAATATCCTGGAAATATCGTGTAATTACGCAAAACAATGTCACATGACTTCACCCAAAACACGCTATTAAAGTAGTCACAAAAAAGCATTCATGTGAGTCTTTTTACTTTTGAGATTTCAGCGACAATGCATTTCCGATATCACTTTATTTGTGCCATTGCATATGATAATGATTCATGCAATTACTCGCCATTGTCGCTTTATTTGCAGGATGCTTTAAATGCACTTTAATCACTCTTTAATGCTGAAATCAGCCCCCAGTGTGATAAACTCCTATGTTTTGGGTTGAATCTGAGCTGCAACAATAAAACAATTTGACGTTGATTTAACTGCTATGGCTCAATGCTATGGCATTCTGGGATTTGTCGTTTGTTGTGGCACCAGGGCTCTCTGACAGATAAGGCTAAATATTTCAAAAAAATACAAATCCCAAGTCTGTAACAATTTTATTCTCATGGAGTGGAGATCTTTGCTGAGAAATTCTGGAGTTCCCATGAAAAAGGTGTATTTTCCCATGATGCTTCCAGTGGTACCTGTTTCAATACTTACAGCTGCATTTTAAGTGGCTCTCACAATATAATTGGAGAGCCAGCATGGCACAGTGGTTTGCATGTTGGACTATGACTCTGGAAACCATAGTTCGGTTCCCCGCTCGGCCACATAAACCCACTAGGAGACTTTGGGCAAGTCACATGCTCTCAACCTCAGAGGAAGGTGAAGGCAAACCCCCTCTAAACAAATCTTGCTAAGAAAAACCCATCATAGGTTTGCCTTAGGGTAACTATAAGCAGGAAACAACTTGAAGGCACACAACAACAACAAACAACAACAACTATAGCGCCATGTGCACATTTCCACCCATAACCATATTGTCTTTGGCCTCATTCCCACTTACAGATAAATTGGTGTATGATCTGAATCGATGGATCGATTTCACAACGGAGAGTGGTTCCCACTACATTTGTCCTCTAAAATAATCCACTTATGGTTCACATTCATGCATGAATCGGTTCAAAATGGACCCGCTCCACCCGGCTGAAACGCAAATTTAACTCGATTCCGATCCACATGTGGTTCATATTTGTACAGAATTAATTTATTGAAAAAGACATGAAAAAAATCAGCGTCAAAAAGATGCAGGTTAAATGGATCAAGCGCGTGGTCCCCCTCTCCGAATCACTTCAGTAATTCGATTTAAGTGAGAAATAGGGTCATTTGAACTAGTTCAAAGCAAATTGTGATCTGGTTTAAAAGGGAGTAGGAATGAGGCCTCTGAATAGAACAGCACTTTTGGCCTTTCCAAATCACACGCCACTCTTCAAGCTTTGTCTGCATTCACACATCCAATGCAGAAGCCATTGCATAGTCTTCAAATTTGGACAAATTACAGTGATGCAGAGAGTTCCTTGACTCTTAGCCAGTTGCACAGTTTGGGCTTCCTTCTCATAGGTCCAAAACACATTGCAGAAATAATCCAGTTTGAGACTGAATTAACTGCCCTGGCTCAGTGCTAGGGAATATTGGAAACTGTAGTTTATTGTGGCCGTTAAAGCGGTGTGTCAAACTGGATTATTTCTGCAATGTGTTTTGGACCATAGTGTCCAGAACACCTTAGCAATTTCACTCAACTAGCTGTGCACATGTAGTGCATGCAAGTGTGTGTGTGCTGGGATTATGCATACAGAACTGCGTTTTCTGAACAGGTTTTGGGCTGTGATTGGAACCCCTGGCTTGGATGTAACGATGCCGCAATAAAATATATTACAGAAATATCAATGATTACTCCTCCGAAAATTGCATCCCGTAGTTGCTTATAATTTAATAATAATTTATTTTATTTATATACCGCTATTCCAGAGATCATAGCGGTGAACAGCAAGTAAGCTAATTTGCAAGTAAGCTAATTAGCCCCCAACAGTCTGGGTACTCATTTTAGCGACCTCGGAAGGATGCAAGCCTGAGTCAAGCTTGGGCCCTTTTGCCGGTCTTGAACTCGCAACCTTGTGGTCTTGAGTAAATGGCTGCAGTACAGGCATTTCACCACTGCTCCTATCTACCTCTGTGGATGAAAACAAAGCCATCAATCATAAATCTCTCATCGTTATGTTGTTGACTGCAGCGCATCTACGATTGCTCAAAGCTGGGAAAACCTGGGGGGACTTGAATGCTAAAAGCTTGGATTGCACGGATACAGCATGCAACGTTGATGGATAAATTGACACATGGAAATGGAGCCTGGCAATGTTTAACGCTAGGAGGTAAATTTCTTGAAATATGGTTCTCTTTTTTTTATGGCTGGCCTTAACAGACAGATATACAATCACTCCTCCTGTTCCCTACTCCAATTTCTAGAAAGATGTATTTGCTAACTAAAAGTACCTGTGACTGTTTTTCTTGTGGTTGTAGCCGTAGTGCATGTTTCTATTTCTCTACATGGATTCGAAAAATCTTGGGTTGCTTCTTCTACCCAGAGGAAAGTTGGTCTTAAAGGTGCTCCCACATTTCTTTTTTCTCTTCCCTTCTTCATTTTTTTATCACCCTTCCAGGCACATTTAGGTCCAAAACACACTGCAGAAATGATCCAGTTTGAGACTGCTTTAACTGCCCTGGCTCAATGCTAGGGGACTGTGTGGGGACCATAGGTTTGTGAGACATTTCGCCTTCTCTGTCAGAGAGCTCTGGTACCAGAACAAACTACAATTCCTAGGATTCCCTAGCACTGAGCCAGGGCAGTTAAAGTGGTCTCAAACTGGATTATTTCTGCAGTGTGTTTGGGACCTTGGTGAGGAAATGGGACAGGGCCTTCTCAGTGGCTGCTCCC
>NC_056527.1:135870764-135888826 GCF_019175285.1 Sceloporus undulatus
CCAAATCAAAGAAACCTAAGTGTTTCACCTAAGCAAAAAAGCAAATATTTTAGCGGCCACCATCTTGGAGTTTCTAGGAATCAAAACCTACCATCTTGTCTTGTGACATTTCACCATCGAATCCTGCTATCTTCATCTTGTGGATCAATTTAGCCCACAACCCATGACTTAAGGCATCTAGCCGAATTTTTGGATTTTCATGCTTCCCTTCCCTCTACGCAGTTGTTTGACACATACCTGATGAATAGTTCTAGTGGACTAACTTGATGGAACTGTCGAGCCTAATGAAAGTATTGCCTGCTTGTGGATTTAGAATTTTGCAGCATTAATGAAAAATTGCCACGGTGAGCACTTACGCATTAAATTCCTATGATCTCCACTGTCTACAACCCACCCCAACTATGTGTACTGCACACATGTGTGTGTGTTGTAATATATCTCTGTGTATTGTATGTCTATGGTAAAAACAGGTGCACACACCTACCGGTACAGTTCTTTCATCACTGCATCTGAACAGTCTAGAACCACCATCACACACCGTCTGACATCATGATACAGTTTCTCCATCTCACATTTAAATCCATTTGGCAGGATAGGTACTGTGTGTCGCTGGAGACAGAATGGTATACTGAGTTCTTGTCTCATTACAAGCAGATCATTGAGCCATCTCAGTAATGTCCATTCTGAGTGGGTGGGGGTCCATGCCAAGGGTAATCTCTCCTGTAATCTGAGATTATATATGTGTGTGTGTGTGGTGTGTGTGTGTGGTGTGTGGTGTGTATATATATAGATATAATATATATAATAGTATTATATGAGAGAGAGAGAGAATCTGGGGATTCGACACCTGAAAGTGAGATTTTCCATTTTCAGGAAGTCATCGCATTGGTAGGACAAATGGATTTACATCCCTCAATCCCATGGGTTCAAACCTGAAAAGCAGGAGGTCCAAAAACCTTTAAGCCATGCTTTCCAGTATATAAAAAGTCTCCACCTAATTCCTCACCACATTCCATCTCCCACAGTGCGCCTCATCCAAATCAATCCAGGACAATTTGACTTGGCGAGTGGAGTTGAGCAGAAGATAATGGTAACAAGATAGACAACACACCTAATTCCACCAATATATTCATTAAAACAATGAGAGCCTAAGGTTAAAAAGGTGAAAGTGAATTTAAAAGGTCTTCACCTCCACCAAAAATATATAAACTATAGGTGGTAAGTTTCTCTGGACCCCACCACTGAAAATGCCTTTGGATTTCATAACTAAATTGCAGCCCATTCCACTGATTAATCCAAACCGACTTTATTCACTCTTTCGTGATTGCATGTGTGCCTCATAGTCATTTCCAACTATGGTGACCCTACAGCAAGTCTAGCATGGATTTTCTTGGCAACATTTGTTTAGAAGAGGTTCACCATTGCTTTCTCCTGAGGCTGAGCACATGTGACTTGCCTAAAACACTTAGTGGGTTCATGACCAAGTGAGGAATTGAACCCTGGTCTCCTGAAACATAGCCCAACATTTAAACCACTAAGCAATGCTGGCTCCCATCTCCTCAAAATCCTAGCTGAACTGTCCTGAGTAACAACTAAATCCCTTCTCTCGCTCTCTACTCAATTTTTAACTTGGATAGACTTGTATTTCCCCTTGACTAACTCTAATCCCTCCTTGCTCGTGACTAGCTGGGTCTCCACCTCCGCCTTTTAGCATCCATTCTTTCCTTAATAACATGAAGCATACACTGCATTCTTAACCATACCTACCTTAATTTCTCTAATATACACGGCAACATTTATTTTTTTACAAAGCTGTAACATCACAACACCATAGTAGTGGATATCCTACACCAGTGCCCGCCACAATCCTAACAAGGACTCACGGCAGTGTGAGCTCATCCATGCCACCGGACAGTCTTTCAAGCCTCGCAGCGCTTCCAGTTTGGGATGCATTTCTTCATAGGCTGGCACTCAAACCAAACCGACTACACCGTCCTGGAGAGCTGGCCGAGGTTGATGTTGCACCAATGTGGGGGCAAGAATAAAGGAGCATTTTTATGGTATCCATATGAATTCACAACTGGATGCTGTTGTCTTCATGGTTATGCGTGCACACTTTGCTTTTTAGGCAGATCAGGAGTTATGTTTGCTTGCTCCCAAGACCACCAGATGGCATCCCACATGGTTAAGGGATGAGGAAACTCGCAGCAACCAAAACACAAGCCAAGTCCTATCCTCTCTCCTGTAAATCTGCTTTAGAGTTAAGAGGCACAGGAGAGAAATTCTGGCCTGGCTCTCCAATTGAGTATCTGCCTCTGTCATCATCATCATCATCGTCATCATCATCATCATCATCGTTGTTTTTGTTATAATCATTATTATTATTTCTTATCTGGCTCTCCCCTGGATCAAGGGTACATTAACAATTAACAGACAAACATCTTCAGTTAAAAAGACTCAGTTAAAACACACTAGTTTAAAAGGACAGATAAGATGTGGACATATATAAACAATCCACATTTAAAATCATCATTTTAAATCCACAATTTAAAGATCATCTGGATAAGCCTGCTGGAAAAGACTGCACTCAACAGTGGCAGTCTGTGGGTGAAATTCTTTAGCAGCAATTGTTCAAATTCTTTTCTAATCTACTTCAAATCCCCCAGATGTATGGGGTATCTGATTGTCAGGGGTGGCCGGTGCCTTCCATGTCCAAATCCATCGATCCTGGGTTTTAGTCTGATACTTATGACCCTATCCCGAAAAAAGGTTTAGCATCATGGATGTCTCCTTTAAAGTTTGGACTAAAGTCTAGAGATCATCACTACCTCCCACTGACATAGAAGCTACCAGCTGCCACTGCCTAATACAACTGTAAATCCTCTGGATGAAAATGGATACATGGTGCTCTGTAAATATAATAAAAGCAATCATTAACAGGGAGACTTACCAGGGTGGGACAAGCATCCTCACAGAGCCTCAGCACAATCCCGGATCCGTCACAAACCCAGCTGTTCATGGCAAGTGCCACTATTGCAACGGAAGTGGTTTGGTGAACATGTGGCAGGGGCTGGTGTGGTAACAGGTACATGGCTGAACCTGAAAATAAAGGCCACAAGACTGAGATGCACTAAGAACGTCAGAAGAGCCCTGCTGGACTCAACTATGGAATCATCCACTCCAACATCCAGCAAGATTCGAGAAGAAAGGGAGTGAAGGGGGGCAACACATTTTTCTTTTTGTGTGTCCTCAACATGGGTGCATGTTACATCTAATGCAACACAGAGCTGACCCAGCATACACCATAAACACTGTTCCCTTCCACATGCCCAGTTGTTTTCATGATGCAAGTGGTGTCTCTACAGCTCAATACAGTGGATTTGCTCTACTACTTCCATCAAACTTTAGACCAGTAGAGCAAACTTAGGCAAGGAAGAGTGTGCACCTGCTCAGTTTTTTAATCAAAAGTTTCCAAAACTTTTCTTTCTCCCCCCCCCCAAAAAACCCATAGAATCATAAGGGGCCATTTTTGGACATGCACCTTGGGCATTTGGGGAATAAAAAATTCAATGTTGGGGAACATGACAGAAGATATGCAACCTTCAAAGTTCCTCTGAGGGTCCTTTAACCACCCCTGTCCACCAGCCTGTCCAGAGTAGCTCCATCACTCTGTTATCAAGGTACAGTAAGACAACAGTGGAGAGATGCAGTAAAGGTTTTCTATACTCTCTCTCCTGCTAAGTTCCAAAGCACCCAACTGTTTGGGAAAGGAGTCCTACGTTCTCGACTCTTACCTCCACACACCTTCTCATCAGACCAGTCACCACAGTCATTCTCTTCACTCGCATTTCACACTGTTGGGGATGCAGTGTCCATTGTCGCACTGGAACTGGTAGTATCGAGAGCAGTTTGAGCTTCAGTAGGGTTTTCTGGCCAAAGCAAGAGAATACAGTTAGGACTCACCTCTGAAAACTTCTTGCTGTTCTTCAGGTCTTTTGCCTTCAAGTCTCTTCTGACTCATAGCAATGCTGAGGCATTTTTCAAGCATATCGTTCAGAGGGAGTTCTCCTTGCCTTCCTCTGATGCTGAAAGAGTGTGGACTTTCCTAAGGTCATCCAGAGGGGTTCCATACAGAGTAGGGATTCAAACTCAGGTCTCCTGGAACCCATCCCAACTGAACCAGTACAAAAGATCTTGATACTCACCACAGTTTGCTTCATCTGATTAGTCCCCACAGTCATCCATGCCACGCATTTCCACACCAAGCGGTGCCACGCCGTTCTGACATTGAAAGGTAAACTGGTCACAAGTGTGGTGGAATCAGGGTCTTGGGCTGTAAGGAAAGAGGAGATTTTTGGGGGTGGTTGGGGGATTGTTTTTTAAAACAAACAACAACACATAATCCAAGTTCAGGAGCTATCCAAAGGGATGGCCCCCATCCTTATTACAGCATTGGACAGCTCCTATAAAATACAGTGAGCCCGCAGTATCCGCTGCAGTTTGGTTCCAGAACACCCATGGACAACCAAATCCATGGATGTTCAATCCCATTAAATACAATGGATAGTAAAATGGTGACCCTTATATAAAAGCAAAATTAGTTTTGCTTAATTTATTGTTTCAGAAAAATTTCAAGCCGTGGAGCTTGAATCAGTGGCTAAAAAAAAACACCTGTGGATACAGAGGCCAACTGTAGAGACTATACTCACAGCAGATTCATGACTCATTGCTACAGGAGCCATCAGCGACCACAGGTCAGACCTCACACAGAATACCTAATTCGGTTTATTGAGGTGGTATATGAAGATAGAAAAAGCATAAAGGGGTAAACAAGTCGGTAACAGATGGAAAGATGTGCTGTTATGGCTGACTGCTCCCCCATTGCCCCTGCCCTGCCCCAATCCAGGAATCATAGTTTAACATTGCCATTTCAGCAACTATGCTACAGCACCCGGCGTAGGCAGGGTCTTCATCGAGCCATCTCGACAGTGCACAGTGCCATCGCACACCATGGAGCGCAGCAAACACTGTTGTCGGTTCTTACACAAAATCCATGTAGCGTGACAGAGGGTTCTGCGGACCAGAGAAAGGAAAAAGAGAGGAAAAAATGTTTCAAAGAAGAGGCCCCACACTTTCTTTGGTGCACCTAATCATCACAGTCTGGTTTTAAATATCACACTCTGATTTTACCTCTCTTCTTATTGACTTGCATTATTGTTCAAGATTTTTTTAAATAAAAAATCATTTATTAATTATTTATTCTTTAATAAATGAAGATGCAGCACTTCTCAAGATATCTGGGGCCTTTCACATTACAGTTTGGGTGGCACTAGAGCTTCTGGCTGAGAACTCAAATAGTCCTCCCTGAACTGTAAATCCCAGGATTCCCAGGATGTTGCCACAGTAATTAAAGTGGAATTAAAGCTATAATTGTGTACCCTGATGTGGTGGATCAGCAATTTTCTTCCAGAGACTGGTACCATATTGGGCATAGGGGCTACAATGGTTTCTTCTCCCCATCCCTGAATAATCTCTGTGGACTGGCACCTGATGGTTCATACTCAAAGTGAAGACCTTCACTTTGAGTAGCACTGATGTAGATGAGATATCAACACCCAGTGGGAGATCTGGAAAAGCAGCTCTGTCGGATATCTCCATCTCTCTCTCTCTCTCTCTCTCTCTCTCACACACACACACACACACATATCAGCAGTGCAACATCCCCAGCTATATCACCATGCTGTTCATCAGAGCCATCAGAGCAGTCGGGGCGCCATTACACCGTTTGCTGGAAGGGTGCAAGTTCCGTTTGGGCACTGGAAGCCATTGCATTTTGTCTCTGCCATTCAAGTTATCAAAACAGAGAAATAAATATAAAAAAATAAAGAAGCCATCTTGTGAGTGAATGCAATTTTCAGCCCTGCCTGCACATATGTGAATAGTCTCACTGAGCTGGGGGTGCAAGTTTGAGAAGTATTACACAGCTGGATGCTTGGATTTTTGATTTGCAATTCAGTGCCAACTAACTTTTTGAAAGGTCTAATGTGCACCTCAATCTGATCTCCAGCTCTGTTGATGTGGCAGAGACTGCCTTGTTATCCTGTGCCTTTCTTCCCATCCAACTGACTTTATATTCTTATCAAGACAGTAATACGGTCCTTTGAGTGTATGCTCTTACTGAAGTTTAGAGAGAACCTTACATTTATTATTTATTATTATTATTAGGAGGCTCTGGTACAACAACAATTACATTTCCCAGAATCCAAGCATGGAGCCATGGCAGCTAAAGTGGTGTCAAACCAGATTATTTTTCAACAGAAGCAGCATTAGAGAGACATTCCCCCCTTTGTCTCCATACCACAGTGGTGGGGATCTTCAGATCCATCTTGGCAGTCAGCGTCTCCATCACATGCCCATCTCTGAGGAAGGCAGTGCCCATTGTGACACGGAAATGGAGGCTTCACAGGTGGGAAACTGCTAAAAGCAAGCAACAGAAAAAGAGAGAGAGAAAAGGGGACTAAAGGACACATGGAAGAGGGCCGGGGAAGGAAAGAGAGGAAGCAGTAGGACAGCGCATGAAGATCAAGAAAGGAGAGTTGCTGGGAGGAAATGTGCTTCAGTGGGAGCATAGGCCGGATGGGGTGAGGCAAGGATTCCCAGGTCAACAACAAAGCCTTTAAATTCCAATAGGGTAATCCAACCACAAATGTTAAAGCAGGATAGGGAAATGAGCCAGGATGATGTAGTTTTGAGTATTTGACTTGGATATGAAACATTCTAGTGGCTTCTGAGTGGATGAGTACTTATTTATGGTGACCCCATGTACTACAGGGATTTTTTAAACAAGGAATACAGTCGGACTTCTGTATCCACAGATTCAACCACTCACAGGTTGAAAATATCAAAAAATATAATTCCAAAATAAAACATGTTTTGCCATTTTATATAAAGGTACCATTTACTACACCCACTGTATTTATGGGACTTGAGCATCCATGAATTTTGGTATCCACGGAGAGGTCTTGGAACCAAATCTTAGCCATATCAAGGGAGTCCACTGTACTCTGAGGTGGTTTTGCCAGTTCCTTCCACTAAAATATAGCTTACAGTATATGGTATTTGTTGGTGGCCTCCCTCAAATACTAACCACAGCTAACCCTATTTAGTTCCAATAGGAATTTGGCATCTTTAGGTGTTTAAGCCTTAGGATATAAGTCAGAAACAACCTTGAAAGCACACAACAACAACAACAACAACAATTAGCAGCAAATTAGGTCCATGGTTTAGATAAAAGGCTGGGAATAATTTGTTTTCCTTGTAAAGATGAAACAGAGTAAGAGTTAGAATACTTCAAGGATTTTGTATTGTTATGGGGGAGTTCAAAAGAGGTGGACCAAGAGTTTACTTGCCCCAGCTACAAAAGGCACACTTGCCTTGATTGTCAAACCAGGTCAGGTCTTTCTCATTTTGAGGCATCTTTTTTTATTAGTGTTATTATTATTTCAAATAATTGATCCAGAACCCTGTTTAGCAGGAAGCCAAGCCATGTTCAACTTAATTGAATTGCACGCTGCTTACTGCCAACAAGTGAGTGCCGTGCTTCCTGGTATTCGGAGTACCTATATTCGTCTGGCCATAATTTCTATTAAGTATGCACGTGAAATGCAATATTTTCGATAAGAGGCATAATTCAGCCGCAGAGCTGCCAGATGGACTGTTCTAAATAATGTTATACTCTGATCATTTCAAGCTGGGGCTTAACAAAATAATTTTGATTTTATTTTATTAACAACAAAAAAGAAACTTTTCAGAGGCTTTCCGGTGAAGGTTCCTGTCTTATATCATCTCCTCTCGAAAACTCACGGGAGAGAGAAACCACCGCAGCGCATCCAACGCTGCCAGAATACAAACTGCTCTGTCCGAAAGCTGCCAGGGACCTTAAAATGCAAATGTACCAAGGAAGCCAAAAAAAAGCAGCATAACAAACTGCTTCATAGGAAGGGGCTAGAACAACTTTGTCCCATGCAAAGAGGTTCAAGTTCAGTTCTAAACATCTTCATTTCAAATCAACTAAGGCCTGTTACAGACTGCCAAAATAAGGCCTTCGGGTCTTTTGGAGGTATGCGTGTTAAAAGGATCATGCATCCTAAGAATCCGGAAGCTGCACCAAAGCTGCACTCCAGTGCTTAGGAATGGAGTGTGTGGCTTTGGCGCGACCTCCGGACTCTTAGGACCCATGCTCATTTAAATAGCATACCTCCAAAGATACCTGAAGCACTTTATTTGGCAGTCTGTAAGGCCTAAGAGAGAAATTTCTCAAAAGACTTTTTCTTTTTAAGACGAAAAAATGGCTGAGATTTTTCTTCTTCTTAAACCCTTGGATCTCTTCCCAGTAGGCCATCTCACCGAATTTAACCACATACTCTCCACCATTTTGTTTGTTTTGTGTTGCAAAGGCCATTATAGGCTTCACAACCCCCAATGTCATGGTATGGCAGAAATGTAAAAATAGTCGCCAGGCTATCAACAATTTGTTGCTACTGTTCATCACTGGTGTGCACTCACAGACAGAGAGACAATGTTATAGGAGAAAAAGACACTGTGTCACTGCAAATGAGTTCTCCCCTTGAGAATTTAAAGGGAGTCCCCCAAGGATAATGCACATGTTGTAATATCAGTTACTCTGCCTCTGCTTGAAGTTTCAGTTTCTTTTGTGCTTAAGGAAATATATTGTTTCGTGGCATTGCACTCTGCCCTGGAGACTCAAGGGCTGTATAGACCAATCTATAAGGCTGGCCTGGGGGCAGAGTGAGACATGGTGTCCATATGGCGCACACCCTGACTGCGTTCCCAGGCCAGGGGATGCCGCGGCCACACAACACGATGTGTGATCAGGATGTTCCTCTGCTGTTGTGTCACAGATGCAGCGCTGAAAAGCCACATGTTGGCATCTATGGTGCCCTTTCAGGGCAGAAAAGGAGCCACTTGCAGCTCCTTTTTGCGCCATGGAAAGGGAGACTGGGGCCACAGCATGCATTTGCTGGGGCCCAAGTCGACACAAAAGGGCAGTTGTACACCCCTCATCCAGAGAAGTAGTGCCTAAACACCAAAACAACAACAAATCCCCTTCAGTTCAGAAGGAAGACAGAGAGGAATGTGTACTTAAGCATCTACAGGAAGAGTATGGGAGAGAGATACAGAAGTATTTAGAAGAGACAGACAGATAAGACAGGCAGAGGAAGGAAGAAGGAAGGAAGGAATTAGAATATTGTTTTTGCTCTTTTATTTTTATTTTATTTACTCTTTGCTGCTTTAAGTGCTTCTCACAATCTTAGTCCGACAACTGGAATGAACACACTGTTGGGTGTGTCTTCACAACAAGTCAGTAAGTTGAAATTTATTTGGTGAAAACTTGCCAGAACCTAAGTATTCTATTTAGCTCTTTGTTTCTTCTATTTGGCATTTCTTCTATGCAAAATAACAACAGCAGTAGTGATGATGATGATGATGATGATGATGATGATGATGATGATGATGTAAACTTTGGAATGATGGAATAATCAGTCGTGTGCCTGCACAAAGGTGAAGTGTCCCACACACTACAGTTTCCTTTTAAAAATAGCTAAAATCTATGCTAAACAAGGTAGACATGTTCACAACGTAAGACAAATAGCCATCATAAATTCTGCTGTTGTTGCTGTTGTGTGCTTTCAAGTCAACTCCTACTTTTAGCAACCGTAGCCTAGGGTTTTGTTGGCAAGATTTATTCAGAGGATTGCTTGCCCATTGCCTTCTTCTAAGAATGATTTGCCCAAGCTCATGCAATGGGCTTCCATGTCTGAGCTGCGATCCCAACCCTGGCTTCCCGCAATCTTAGTCCAACATTCAAGCCATTCCACCACAGTGGCAAGAGCTTACTGATCCCCTTTCTTTCTTTTCCTTTTAAAAAAAGCTCACCTGTACAGTTGGCTTCATCTGACCAATCCCTGCAGTCATTATCACCATCACACTTCCATGAAAGACGAATGCACATCCCCGAGTTGCAGCTGAACTCATCATTTCGGCACTGATGGGTTTCTGCAAATAAGAGGCCAAATAATAAGAGATCCAGGGAACTATATACGAAATTCAAATGCAAAAAAAAAAAAACAGACTTACAACAGGTTGCTCTTTATTTTCTCTTCTCTCCCTGCAGTACTTATGCAGAACCTTTGACATGTGTCATGAGACATCAAAGTTTGGGGCATTGCCACACTTACCGCAGTGGCTCTCATCACTGTTGTCCCCACAGTCATCTTCCAGGTCACACTTGTAGGACAATGGGACACAGGTCCCTGACTCATGACAGCGGAACTGGGTGTCAGGATCACACATAGTTGTTGCTGTTAGAAGGGAAAGAAAAAGAGATCCTGAAGCAATAAATAATTTATCCTGGTATGCCAACAACTTCATTAAAATGAGCCCACAGACTGCACTGTCCAGTGGAGCAATAGGAGGATTTTCATTTGGCTATCCTCAAAAAAATGTGCTGTCAAAATGAGGCACCGAGCATGCAATCAGGAGCAATGACTTACTCCTCAATCTTAGGGGAGACCCAATTCTGGGACAGAAGACTGCATTCATTAATATAATTAATCTGCATTTACAGAAGTTCAATTGGCAAAGATGGTTTGCAAAAATAAATTTAAAAAATACACAGCCATTGACTGCAGAACTGCTATCTGTTGGGCTTAAATGACAACTAGATCAGCAGTACTGTAGGAAAAGAGCTCCCAGAAACCTCTAGCTAGCATGATACAGAAGCTATTATGGGAATTCCAGTTCAAAAAGGTAACTTTACCAAGCACTGGTCCTAACTACTGGGCTGGGCGAGTATCTGATTCCTGAATGGATGCTAACCCACAGTGGTTAAAAAACCACTAAGAATATGTATGTAATATTGAAAATGATGACTTAAAGTGTCAAAAATATATGAATGGCTGATACCGATACTGAGAACTGATGGAGAAAAGGGAGCTTGTGAGGATGATTTTGAGACACAAATAAAAGATGCTAACTGGAATAAAATGGGAACATCCGTGCCATGCAAAGCCATTTCACTAAATTAAAAGGATCCATTTTAAAAGCAGGTAACTTACGGCAGTTCTTCTCATCGCTCATGTCCCCACAGTCGTTGTCATTGTCACACTGCCAAATGCTGTTGATGCAATTCCCATTGGAGCATCTGTACTGACTGGCGAGGCAGGTGTTTTCTAAGACACAGCATCAGGGAGTGGAGAGGTAAGGAGGTAAGATTTTTTAAAATATAAATGAAAAGAAAGGCTATGGTCAGGAGCCCAACGAACAATGCAATAATTATTGTAATAAATAAATAAATCCCACTCCCAAGCATTGAGTGAACATCATTGGCTCCGCACTGGAGGCCTGAGGGAGATCTTTGGGAAGTTACTTTTGGACAACACCCCCCCAGAATCCTCCAGCCAAGCCGACAGGGGAATTGAGAAGTAGAAGTCAAGCACAGCAAGGACAGACTGTGTCAGCCACCCATGAAAAAAGTTTTGGTTTTTGGAGTATTTCTGATTATGGAATCCCTGATAAAGGAGACTCAACCCATACAGAGCTTGCAAAAAGTTACTATTTTGTATTACAGTTCCCAGAATCCTCCAGTCAGAAAGGCCATGGCCATATCTTCTGCAGGACTCTGGGAGACACAGAATCTGGAGCATTAACAAGAGAGTCATGTAGTTCAAAGCAGTAACTTTTCCAAGGTCTATATTCTGCAATATTCCCTTCAAGCCCCAGCAGAATGCAAAGGTGTGTTTCTTACCTTCTTTGACGCAGGTGCTGTTCGTCAAGCGATATCCCCGTGGGCAATCGCACCTCACCTCTCCTGATGGGAGAACATGGCTGGAGACTCCCTCGGGGCACTTGCAACTCCGGCTGTTGTTAGATCTCGGCAGGCAAAGAAGGCTGCATGGCTTGGCAACGCAGGCATTCTGCCCTATCCAGAGAGAGAGGATAAGGAGGAAGAGCACCTTGTAAATGTCACAGTTCAAGAGGCCTTCCTTCCAGGCCAGCTATTTATTCATGCTTTCATCTACAATCCAAGAGATTCTGTTTCTAGCAGATCTCATTCAGCTAAAATGTGAAAGCTCAGATCTTTTTGTAAATCTGCCTCCTCAATTCGATTGCCTACGACCTGCAACTTTTGGTAATTTTCACAAATTATGGCTATTAGTGAATTTTACCTCTTTCCAACTTCCCCTTCCCATCCCAAAATGGGCGCGTGCATCCAAAATGGGAGTGATTTTTAAATTCGAAATGTAGAATGAAGTCCAACTTGTGTGCACCACATTTCTATTTCTCTACCTTAACATCAACAGTGTGATGTAGTGGTTTGAGCACTCGTCCCCACTCAGACATAAAAAGCAACTGGATGACCTTAGGCAAGTGACACTCTCTCATCCTCAGAGAAAGGCAGAGGCAACACACACACACACACACACACACACACATCAAATCTTACCAAGAAAACCCTGTGATAGGTTCACTATAACATCAGTATAAGTTGGGAAAGTCTTGAAGGCACACAAGAAAAACAGCCTTAACATGCAAGAGAGATACTGAAATATAGGGCAAAAAGCACTCAAAAGAAATGTTTGTCAATGATCCAGCAATACCTGCAGTCTTTCCACGGTAAAAGATCTTCATATCCATCACACCATTGAGATGGTCAACCAGTGTCTCCATTCTGGACCCGCTGTGTTTTGAGGCTCTGAAAATGCTCAGCTCGGACCAATCATTCCAATAGATTTCATTCTGCAATAAAGCAAATGCTTTAATTTTAAAACAGTAACAATTGATGGGACAATGCATGTGCAGCCAAACTTCAAATTTATCTATAGTGATCTATATAAAGAAATATATTATTTATCACTGTTTAACAAAACAGTGTTTTGTTTGTTATTGGACTGAATTTGTCATTGAATTAGCAACACGATGCAGTTTCTGTCTCCCCACAAGAAACGTGAACTGCAAACACATGAACAAACTTTAAAGGTATGTTTTGTTAAGATCTCTATATAAACAGCCATTAACTGTATCCTTCCGGGATCCAGAACGAACTTGTTAGGAGAGATGTTCGTTTTTAAATGATACACATACACACAACCTCCCCCAAACACTGAAATCTGCAAAACAGTTGTACTTTAAATATGAGATTTTAATAATTATATTTAATGTTTATCATATGGCTCACAAGCTTCATGTGCAGGGGTTATATTCATGCATAATGTGAAGCTTGGTTTAGTAACCAACTATAAAGGCTCAAGCAGTCAGGATCAGGGCCAATTCCACACATGCACAGAGTAAAGTGTATTAATGCAAACTTGGCCAAAAGTTGTCTCAAAGTGCAACCAGAAAATTATCATAAGTAATTTCCAGTGTGTGCGACAGGTTATTTTCAGCCAATTTTCTTCGTAACAAGTACATTTGGAAAGGTTTTACTGATTTTCAACCCATCCAAATTAAATCAATTGAGGGAACTGGGGACTTAGGGAGCACTAGTGGGTCACAAAAATGAGACTGTGCACCTTCTCCTCTCACCCGAACTTCAGGACTATGATGCTTTTAACATAAACAAGCTCTACTCCACCCCCACCCCCCAAATTAATTCATTTTAAAAATTGAGTTAAATAAAAAGTATTTAAAATTCCCAGAAGTGAAAACCAAGTGTCTTTTCCTGGTTAAAAAATTTCATTTGCTTTGCAAGGACATCCTGTACCGGAGGACATAATTTTCTTCTCAGGTTGCTAGGAGCAACTCTGTAACCTGGATTTAGATGCTAGCAGCCAAAGGGGAAATGGAGACTAGAATAGAGCCTTTATGAAAGATCCACAAAACATTACGTTCCTTCTGCACTGGATGTATTTGTTTGCCCTGATTTCCACAGCAGCTTTAAGACTCCCAAATACGTTACACAGTCAGAGACAATGTAGGTTCATCCAAACCAGGATGAGGAACCAATTTTTAAAAAACCCTCAGAACAAATCTTCCCAGGAAAACCCTGTGACAGAGTCCAATAGGTGGGAAATGACTTGAAGGCACACAGTAAGTTACCCAAGTACCTTAAAAACAGCAATGGCATAGGGATGGGGGAGGCTATCCAGGATCACCGATCTCTGCATGCCATTGAAGTCAATGCGCTCAATTCTGTCCATGTAAGCTTCCGTCCAGTAGATCCAGTGATCATCCACAGAAATGCCGTTAGGCCACCTCACGCCCTCGGAGACGATGCAAGCAGGAGAAGAGCCATCCATTTCGCTCCGGTAAATCCCAGGCTTGGAATCTCCCCAGTCTGTCCAAAACATCAGCCTGAGAATGCAAGACCCATGAACAAAAGTAATCTAATTCATCAGCTACTTTTATCATTAGCGAAACCATGAGCTAAGCCACAAAGCAACATTGCTACACCAACTAGAATGCAGTTAGAGAGTTTATGGTGGCCTAGCAGTATTCAATGGGCTTCTTGGGACTACAGACACACTCACACATAGACACTGACAGAGGTCACAAATCTTATTAGCCTACACCCATAAAATATGGGTCAGGCAGATTTTATGAGCAAATTTATGCTGGAATATAGTGGTCCCTTTGTATTTTCTGGAGTTTGGTTCCAGGACCCCCATGGATACCAAAATCTGTGGATGCTCAAGTCCCATTAAATACAATGACATAGTAAAATGGTGTCCCTTACATAAAATAGCAACTCAATATTTGGTTTGGGGAATTTATGTATAGATTTTTAATATTTTCAATCCATGCATGCTTGGATCCATGGATTAAAAAAAAACCATGGATATGGAGGGCTGACTGTAGTTTTCTTGTTCAGCTGGTCTGTAATTCCCATTTTGGGAGTCAATCTAACATGATGACATGACACCTAACCAGATTTTTTGGACTTTTTGCTTCTTCCTCCCACACTGTAAGATTGATTGATTGATTGATTGATTGTAACATCTAACCTGGTGGAAGAGGCCTTGAAACCCAAAGGTTCATATACTTTTGTGACATTCTAGTGTTCCTAACTAAAAAAAAGAGCTCTACTGGAATTAGTTTCCTGACAAACTGGCTGGTGAAAAATAAGCCACCAGTGTGCTGAAGCTGCAATATGGACAAATATGATCTACTCTTCCTCCCAAAATCACACTGCCTTTCGAGCAAGAAACAAGGTCTGTTGTTTTCGTTTTGTTTACAAGCAAATGCATTTTGAGGCTTCTCCATAGGAATAGGGGAGGAAAAAATGTACTGTCTATTCTGTACCTGAATTTCACTCTTGTTGCTCTATGAGGCCGGCCACCGTAACACCTATGTTTTAAATCTTACAGACATGGCAGCTGGTATTTTTCCAGCATCCTACTTACCCTTCTTTAGGTACTAGTGTCAAGGCTCGTGGCCGTTCGAGCACAGAGGAATTCAAAATTGTAAGTCTCAGGTCTCCATCTGGGTTGGCAACCTGGTAGAAACAACAGAGTGGAAATTTACTAATGTACTGGTTGCTTTTTCCAGCAGCAAGAACATTGCTAAGTTCAAAATCTTGCCAGCAAAACAGTCCCACTACAGTCTGGCCAAAAAGTTTATAGCCAAAGATTTGGTCCATCAGTCCAAGAATCAAATCATCTTCTGAACTCTGGCCTTCACTATATCTGCAGCTCACAGTCAATGTTTCCTCTTTCCCTATTCTCCCTCTCAGATGGCAACCCTTCAGGCACTGTTGGACTGTATATACTATCAGACCCAGACCATAGGTGGAGGGAATATGGGAGATGCAATCTAGCAATGCCTGGAGGGCCACAAAATGCCTGTACTGATTTAGTGGATATTTTTGTTGTTGATGATGTAGGTATTGCTAAAAAGGAACCAGAAACTCTGGCCAATGTATGGTTATTCACCCAGACAGCTAACAGCAGGTTTGGAGTTACTTATTTTCTGCTTCTCCCTTACAGTCCCAATCTGATGAACCTTTTGAAAAATCTGATCAAGAAACAGATTCTTTCAACCTACAAAGTGCCTTCAAACTGCTTGTTCACTTATGGTGACCTCTCTGAAATACAGCCTACACCACCTGGTATTCATTGGCAGTCTCCCATCCGAGCACTAAATAGGGCTGACCCTGCTTAGCATCCAAGATCAGACAGGATCTGCTGCTTTTAGGGTATTTAGGCTTTACACAAAGTCTTTTTACTTTGCTGTAATATAGAGCCATTCATTCCATTGCTTCATATGAAGCAAAACAAAGCCCAAGCATACTCTGTGAAGCTTAGCCAATTGCTTCCTGCAGGTAATTCCTGACAAATCTGTTCACTTATTCATTTTGCCAGACACCCACACACCACACATTATTGGAGCAAATGGAGGTTTGTTAAAAAAAGAAGTAGTGGTCCACTTTGACGCAGACCAGTTATCATGAAACAGTCTGCAAATGTGTCAGGGCTGATTGTCTTCCACAAGGTCTAATACATTTTTAGGATTGTTTCTGCTCCACACATAAATGAATTATGCTTTCCAAATTGATGACAAAATCCATTTGGACACATTTTGAAGCAGGGTGCTTAACTGCCTTGCTAGTTCAACCTAAGATGTATTCCAGTATCTAAATGCTTCCAGTTCTAAATACCTCAGACAGTTTTGAGTTTCAAATATGCATGTGAAGGACTGCCTTTCTGGCTGCCTTTGTCCCCCATTGACCATACAATTGTACTTGCCACCTCACCGCACAAGGTTTTGAATTTGAATTGATATTCTCACACAGAAATAACTTATATAAATCTGTCTCTGGATTCTCCATTCCAAAATGTGCCTCTGAGAAAGTAGGCTCAAGTCTACAAAAGTTCATGCTGCCAAACTCTTTCTTTCTGTTAGTCTCAAAGGTGCTATAAGATTCCTTTGCATACAGGGCACCCAGGGATGTAGCCGGGGGGGGGGGGGGGCGGGGGGGCGGGGCCCCCCCCCCCCCCCCTAAAAAAGAATGGTGTGTGCGGCTGCGCCGCCGCACCCAAGCCCCCATTATAATGGGGGCACTTAGTCGGGCCCCCCCCCCCCTTCCTAAAATCCTAGCTACGTCCCTGGGGCACCATTCAGTGTGCCACCAGCTTGGACTTCTCTGGCCACTGACTGAGACTGAGGCCAGCAAAAGTGAAGGCAATGACACCTGTACACTCAGGTGGATTAGATGATGCTTTCTGAATCTTTCTTTTTTCAAAGCTCCCATGCTAAGTGCAACTTAGAGGGCTGCCTCTGTTTCCCCCGCTCCTATCTTGCGCTGTCCTCAATGGCACAGGAGCCAAGGGAGTGTGCAACAGAAGCTGCCAGACAGAAGGCAATATCAGAGGTCACCACTGCAGTAGGGATTCACAAGTACTGAAATTGCTTCACCTGTTCAAGCTAGTCCTTTGTTCTCTTTACCAGAAAGCTTTACAAGAGAGCTTGAAATGTTACTTTCTTTTAGTTTGTACTCCAACTTTCAGTGGCCATGCTGGCCAGGGAATCCTGGAAGTTGTAGTATACACTTTTCCAAGCTGTAGTCAATAAAGGCTTTTCATTCCAGATGGGACTTTGTCTGAGCAACTAGCAACAGTCTTTGCTGGTTCTTAATTTGTTACCCAGTTTGACTCCCAAGTTCTGGGTCCTGGCCTCAGCCTCCCAGCTCCTAGTCAAAAGCTGCCAAGGGTGCAGCTCTGAGCACTGGCATTACTTGGGTACAACAAAGAGTGTGTTCAAATTGTAGAGAGAAGCTCACCTCAATTTTTGGAATGCCAGCATTCACCCAGTAAAGCAGCTGACTGACAGATTCAAAGGCCAATGCTTCAACTGTTTCCAGGCCAGTGCTGACGATAATCTCCTGCCCAGAACTTCCATTTAGACACAAACGCTGAAAATAAAGACAAAGGATCCAAAGTAGTTTCAGTTCTATGAGTGCAGAAGGTTACTCCTTGAGCATCTCTGTAGAGCTATCTGTGTGAGACTTTGGGAATACTCTGGCCAAAAATCCACAACAAACTTCA
>NC_056527.1:135888851-135905036 GCF_019175285.1 Sceloporus undulatus
TATTTCTGAAGATTTGTGCTATGTTTATCCTTATCAATAAACAAATACCAGCCAGCCAAAAGGCAGTCCATCCCGCCCTCCAGCTCCAAAAGCCTTTCACTTTCATCCTCCATTTTGGTCCATAATAAACACAGCGTTCGGAAGATTTTCAAATTGGCAAGTGTTGAGTCCCCCCCTCTTTCTTGCGCCTGCATTGCTATATTTGTCTGGTTTCTTTCCTCCAGATGATTGGGGGTCGTTCTCCATTCGTTAATATTGTTATCTGTTTTTTTATTGGTAAGTCTGGAACAGATATAACATGTTTGGCAATACCATCTCTGGATCGTGGAGGTCTCCCCCGTAGGAATTTGTAGTTGTGTTCCATTTAATTAGGTCACTCCCTAATTTCTAGACCATAATTATGTCAAATAGGTCAATAGTCTTTTGCGTAATTTGTAGTCCCAAATAGTTCACTTTTCCTCATTTTATTCCTGACTCACTTCCCCCAACGGTTTTCTTCTGTCCGTGTCAATTTTTGTCAAAATAGCCCGATTCCCTTTATTAATATACACCCCGAATGTACCAATGTTCCCAATGTCCATATTTCTTCAACCTTTGATGGTCCTCCGCGACAAAACAATGTCATCTGCGAAGTGCTCTAATGTTAGGCTTGTCTTTCGTTTACTCCCTTGATGTCGGTCATTCCGCTTTCGTTTCTTTAATTAGAATTTCGATCACTAACAAAAAATTGGGCGGGGGGGGCGCGAATGGGGGGGGGAGGGCGGGGGAGGGGGGGGGGGGGGGGGGGGGGGGGGACCCCTGTCCTAGTGCTCCTTTGGATTTAATAAATTGGTTTTTTCTCCATTTATCCTAATTTGGTGGCTTTCGGATCATTGTATAATTTTTTATCCAATTTAAATAGTGGTTCACCCTCCCTTGAATTTTCTCTACAGGTGACAATAGGGACCAGTTAACGCGAATCGAAGGCCCTTTTCTCTAGATCTAGGAAAACATTCCCATCGTTTTTGTCATGTGACCTTGCGGGTACTCCATAGCATCTAGGACAATCTGGTATATCTCTTATATACCTATTGGGAAGAAACCCGCTCCTGTTTTATCAATGTTCCTTTAAACAATTTTTAAGACGGTTGCCAAATTGTAAGATTTGTAGTCGTATTAAGTAGGAGTAGCCGGTAATGTTTTGGTCAGTTAATCTTACCGTCTGTTTGGATCAAAATAATCTCTGCCTCTTTCGCAAGATTCAGGGATATTCCAGGGCTTCATCTTGTAATGAAGTGTTCTCCTAATTCTTCTGGGAATTTTTAAAACAGATTTGTTAGGCCGTCATTGCCCGGGGATTACCCCAATTTACTATGTTTGATTGCTTCTCATTTCTAACTCGATTTGGGTGATTTAAGGATGTTGTTGGCTTTCTGATAAGTATTACTTTGCATGAGTAACTAGTACATTCCCACTTTAGGTTTCCTCAGAGAGGGTCTGGATAATCCATAAAACCTTTTAATGTCTTCGGTTGGTCGGTAATTGTTAATCCGCTTTTGTTATTTGGTTTATACGTCTTCCCTCTTCCCTCTCCTCAATTTAAATGCCTACCATTTGACTGTCTTCTTGATCAAAGTTTTTGTTTGAACCATTTTAATTTTCGTTTATGCTCCCAGCCAGGGTGCTTCAACTCTCGTGTTTTGGCCTCTGTTTAAATCTCTTTCTGGAATTATTTGTATCATGTGGGATTTCTTTTGTTCTTCTCCTTCCTTTTTATGATTATTTAGAATTAACTTTTTCTTTCTTTTTCCTCTGAGTCCTTATGTTTGCCTGTGTGAAAAAACCTCTAAGATTGCTTTCCTGTGTCCCGACGTTGGGCAATCTTGATCTCTTTAGCTAATGTTCTTCGAAGATACGTTATCTCTTTTGCCTCATTTACGTTTTTCATCCCTCAATAAATTTCTTGAATACCAAGTAGTTTTGTTAGTATTCGTCTGTAAAACTCATATATTGGGTTGTGATCAGAAATTCTCTGTTAAGGGTCCCATTTTCGAGATAGATAGGTCGTGTCTTAGATAAAGACATGCAATCATTGGAGTGAGTTATTCCTGTCTGAGAAAGGTGAAGTTTGTTCTGTACTATGCAAGTGTCTCCGACTGATTAAATTCCAGTTGGTTAATAAGTTCGAAAAAGTTTTGGGTAGTTCCCTTGAGTTTCTTACGTCCCTTACCGAGGTCCTATCTACTTGGTTTCTATTACTCCATAAAATCCCCATCAGTAGTACATTTCATGTCATTCTGAAATCTTTCTGTGGGTTCATTTGTAAAATTACTTTTATTTTCTGTGGGCCATGATACCAAATAGTAAAAGTTTGAGTCCGTTCCAATTTATCTCTACCGCCAAATAAATCCCGCTGGGTCATAAGAATTTCCTTCGAACAATGTGGTTTTTTACTAGATATTACACCTCGCTCTTTTTGGATGGAGATGATAGTATTTTCCATCTTTTGATCTTACTAGTCTTACGTCTTTATTTTTATGCGGGATTCCTGCAGGACAATATGGGCCGCATAGTTTGGTCCAAATACAAAAACGCTTACTCTTTTTCTTTTTGGGGTGTGTCTCCCCTTTAGTGTTCCACGCACATCAGTTTCATCTGTTCGGTATAGGTTAGTATACAAGGAAAGAGAAATTGTTATATTTATAAAAGGCTTTATGGTTCGTAAAAAAAGAGAAACTTGCAGCAGAACAAAACACAACGTCCAACGTTATTTATTGGAGCACTTGAGGAAAGGGTAAATCTAGGTATCATGTTAAACGATAGTGATAAAGGTGAAAATTCCAGAGAGTGAGGGAAATCAATGTTTTAGGTGTGGGATTATGTTATATTAGTTTGTTTCCCTTTTAGTAGTCGCTTCTTTTCCTCCCGTCTACTCTCTGTCCTTGTGCCTGTTCTCTTTCTCTTTTGTTCTGTCCGATCCTTCTGGAATTAGTGCAATTTTCTTGCTTTGTCCACAGTGTTCAGCCTAATTGTCCTTTGGTTCCAAATACTTGGGACGCCCTCAATTCTCCATTTAAGTGAATGTCCTAGGATTCTAGGCTTCGGTCAGGAGGGTACTCTCTTCGCGCGTTCAAATTCCCCAGGTTGCGCCTGCAGAATCGATTTCTTACCGCGATTATTAATTTGGACTTTACTCTGTTGGAGTTTAGTCCTGTCTGTTTACGTACGAAGTATATGACCACTCCCTCGTAGCTCTCTCGTTGCCCACGTTGGGGTTCAATCGGTAGATTCGATCTAGTTTCCCATGGAAATGTAGCCAGCCTCAGACTCGTCCTATGAATTTGCCAAAGTGGAGCTAATTCTTGTAAAGTGTTGTTCGTCGTTTTCTCATAGCCCCGTAATTTGAGGCATTCTTGTCTCTTGTTTAATTTGCATCCTAGTAGTGTTCCGGATCTTCTGTTGATCTCTGAGATTTTTCATTTGAGTTTCTAATTCCTCCGTTTCTTTCCAAGTTTCCTACCTTCCCTTTTTTGCACTCAGGTCTTCGTGTGTTGTCCAATCTACCTCTCACCTCACCAATCTCCATCTTAATTCTTGTCCAAGATCTTCTTTAGATGTGTATTTTCTGTTTGGCCGCTAGTATTTCCGTCCTCGTTCTTCAAAATCGGTCCATTATTTGCTTGGCATTTTTTGGTGTTTGTTAAGTGTCCTCTGTGAGGCTCGTTGGGTTGGGGCTGTCGCTGCTGCTGCCGCGGCTTGTGCGTGGTCTTTCTGGTACCTGCTACCAGCTTAGGTTAAATGAAATATAAAAGGAGGGTTAATATATCCTTATTAAAAAAAAATGTAGATAAATAAATAATCCAATTCCCCACTCTCTTTCCATAGGGAGAATTGGGTTTACTAATTTAATTGTAATGTATATCATTAATATATATCTCTCTTTAAGTGATTAGGTTTTACGCATAAATTTCTTTATCGTGGAAATGTGATTTCAGCTGCGGGTTTATTGTATTAGTCCTTTCTCTAGAGATAAGGCCCCGGTTCCTGATTTCATTGGTTTTTAATTGTAGCTTACTAAAATCACACCCCAATTAGGTTTGTTTGATTTGATTGAGATAATAAAATTACTAGCTTCTTGCTTTAAGTCCTATCGCGTAGTCGTATTTCTATGTGTTCCCCAAAGTTGCCTAAGTTAATTTGGGGATTCACGTCTCCCCAAGCGTTAATTATTAAACTTCATATTGTTATCTACAAGTACGAATTATAGTCTAGACAAAGTAAGGAAGTGAAAGAATTCTTAACCCCTCTTCTTAGATTTCTTGAAGCCAAACGCAAAGACACTTGTTAGTCCTATGGGATCCCTTGGTTCGTGGAAACAGTATCAAGTTTGTAATTGTCCAATGTCCTACAGGACCCAGTGAGCAGTATCTTTATAATGGTAGTGTATCCTTATAAGATTTCAAACTTGAGGGAAAGAGAAAGAGGAAAAGGGGAAAGGAAAAAAAAATCAAGAAAAAAAAATCAGAAAGGGGAAGGGGGGGGGTCGATGTGTCCACGTAGAACTCAATTATCTAAGTGAGGAGGGGGAGAAGAATAAAAAAAGGAAAATACACTCATTTTTGTTCACTTTCGCTATAGCAAGAAGATTGTATTTATATCTTTATCTATACCCCTAACCCGTAACAGTTCAAATACGTTACCAGAAATTGATGCGTTTAACATCAAGTAATTAACTTCTGAGCCCCAAGTCCATGAAACCCTCTGAATTTCTTCTTACTCGTTCCCTGTTTTGTTCTCTGGGACGACTTTAAACAGTTTCCCACCCCTCTGATTCCGCGTTTTAACCACGTTCCTTTCCTCATCAGGTCTCTGTTCCAGTTGTCCGGGGTCCGCTCCAAAGCAAGTCCGGTGTCATCAAGAGTCTCCTTTTCCCTTTTCGTTCCTTCCCCCCCCCTCTCCTCTTTTACACCGTTATAATTCCATAAAGAGTTCCAGTTATTGTCCAGAGAAAAAAGTACTAATTCAGTTCTGTCAAAGTCGCCTTTCTCCCCTAAAAACTGGCTCCAGGTTCCCATCCAATTGATCAACGAATTCCAACACTAATAATAGAGTAGAAAGGTAATTAGTTTTCACAAAAAAGCAACTCAAACTCGCAACACTGGCTCTCCCCCCACATTATGACTGTCGACTGGTCCTTTCTTGACATTGTTTCCTTTAAAAATAACGCTGCACTTGTTGGTAATGATGATAACACTTGAGCAGGCAGGCGACATAGAAGTAGCCCCCTTCGCTGCCTCGAATGACCTGAATTAAATTTGCAACCGCGCTGCTAAAATGTATCGGGCTTTTTTTCTTCCACACAATGCTTCTTTTCAATTTGTCTTTCGCGACAAGTTTGCCTAAAAGCTAATTAGCCAGCCCATGTTATGCTGGATTGCAAAACGTGCGCATGATGATATTCACCAGCTTTTGAGATAAAATGTATATTAAGATTTAATTATTTTTTGGTCTGCCATTTTAATTCTTTTTACAGAAAGCACATAATTAAGCCAGCATCCCTGGCTCATGAGTGAAGATGAAACCAAGGCTACTAGAAGCCAGTGGCAGACATCCCATTGATATAAAATGAGTAAAATCCTGTTCAAGTGTAGGCAGCCTTTGTTGTAATAAAAGAGATACTCTGAAAAACTCTGCATAGGACAAAATTTGTCCATCCACCTGCTATTGATGACAGCCTGGAACATGCAAGTGGAAACAGAATTTGGAAAGGTTGTTCTTTTAAAACTACACTTCCCAGAGTTTTCCCAGCCTGGTATTTGGGATTGTGTCCAAAACAGATCTTTTCCCAAGTCCTGCAGAGCCAGCCATGTGCAGCTTCATACAAAATCATTGCCTGATTGGATCAGAATGGTTTTCCTACGGGAAGAATGCCATGTTACAGAGATACTTTCAGATCAATGCAGCATAGAGGAATGACATAGCAGAGTAGTTATTGATTTTATTTATATTGCCACTCTTTGATTGGATTTATATCCCACCTAATAGTAGGGTTGGCCACTTCATGGGGACTCACAAGACAAGAGATGGGAGATATGAGGCCATCTGGATTATGTTGACCTGCGCAACAACCAGCATTCCTTATCATGGGTCAGGCTGGTTAGAACTGCTGGGAGTTGCACTCCACATCTGGAGGACAGCATCTTCTCACCTGGGTCATGGCCAGTCTTTGACTGCAGGGCTCTGAGATTTCAGGGCCCAATTCAGACCACCATGGCCCAGTGATGCCATTTAGCATGATGCATTCCGCACTGGGGGAAATGCACAAAGTATAGCATTCAATAAAAAACAACACCAAGTTTCAATCAATGAGAAAATTATATGCACACATTTTTCCATGCTTGAGATTTCTCCCCCTTGTACTGAAGACAAAGAAGAGGTGCCAGGACCAAGCCCTGAGAACTGGAAAACCCCTAGGCAGAAAGGATGTATCCAACTAGAATTTTTTGGCAAATGGAAAACAGGTATATAGCCAACGGCAGAATTAAAGCAGTTTGACAAACCATTTAACTGCCATGGCTCTTGGGATTTGCAGTTTGGTGAGCACCAGAGCTCTCTCCAGACCAGGCTGGACACCTCACTAGGACTAACAAATCCCAGGAGTTGGGCAGTTAAGTGGTGTCCAACTGCTATAATTTGCAGTGTGGCAATACCCTCAGTTTTTCTTTTTTAATTCTTTAAAATATTGTGTTTACTTCTTTTATATGCCGCCTTATCCCAGAAAGGGACCCAAGGTGGCTCACAAGATAAAAATTATTCCAGGATGGTGAACAACAGTAAAAACCAAACTCATGGTTGGTTTGGGTTTGTTTTTTCTTCCAGCTTGATGCAACAAGCAGCAGCCTTTGTCCCTAAGACGATGCTAAGAGCCGTAAATTAAGCCCAAGAGATTACTTTATACATGAATAACCGCGAGAAGGCTGTCATTTTTCTCTCCATATGGATTAGTTATTCTTCCTTGGCCTTGACCCGGCATGTGATCCCAGGTTAATCTGCAAACAGCCGCCCAGTTCATACACGTGCTGAAGAGCGAAAGGGGAGGCTAACAAAGAAGCAGTGTCCATGAAAAACACAGGTCACTAGCAGGGCATGTAATAAATGTTGCGGGCTGCTTTAGACCGTCTCCCAGGCAGCAATCACTGTTTTGCTGGCAATGCAGCCCCTTGCCAATGTTTATATTTTTTAAATGGAGAAATTATAGGCCAGAGAGGGAATCAACACCTACCACTGTTTTGTCATTATCGATTCTGGTTGTTTGGGGAAAGACGTTGTAAAAGGTCACGGAAAACAAAACACGTAAGACATACACAGATGCACAGAAATACATTTTCAGCTGATGCATTAACCCGATAAGCAAAGCTGAGTAATCAATCATGGGAATCATATGGCTTGCAGCATCGAGATGTAAAGTCCCTTTCCTCCTCCCAAAGCTTAAAAATTAAAGCAAACCCTTTTTTATGCTATTCAGTACTCAGTACTTAGGCTTAATGCGGACACATAAAGAAACACAAGAATGACCACAGAGGACCTACATACATTCTACTAGACAATGAGGAATCGAAATAGTGTAAGAATCCCTGCACTTTGGCTCAAACAGCGATCAGAATGAAGACTGTAGTCAAGAAATCAGAATAGACTAGGAATGGGAAGGGCAGCAATGAAAGAGCTAGAGAAGATCCTAAAGGTAAGGATATACTCTGTGCACAAACGTTAGGTTTGTCCAAGCCATTGTATTTCCCATCACAATGTATGAATGTGAGATTGGAACGCAATAAAAGCCAGACAAGAAGAAAGTCAACTCATTTGAGATGTAGATGAGTGCTGAGTATACCATGGAAGGTCAAAAAGACAAATGAATAAGTCAAGAACAGATGCTAAGCCTGAAATCTCCCTGAAGCCAAGATGATCAAACTGAGGCTGTTGTACTTGGGCACTCATAGAAAGCCATGACTAATTGGAGAAGACAATATGCTAGGAAAGCTAGAAGGCAGTAGAAAGAGAGTCAGGTAGCATATTAAGGACAAGGGTATGAATTTACAGGTCCTGAACAGAAGAGTGGAGGACAGAGGGTCTGGAGATGTCTCATCCACATGGTCACCATGAGTAGACATCACACTCAAAGGCATGTGTAGAAAATTTTTTAAAATGCCTTGTAGATATTTATTTCAGAGGATAAATAAGTTAACACAGAAAGTCGTTTTCAACATATGGTGGACACTGAATCCAATGCTCAAACCATCTCCACCAAATCTGGACAGCTGGGGGGGAATGATATAATGTCAGGATATCCCAAGTTATATCCAAGGGGATTGTGAAGGGTCCAAGGGACTGTATTGGGGTCCTGTGAGACCACAGGTGACCCATGGGCCCACAAAATCTCCAACCCTGCTATATTCCAGAAAGAAGCAGTGAAATGAGGATTTGGTTTTATGTCTAATTTTAGCTTGTTTCATACCCAAGAGGGATTAAATAGGCTGTAATAGCTGGGCTTATTTTTCTTCAGCATGACATGGAATTGTTGACACTTGGTATCTTTTAAAAGAAAATCGAAGAATGAATGGGGTGGTATGGTGGCAGAGATGTTAGAATCAGCATCAAAGGATTCTCGTCACATTTATTTATTTTCTCTGCAGCAGAACATCCTGCAGAATCCCAAATGTGATTTAGAATAGATGAATATAATTTTTAATTTACATTCTGTTAATCGTGCGTTACAAATAGGAGAAAGATGGACCATTTCCCCCTCCTGAGATAGGTTTAATCATCTGACACTCCGCTAAGACGTAACTTTGGCTTGGGGATCTTCTGTTTAATGCAACTGTCCCTCCTTACAGTTTTTTATTGAAGGCACGTTTTATATTAAATGAATTTAATGCCACATTTCTTTCTCAGCATGGGATTGATAATATTACAGCCAGTAAGGCAGATGGCATCTGACAGCTAATAAACCTAAATCAAAATAAAAATGCTTGGGCGGGTAAAAGTCTATAGATAAATTAGAACTAAGAACCTCCACGCTGGATCAGACCGACAAAATGCCTCTCTAGTCAGCTTCCTGGCTCTTGAATCCTTTGGAGCGTCCAAATTAAAGGGATTCACCAATCAATTTTCGAGTCATAGAGCTGGAAAGACTTCATAAGAGTAAAAATGTGGTAAATACAATTGTTTACTTCTACTTATGATGAATCATAGAATTGGAAGGACTTCCATCTCCCCAGCCTGTAAATATAACCACCTGGCAACCCGCAGAGCATTGCATAGAAAGGTGTTTTTGCACCTGGTTCCCAGAATTCCCCAGTCAGAAGGCCTGTATTATTGGGTCTGTAGGTGTGTAGCCACCAAAAAGTAAATCTTCTGAGCTCTGGTTCATACTCCCAACATTTCAGAGATGTAAACTGGGACATGTGTGGCTGAGCGTGTCAGAGTAGGTCAAAAGAAAGTGGTGAGCAATGATGGCAAAAGGTTTAATGAGGAATCACATAATGAGAACAACTATTTTAAGCAAAGAAATCCTGGTATTTATGCATTGAGTTTAATGTCCCTCCCCTCTTCCCCAGCTGTTAAGGGAACGGAAGCGACTTTGTGCTTTGAATTTAGTTTTGCAACAATTGAAATAGTCCAGACAATAGGAGAAAGTAGAAGGAGGCGAGAAAACTGGGACATTTCAAAAGCAGCTAGAAAGTGGGAAGATAGAAGATTCCAGGACTGTCCTTGTAAACTGGGACGATGGAGACAGCAGTATGGAAATAAATCTGGCTCCTCATTCGGCACTCTAATTTTGGCTTCGATTGCCTACTTCAGCAGAGCATAATCATCATCATCACATCATCATCCGCCTCAAATACACTTCCTGAGGCTGTTACTTCATTTCCCACTTCATGTCGGTCCTGCACCGTGGCCGGGTCAAGCCAATATGTTATGTCTGCATAGCCATTCCTCTTTGCAGTTCATATTGTATGAAAGAAAAGACAGCCCTCTCCCTGCAAACATCTTAAAGATAGAACTTCCACCCACCTCTATTTACATGCGGCAAGGAAACAAACTTGCTTCCCTCCACAAGGGTGATAAAGCGGAAATATTTATAACCACGCTGCAATTTTTTATTACCACATTTCAACTTTTGCTTAACCACATCCAGAGGACTTTTTTGTAAAGGAATATGCAGAGAAAAATAAATAATTTTGCATGCTTTCTGACATTCCACGGATGAAACGGGAATGCTTGTGCCAGTAACATATCAGGCTGGCCAAAATGGCAAAGTAAGGAAGACACAAGCTAGAAAAGGCTGCAGCAGTTTGCTTTGCCTCACCTACGGTGAATTTGACTCGGTGGACAGAGGCATGAAAATTGGGGAGAATACAGTGGTGCCTCGGGTTACGAAATAATTCGTTCCGCGGCTAATTCGTAACCGAAAAAAACCTCGTAACCGAATTGCCATAGGCGCTAATGGGGAAAAAAGCCGCGGCTTGCCCGGCTCCATTTAAACAGCGCCGGCGTTTTTCGTAACCCGAAAAAACGTTCGTAACCCGAAACTAAATCCCTATGGGATTTTTTCGTATCCCGAAAAATCGTAGCTGGGTAATTCGTATCCCGAGGTACCACTGTATCGATAATTAAGTTATACAGAGACACAGTACTACTACCAGAAAATAGCAAAGGCCTATTGGAACAATTACAGACATGTTCCCATTAGGTGGAATGTATTTTTGAATAGCTGGACAGACCAACCTCCTGTTTCCCCCGAAAGTACCGTATTTCCGGCGTATAGCGACTGGGTGTATAGACGACCCCCAACTTTTCTTGTTAAAAATATAGAGTTTGGGATATACTCGCTGTATAAGACTACCCAACCCTCTCCCAAATCCAAGGAGGAGCAGGTCAGTGTGCTCGCGCCAGCCATGCTCCCTCACACCTCTGCGGAGCCTCGCCTCCTCAGAGGCCAGGAGGAGGGAGCAGCCCAGCTGTGATTGCGGCAATCGCGGGGGCCAGCGCTCCTTCCAGGCCCCTGCGGAGACCTGCACCTGGGAAGGTGGGAGCAGGCTGGGGCTAACCTGGCGTACAAGACGCCCCCAACTTGAAGAACATTTTCATGGGTTAAAAGTTGTCTTGTACGCCGGAAAATACGGTAATGGATTATCCCCCCACCTCACCCCAAAAATACTACCACTGTTGTTTCCAATAGAAAATGAAACAAAATCTTGTGTGAACCCTCAGAATCGGGAAATGAACATATCCCGGAAGAAAACAGTTGTTGTTATTTATTTGCAGGAATACCAAGCATAATGTCATTGCAGGGTAATTCCTATCTCATTAAGAAAACATTCTCTGTTGAGGGAAATGTGCATGTTTTTTCTCCCTGGCTCTAATCGGAAATAAAGGCAATGAAGCAGAGGTGTAAACGGAACGCTTGGATATAAATTTGTAATGACTTAAAAGAAAGGATATCTGCAGTTGTTGATATGTCCCTTCGGATCAGCCTCGGCTATGGCAACCCTCCAGGCATATCATTAGGGAGGGGGGAGCGGAGAATGCAGATGGCAGCGGTGACATGACAGAGCGGGGTGAGATCCTGTGGGATGGTTGCCCTCTGTCTCATAAGACCACCCTGATCGCCTGCCCCCCTCCAGCCCGGACACCTCTGTCATTCTCTACTGTGGACGCTGGTTTGGTGCTCTGGGTCTGGTGGGGCTCCTGGCCAGGCAGGAAAGTGAATTGCCTTTCCGTTCACCCAACAGTTGTGCCGATTTAAAAAAAAAAAATCTATCTGGAGGGTGGCCATCTAAGTTGCAGTTTTCACATTTTGAGAAAATCATTCCAAAGTATGCTAGTGAAGTCAAAGGCTTCACGGCCAGTATCCATAGTGTTTTGTGGGTTTTTCGAGCTAGCTATGCGGCCATGTTCTAGAAGAGTTTTTTCCTGATGTTTCGCCAGCAGCTATGGCTGGTATCTTCTGAGAATGCTGGCACGAAAGAGAGTGGGGTATATATCCTGTTGGTTGAGGGAAAGTGATTTGCATGTTAATCTGTGTATTGTTCTGTTTTTGAATGGCAAGCCCTCAGGGTGTCTATTGAATTAATGATCCATTGTTTGCTGGGAAATGCACCTGGTCCTGGGTGATTTTCATTTGCATTTGCTGGGTTTTGATGTTGGTGTTTTTCAGGACTGGTAGCCAAACGTGGTTATTTTAAGAGTTTCTTCTTTCCTGTTGAAATTGTCCAGGTATTTGTGGATTTGAATGGCTTCTCTGTGCATTCTGACCTGATAGTTACTGGCATGGTCCAGAATTTCAGCATTTTCAAACAGCATTTTATGCCTAGGAGGGTTTATAATGTGTTCTGCTACTGTTGATTTTTCTGGCTGACCCAGTCTGCAGTTTAGGTGTCCCTGTGTAAACTTGTCCACAGCTGCACCATATGCGGTTAACTCATGCGGCCATGAGAGGGTCTCTCCTGTCCTTCACTGAGCACAGCATTTGCTGGATTTTCTTGCTCAGTTTGTAGACCAATTGGAAGTTGTGTTTCCTCATGACTTTCACTACTCTATCTGTGACTCCTTTGATGTTTGTCTTCACTTCTATGGGTTTTTCTTGGTCTCACTTCCCTTCAACCAACAGCATATATGCCCCACTCTCTTCCATGCCAGCATTCTCTGAAGATGCCAGCCACAGATACTGGCAAAATGTCAGGAATAAACTCTTCCAGAACACGGCCTCACAGCTCGAAAAAACCACAAAATACTATGACTATGCATAGTTTGAAAAAGATCATGCTGTCAATTGTTTCTAGTATTTTTGGCTGGCTTTTGCTCATTCGTTTGTACCACATTCAATGTTTTCACATTTTATTCTTAACAGTTCTCTGAACTAACTTTTCTTACTCCCACGGAATGTCATTGAATTGGAGCCCTGAACGAAAACAACAGACTATCCTCAGGGCATCGTTTCAAACGACATGATGGAATATCAAATACTTAAGATACAAAATTTAAAATGCTAGTTTATATGCACACTGGTGCAAACATGAGATCTTGGGATCAGATTTTTAAAATTAAGCATTAGGATAAACCTTTCCTTTATTCTGAAGTCATCTTGCATCACGTTCAGAAAATATGCAGTCTTTCTTTAGAAGAAGGGAGTTCCATAGCCTGGAGCTTTAAAAACTGGCTTCCTTAAAACTGGAATTGGGGAAGAATCAACATCACACAACAGAAAATGTATGGAAAAAAGATGTAAAAGTGCAGGGAATTCTTCCATTCCTAATTTCAAAGGCAGATTCAATTGCATTTTTGAACTATCAGAACAGGTTAGTGGTACATTCATCTTCCTTTGCCTCCATCCAAATACAGATTTTGCTTGCTTTCCGCGACTACGTATTTGCAGCATCTGCAAGAGCTGTTTAAATCTCTCCTGACATGCTTCAAGAAAAGAATGTGTGGAATCTCTTTTCTTGTAATGTTAATCCCATATATATATATATATATATATATATCCAAATAACATTTATGTTGTCTTGGACTATTTCCTGGAAACCCAACATTGGCTACAGCTTTGTATTCTCACTCTCCTGTAGCTTACTTTTTCTTTTTCTAAATTCCAAGAGATATTATAGCAAAAGAATCCCAAAGGAGAAGCACAGCCTTTCTGAAGGGATGCCAGTGAGCCTGCTTTCAACGCCGCCAGAGACAAGAACACGATTCAGAGGATTAAAACTACAAGAAGAAAGATTTCACTTAAACATTAGGAAGAACCTCTGGAATGTAAGAGCTGCTCCATAGTAGACTCCCTTGGAGGGTGATGGACTCTCTTTGGAAGCCTTTAAGCCAAGGTTGGATAAGCATCTTTCACAAATGCTCTAGTTGTGTATTTCTGCATGGTAGGGGGTTGGACTGGATGACCGTTGTGGTCCCTTCCCACTCTATGATTCTATGGGGTTGATCACACATTGTTGTTTTTAGCACAACTATGCAGATAATCTCACTTATGCACTTTGGGTTTGATGTTCATGCAATGGAGCTGCATCTCTGCAAGTTTTGTTGCTCACATGTTTCAACATTCAAATAAAGATGGAGTCGATGATGCGAATATGTTTGAAGCGCATTCAAAGCAGGCAATGTTTTATCCCAGTTTATCCCAGATCTATTCGCATCGGTTATTCACACAGCCAAAGATGCAAATCTTTTAGTAAAATTCACACATCCCCCTGACATCAATTATCCTCAGTTAAGCGGGATTTTGGGGGGGCAGCCCCTGCAAAAAATAATAATGATCAGACGCATTTGAAATGCATATGAACAACAAAGATTCAGCCTGGATAATACCTGGATTATTTTCACCATCTGAATAACCCCTAGGGTTCTGTGATTCCTTTCTGGAGCACAGAGGACACAGGGACAAAGCATAAAAACCAACCAACAGACAATTGCTCATCTTCAGTGGTTGACAGAGATGACTTGTCTCAGGCTTGACTTCTCCATCCATCTGGGGAATGGCACAAGACAAAATGTGCAGCCAGCAGCCAGAAGACATGACTTTGATGGAATGCTTCTGCTTTGGGATTTCTTCATTCTTCCCAGCCCCGTCACCTGAATATCCCTCTGTGTGTGTCCTCTTAGTAACTAGCTTGAGCAGGGCATTGGACATCCATTTTCATCTTCTGACGTTTGTGTCGGCAGGAATTGAAGCTGATGGCTCATGCTGACAACAAGGCCAGCTAGAGGAATTTGGAAAGACAAGAACAGAAAAGGCAGGAGCCTTAGAGACTTGGGCCCATCTTGGTTTCCCATGACGTGAAGATATCTATCAAACCTGATGCTCTTGATTAGAATTTGGCATCTCAATATTCACAACTGTCTGAATCAAAGCCCAATAGGATTTTAGGCTCAAATTAGGTCTGGAAATAAGATCCCCTTTGGAGAATCTTGTGTGCTGCCTGTTAACCTCCAGCTGCACCTGACCCCCAGACTCCCCCCCCAAGATTTGTTTTTTGCCCAAAACCCCCCCCCCCCCATATTCAGGCTGAATTATGGCATTCCAACTATTTTATGGAGGCACTCTGAAACAGCCTTATTTTATCTTTAAATGGCAGCCCAAAGTGTTCCCTGTGGGAAGTATAATAGGGCCTGTTTGGAGCTCCATAGAGTTGAAGATGGTGGTGGGGATTCAGTCACAAGGAAGGAGCAGATGCTCTAGACACTGTGTTTACAGGCTGGCTGACTGAGCCAACCTGATTCAGTAACCTGAGAGGCTTGAGGGAGTCCTCAGAACGTCGCCCTGGCAGTCTGCTGTTCACAGCTGGCATGGTTTGTGTGTACATGTTGGTGTTGCTGAGCAAATGGGAGATGCATTTAATTATTAAATGCTTTGTCTTTGGCAGAGGAAGCTCAGCAAGGCTGTTGCTCAGCCTAGAAGGGAGGAAACGTGTTGAGAGCCTTCCTTGCAACATCACAGAGCAAGCAGGTTACATCCAACTGGCAGCATATTCAGCTACCTAAATATTCAGATCCCATTGTTTTAGTGAGGCTGCCATCCTAGGCATGCTTGTCTCAGGAGCATTGAAACCAGCATTGAAGGTGGGTGGGGACTGGGGAGGCTATGCTTCCGCATGAGAAAATATGGAAACATTACTGCCTTGGACTATAGTATACTGGTTTGGAAACATTACAATCTTGTAGATCCCAGAATCCCCCAGCCAACATTTTCTCAGCTATGATGACATCACACTGTATAATATCTGGCCAGGTTTTCAAATAAAGACTTCAGGAAAGCCAAGGAACCGTGTGCACAAAGTTGGATTTTTCACTGAACTCTGGATTACCAGTGCTGTAAATAGTTTCTGAAAGTTTCAGGTGAAATGTTTGCCAAGCATTATTTGTAAGCACAGACATATCTCCTCTGCCTGTCCCTGTTCTTTGCTTCCTCTCCTTTGTTCATCTATATCATTTTTGTCTTTTACAAAGTGCCTTGTTATAAATTTTGCTAGTGTCGAGTTCATAGGGAACCACATTCATGTGGCCTTACATGTCTACTGCTTATGGGCCTAGGAATACATGGATATGTGCTGCTAGAGACAAAAGGGAAGCAGAGGGAATGAGAAAAAGGGGAAGCTGCATTGCACAAGTGAAGGTCCATTCATGTGGCCTTAGATGTCTACT
>NC_056527.1:135905061-135917775 GCF_019175285.1 Sceloporus undulatus
AGTGTTTACTGTTCATGGGCATAGGAGTCCATGGGCATATGGCCCCTAGCAGCACATATCCATGTACTCAAATGCTCATGAGCAGTAGACATCTAAGGCCACATGAATGGACCTTCACTTGTGCTGCAACCTTCCTTCCTCTCTTCCTCCTGCTTCCCTGCAACCCATCCAGTCGGCTGGGGCAGGTCCTCCAATCTTGGAGAATAGATTTGAGGGTGTACTTGGTGCTGCAGGGCAAATAGGAAGGCACTGTTTAAAATTGATCTGGCAATTAGACTCCATGGAAGTAACCTTTTAAAGATGAGGCGAAAAGAAAGGAGGTTAGACTATAACTGCAGCGTTTATGGAGAAGAGATTAGAAGTAATAACACTAGGGGTTAACATTACCCTCTATGTGAATGGTGAGTGAATCCATCCAAAGCTAGTTAAACAGATTCACTTTGGACTCTTTTCAAAGTGTGGAATGAGGATGATCCATGAAACAATGCTGAGATAATAATAGCTGTCTCCCAAAAAGCAGGAGGAAAACCACGTCTCCAGATGGTGCTATTTCCCCAGACCTGGTAAAAAGGCGATTTTTCTGGTGTTTTGGCAGGTGATGAGGGCTGGTTTCACATTCTTTAAAGAGCTATCCAAGGTCCGGATCCTATTTTAGGGATGTAGCTCAGCACCTTGGTATGGTTCCTTTAAAGTTTGGATAAAAACTTTGAGTTTTTCCAACTGGCTTGGAGTTTTTCTAACTGGCCACTAGTCTTGTTGGGCCTGGAACCAGTTGTAGGCCTTCAGGCCTTCCTTGAGCTGCATCCTGACCAAATATGTGTACAGTGGAACCTCGCCATACGTGGGGGATCCGTTCCAGATCCACCGCGTATGGCGATTTCCGCCTATGCTCGAGCCCCTGTAAACAATGGGGCTCGTGCACGGCGGCGGCGCAGGTCGTGGGCGCAATGGGCGTGCGCGGGGCACAACGGGTGCGCGTGTCCCTTTTGCCCCGTGCGCGCCCAGCGGCTTGAGCACGTACGCTCAAAGCCGCTTATAAAAAGTCCGCGTATGCGGAGGCCCCACTGTAGTTCCCCCTGAAAGTGGAAGTTAACAGGGTTTACTTCCAGATCTTAAAAAATAAATAGAGAAAGCACCTGGACCAAAGCAGATGCTTTCTCTATTTAGAGCAGTGGTTCCCAAACTTGGTCTTCCAGATGTTTTGGACTTCACCTCCCAGAATTTCTGTTGACCAAACTGGCCAACCTTTGAAGTCCAAAGACCTGGAGGACCAAAGTTTAGAAGTCACCGCTTTAGAGGGAAATTGCCATTCCTGAAAGCTTATAGCCATGTGGTTCTCCTTGTTTTAAACAGCAGCACACAACAGCAATAAGTCTGCTATCTGAGGACCACAAGAATGAATAGAAGGACCACAATGCAGTGGGATTCATTAGCCTATATCAATTTTACACTGCTTTCTGTTGACAATCATTTAATTCCATTTTAGTGTTGCTTTTTTGTATTTTACTATGTGCATTTGTTTTAATGTGTAATCACCTTGAGTCCTGTTATAGGAAAAGAAGGATGGGTGATGGTGATGATGACGATGCACATGGTGACGATGTGATGATGTGTGCTGTCAGTCATGAAATGTCAAACTCCTATCAGCTAAGCTGTTTCCAAACACACTTACCAGGGTCAAAGCTTCACAATGAGTAAATTGGTTTTGGATTGCACATAATGATTGTTTAATCACATGACAACTACAGAGCATTTTTCTTTGCTGAAGGCAAGAGAAATACCTATTTCCTAGAGAATAATATGCAATCTCTGAATTGCATGCAAACGGGGTACTTTATGCACAACCTCCTTTGCAAACAAAATTACTCTCTGTCCAACCGGAACCTAATTTTCTGGGGAGAAAGAACATATGTGAAGGTTCGTTCCTACCTTAACAGCATTCAGTATGCAGTGCTGGCTTTTGACCAGAGTTGAAGCACCTAAAAAATAAAAAAAATTCTCCTTTGTGAATACTGATGCTGAACGTTCTCTGGATAATCTCTGAATCCCTTGTCAAATATTAATTTAACATTGATACTAGGTTGGTGTCTTGTGACATTTGATTTGGGTGGCCTTAGCTGATGCTTGGCATGCAACAGAACGTATCCTATG
The DNA here is from genome assembly GCF_019175285.1 of Sceloporus undulatus. Lineage (NCBI taxonomy): Eukaryota > Metazoa > Chordata > Lepidosauria > Squamata > Phrynosomatidae > Sceloporus > Sceloporus undulatus. The sequence continues at coordinate 135,907,213 of NC_056527.1, forward strand.
ATATCCATAGCTAAATACAGACTTTGGGTACTTTGAGTCCCTAGTGCTGCCAAAGCCCTTTGCTTCCCTGCTATATAGTGTACACACACACACACACACCACACACACACACACACACACACACACCACACACATATTGGTCAAACCTGGGGTAGTTTGCCCCCACAGCCTTCCACCTTCCCACAATTGTTTAAACACAACTTGTCTAGTCCTTCATGCTGCCCTTCCCATTTATAGCCTTCTTCTGATTCTTTACAATGTGTGACCCTAGGCAGAGAACTCTTTTACTATTTCAATTTGTTTTTCATCTAAATTGAATTTATGCAAATTTTTCCGCAGTCATTATTTTTGTGTCTTAATGTTCAAACTTAAGCCTGCCTTGGAGCTTTCTCTTTGACTTTCTTAGCAAATGGCCTAAGTCTTTGTTGTTTTCAGCTCATAGCATGGTGTCATCCTCCATCTGAGATTGCTGATATTCCTTCCTCTGATCTTTATCACCTCCTCTGAATCTTAACTTACTCTGTGTTATGTACTTTCTGCCTACAAGGGGAACAAAAGGTGATACATTACAATCTTGTCTGATCCCTTTGCCAGCTGGTACTTCTCTGTTTCTCCATATTCCATATATATATATATATAATATATATATATATATATATATATTAATAATAATTTGTTTTTTTTATATACCCTTATTCCAAAGATCATAGCAGCGAACACAAGTAGCTAATTAGCAAGTATAAATTGTCTAATTATATATATTGTCTAATCTTCTTGTAAATGCATGTACATTGGTGCCATCAGCACACCACAGGCATGGGTGAGAGAGTACTTTCTTTTCTCTGTAATCTCTTTTAACAGGGTGACTTTAAGTTAGTTTTATGAGAGGGGGGGAAACACACACACTTTTCTGTTCTCCATGCTGCATACTTTTTAAAAACCTCATATTTCCTCCATTGGTAGACTCCTTTCTAAACTATAAAGCACATGTTAAACTTTTCATCATTGAGGAGCCTCCTCGTCATGTCATGCCCCCTCTGCTAATTTTCAAGCTCCATAATCCCTTTTTGAGGTGCAATGACTAGAATGTATACAATTTGGAGCGTAGTTCACAAAGGCATTATGATACTGACAGTTTGATTTTTCATACTGTCCTTAATCCTTAGCATGGGACTTGCCATTTTCACGCAGATAACACAGTGGTGACATTTTCATTGAGCTAACCATCCCCATCAGTTACTGCTAGCTCAAAAACCCATCTAAAATAATCACATAGCTCCAGGACCATAAAACCTAGATCTCTGAAATCTAACAGGGGTGCTCGCAGTCCTGGGAATGTGGGTCTCAGAAACATAGGGTCTTAAAATAGAACAATTAATTTTAATTAATTAAAATCTCATCGCTTGCAGTAGCAATGTTGACTTCTCTAGAAATGATGGGATTTTCATTCCTCCGCAGGGCCTCCAGGCAGCTCTATGTGTTTCCTCTGCATGGTCACCACAAAATGAAAGAGAATCAGAGACTCTAGAGTTGCAAGAGATATGAAGGGCAACCAGTCCAACCCACCTTTGGGACAAGGGGTGTCCCTTTGTGGGTCACCTTTGCTGTCGTTCAACAATATGCTCCTTGAGGTTGTGTAGTCTTTGACTAGGAATCTGGAAACAGGGTTCAATTCCTTGCTCAGCCGTGAAACCCACTAAGTGACCTTGGACAAGCCACATACTCCCAGAATCAGGGGAAGGCAATGGCAACCTTCTCTGAACAAAATTGCCAAGAAAACTTCATGGTAGGTTCACCTTAGGGTCACCATAAGTTAGAAATGACTTGAAGACACACAACAAAAATAACAACACCACAGTAGGGTGTAGTGGCTTGAGTGTGGACTATGACCCTTGAGAAAGGGTATGATTTTCCACTCAGTCATGGAAACCTACTGGGTGACCTTGGGCACGTCATACTCTCTCATCCTCAGAAGAAGGCATGACGACCAACCCCTTCTGAACCAATCTGGCCGAGGGAAACCTCTTGATCAACCTTAGGGTTTTTTGTTGGAGACAGTGTGGTTTGTAGTTTGAGCATTGGACTACATGCGAGAAAAAGGGTTCAGTCATGGAAACCTACTGGGTGACTTGTGACAGGTTTTCTCTCATTCTCAGAGGAAGGCATGACCAACCCCTTCTGAACCAATCAGGGCAAGGAAACCCCTGTTACTGCCTTTGGGTGCTGTTGGTTGAGATGACTTGAAGGCACCCAAACAACAAGAACATGTGTAGTGGTTGAGTGTTGGGACAATGACCCTAGAGACAAGGGTTCAGTTCTGCACTCAGGCATGGAAAAATTATGGGTGACCTTGGGCAGGTCATACTCTCTCATTCTCAGAGGAAGGATTTGCGCGGAACCCCTTGATACAGCCTTAGGGTCACTGTAAGCTGGAGATGACATGAGAGCACCCAACAACAAAAGCTCCTAAAGGCAACTTTTCCAAGCTCTGTTTAGAAATGGCAGTAGCTTTGTTGAGCCATCATACCTTTTGGTGACTCCAAATCTTCTGACACGCTGCAGTCCTTAATAACTCAGCATCGTTTGTTTCTGAAAGCAGGGAGTGTTGCAGCTATCAATAAGGCTTCCCCCGCTTGAGTGCCCTGGGTTATTTAGAGAGAGAGAAGGAGAGAAGGAGAAGATGGGATCTTTAAAAAACAGCCAGTTATTGGTTCGGGAGGGAAAATGGGTTGCTGCCTCTGCCAGTGCAAAATAACCATTCTATCAAAGTCACCAGGACATGAATAGACAGCTGCAGAGGGGAACAAGAGGGGGTTTATGCTGCATAATTCATATATCCCAGCTCACAGGAACTATTGGCATGATGATTCACCATTTTGCTCCTTCATGTATAAGACCCCATCTTAAACTCACCAAGTCAGTGGATGGAATAAAAGGTCTGTTCCATGGCCACAAGTTAATTTGTATTTTTATCCGATTAGCATTTCCAAATGTGATAAAAGGAAGGACAGAAGGACGGAGGACAAGAGGATGTTTTGGAGTTGTTGTTTCTGGTATATGTGATAATGAAACCTTTGAGAATTTGAGTATTTTGGATAGATAATTCCTTGCCAGTCCTGCAAAGCAGTTCACCATTCTCATCCTAGTTTTGTACAGCGAGGCAGTGGTGCTCCCTGTCAATGTGGTGGAAAATCATTCCAAGTTTTAATCAAGACTGCAAGGAGCTAGTCAAGCTGTTGAATGCATAAAGGGAAGACAGCTGGGGCAGCTCTTCAAAGTTTGGGTTAAATGAGAAACCAGAAGGTCCACGTACTCCATCTTTTCATGTTGGAAATAGAGGGCAAAGTGAGATGAACACTATGGAGACTTAAGTGAAATGATGAGGTTTCAGCCAGAGCCAGGGAATTTATCTTCATGGTTACAACACCCAGAACCCCACATAACATGGCAACTACCTAGGAGGTCCTGGAGTTGTCTTCCACTCCCTCTCATAACCAACATCTCATTGATTTACAATTACCAGGTGTAACTGACTGGGTTTTGGACAGCCAATGATCAGATATTCCTGAACCAGCAGATGTTGGAGGCACTGGAAGCAATGGGGAGATGTGGGGAAACAGCTATGTATTCCACGTGGCATGACTGCAGCCTCAAGTCACATGAGGGGACGTGTTGAAAGAATGCAATGGTCAGCTTAGCTGGCTTTGTCGTGAACTGGGCAGGAGAAGCATCATTTTGTCCACTGAACCACTGCCTGTTTCTAATTCTGAATTCTGTAACGAAAGGGGCTGTGTCTCCGAGAGTTTTCCTGAGCGAGAGGGACTGCATCATTACCTCTCCTCCCGCAGTCATAACTGTATGAGTTGCATTTCAACAGCACCATATTTCAACAGCGACAGTCTCACAGCGCCATGGTAGAGACAGTTAGCAGCTGCTGATGGAGGAGTGACTCTGGCGGTGGGTTTTGCTGTATGCTGGGGACGTGGGGACTTGGCAGGTGACTTTGCATCATTATGCGCCTTGCGAAGCCTGGCTCTCTGTGGAACTGTATTCTATATCTCCAACTCTCTGGGTCACAGTGGCACAGAAAATGCCTGCCCAGTCTCCCCCCTCTGCTCACCTCTCAAGGATTCACCTTCAGAAATCGCCAGCCCATCGCTTATGAGAACCAACAAATTATTAGAGACTCCGGAGTAAGATGCAACCTCTCTCCCTGCGATGGATTAACAACCCATCAAGACTATAGTAGTGCACAGAGTGAATTAAGTAAATGTCTGCCTAGGCATTCTTCTGGACCGAAACTTGGTGCTAGAGGCAGAAATATGCAAAAAGGATGGGATAGGGAGTTCACAACAAGAATAGCAGCGCTTGTTTCAGCATTTTTAAAATTCAACACTAACAACATGGACGTCTGAAATAGAATTGAAGTTGCCCAGCCTTTCGCAATTGTACAGATGAAAAAAGGGAATGCTGTGGGGCAGATCAGAGTGTGGTCAAGTGGTAAAGTATATAATAAGGAAGAACATACAAGCTACAAGACACTGCGGAAGTTTGCTTTTGCTTGATACTACTGGGAAGATCAAGATTTCAATATTCTGCTGATTAACTGAGTGAAATGACTTTTGTGCTTGAATTCAGTTTGCTGCAAATGAAGTATGCTGAGGACAGAAGGGAAAGTGGAGGAGGAGAGAGAAAAAGTGGGACATTTTAAATAACTGAAGTGGCAGAATTAAATGGTTATCTTGCCACATCAGGATATTACTGATGTTGCTGTAATTGTGTGAATGTGAAAAGGCCTCTGGGTGGGGGGCATTTGCTCTCTTCTAGCAATGTTGTCGATGGCTGTGGCTTATTCAGCATTTGCCTGCCCCATAAACACAGCAAATATGCAAAAACACAGGCCTCCCTCTCTCTCCTCATATTCTGTCACTCCAAAGGAAACCAAAACAGGTCAGGTTGCCCTTAGACTTCTCACCCTTGGGGACATGTCTGCAGCAGGGGACGGGGGTCCCCGGGAAGCCAGGCAGCGTCGCCCGCCTGGCGCCATGTTCCTCGCCTTTGCAGCACAAGAGCAGCAGAAGAGCAGCAGCATCGGCTGCGAGGGAAGGGCGCCGCCGCTTGGAGAGAATGCGCAGCCAAGAAGGAAGGAGGAGGACGGATCCGGCCCCAGCTCGCAGGGATCGGGCTCCTGGGGCTGAGCCAGATGCGCCGCCTCCCAGCGCCAGATGTTCCGCATCTGCCCCCCACTAGGCATCACTGGACTGGAGAAGCCTGGCCTTTATAGGGAGGCATCGGAGGGGCTTTCTATGCTTCCCTGCCGACAAATGTTCCCCAATGTATCCCTATAGGAAAAGGATTTTGCAAGGTATCCCTAGAAGAAAGGATTCCCCAATGTTTCCTTATCAATAAGTATTCCCCAATGTATCCCCATAAGCAAGGATTCTGCAATGTTTCCCTATGGTAGAATTCAAAGATATAGCTGTGTTAGTCTGTTCTCACCCCAGGCAAGTCTTAAAATAGATACCCAGCAACACGTTCAAAAATCCCTCCTTCTGTACCACCGTTCGAGATACAGGAGCTCTCTGCAGTTTCCACTCAGGCTAGTCAGAACATAGCATCATAGAATTAAGAGACCCCCAAAGGTCATCTAATCCAACCCCCTGCCGTGCAGGAATGCACAATCAAAGCACTCTTGACAGATGGCCATGTTTAAAAACCCTCCAAAGGAGGAGACTCTGCCGCTCCCTGAGGCACCATCATCTACTCTCCAACAGCTCTTGCCATCAAGGAATTCTTCCTAATGTTTGGGTGGAATTTGTGGAGCGTTTGGTGATGCCAGTGCAACTGAGGCCCTGACAAGTCTTCTGTAGCGGTTGGAGTATTGGCCTGTGACCTTGGAGACCAGGGTTCGATTCCCAGTTCGGCCGCGAAACCCACCTTGGTCACACTCAGCATCAGGGGAAGGCAAGGCCAAACCTCCTCTGGACAATTCTTGCTAAGAAAACCCCAGGATAGGTTTCACTGTAGGGTTGCCATAAGTCGGAAACAACTTGGAGGCACACAACACACACACCAGGCAAGAAGACGGCCAAAACACAAATGCAACCAATGATAATGTATAACCAACTCTGCACTTGCAAAGGGATGATGGATTTGCTGACCTTTGAGGTCTTTCTCTGTATCCTAGCTTTGGATAATGAATGGATGGGATATATATATTTAAACAAACCATTCCACTTGTAGGGTTGCAGCCGAAGAGAGCTAGATTAACTCCTCCTGCGTGCCACGGAGGTCCATTTTAAAATATTGAAAGCTGTGTTAAATATTCCTCCCCGGTAAAGCACTTTTGATGGACCAGCAAATAAGAAATGCTCTCTTGCGATCTGCTCTGCACTTAGATGGCCAAGAAAGTAGAGAAGGCATGATGCATCTCCAAATTGTACATGCAAGTCATTTTAAAAACTGTTTTAACTCGTTAAAATTGGTCCCATTCTTATACTATACAACATAGCACTACAATACCAATTGCTGTATTATTTGATATGTTTTAAGACTGTTTTAACTTAGATTTTACATTTCAAATTGTTTAAATCATTTAAATCAGATTTATGGTACAGTGCCATGAGAGCTTTTGATATACCATAGGTGACAAATAGATAGACTGATTGATCAATCAAGCAATATATTTATCAATGGACAAATGGATGGGTGGGTTACGCACCCATCTCAGTTTAGCATGCCATAATGCAGCCCTTCCCAACCAACTGCCCTCAGATATGTTGGACTACAACTCCCACCATCCCCAGTCTCAGTCCAGCTCATCTGCATAGGTGCCACGTTATGGGCAGCTATGAGCAAAATCCCTCTTCTCTGCAAGTATGCTGGGTGATATTGTTTGCATGGATGTGGATGAGTCACAGGTGGGAAAAGTTTTGCATGGCTACTTTTGAAACCATTCCAGGGTCCACCTGAAGTTGGCCTTGGGAAAGGTAAAACCAGGTGCAACGTGGTTTTTACACAACTGAAATGGATCTCTGGCACAGGGACATCTGAGGGCCAAAAGCCCATTTGGGTCTGTCAATGTCCTTAAACTCAAAATCAGAATGGTATCCAGCAATGCAAAATCATCTAGATGTCACTTGGTCTGCATCGACATTGCAGAATTAATGCACCTTGATACTGCCTTAACTGCCATGGCTCAGTGCTATGGAATTCTGGGATGTGTAGTTTGGCGAGACGTTTAACCTTCTGTGTCAGAGTGCGCTGATGCCACAACACACTACAAATCCCAGGATCCCATGGCAGTTAAAGTGGTGTCAAACTGCACTAATTCTGCAGTTTGGCAGCAGCCTAGGATGCAGTTACACTGCCCCGCATCACTGTTTGGCTGTGGAAGGTTACAAACTGGTGTCGTCTGGTTGCTGTTGCACAAGATGATCCTGGTTGCCTCCTTATGCAATGCCTGAAAAGGACATACGCTGAGTTAACCCTCTGTTATATCAATATAAGCCACCAAAAAATCAAGGATATCAATATATCCTCCCATCTAGAAGCTGGATGACTGTCATCCCTTAGGGACTGACCTTTCAAATGCTACACCCAAATGGCACCCAGTGTAGTATGTGTTACATCTCCAGATCCAATTAGCATCTTCTTTTCTTTCTAATGGTCTCTTTTTTCCCTGGTTGAGTGGATTGCAGTTAGGAAGCTTTGGGATGATCCAGCTCAATTGGTGGGAAATGTTTCCCCAGAGTATTCCAGGTCAGGGTGTTAAGAAGGGTATAAAATTGCTTCTGGTTATGCAGGGTTTTCTTTTCTTTTTCGTTAATGGGACGCAAGCATCCATTCGAAGACAGTGGGAAGGGGGGGAAGAAATCCTCATCACCGCAAAAATGTTTCGCTTGGATCATTTCCCATAGCCAACAGCTGGTTTCCTTCTGCAACTGCTGCTCTCTATCAGAGTGGAATAAGAGGTTAATGGAAGCTATCCAAAGATATTTAAGATCCGTTCTAGACATTGTGCCGAAGGAAGTGGCGGAATTCAGGACATTTTGGAAGAGTCAATGCTAACAAGGAGTGGCGGTTTAAAACAAAAATGCGCCCACCCTTTGAAAATTCCCTGCATAGATAGATAGATAGATAGATAGATAGATAGACTCTCTTGGGGTGCATCTACTGTTGAAATAATGCAGTTTGACACCACTTTAACTGTCATGGCTCCATCCTACAGAATCCTGGGATCTGTAGTTTTGTGAGGCATCAGCAACCTTTGGCAGAGAAGGCTAAAGACCTTCTAAAACTATCAGTCTCAGGATTTCATAGGATGGAGCTACAGTGCTTAAAGTGGTGTCAAAGTGCATTGCTTCTGCAGTGTAGCTGCACCCCTAGCTATGCTCATGTATCATATAAAATGACTTTTTCATAAAGGGGAAATTTAAGATTACGACCCACTCATCCCAAATGCATTCTGAAGTGTGACATTCGAGCATTCCACACAATCTATTGTCAACAGCTCAGTACGTATGCATCACATCTCAAAAAATTACTATGGGGCACGGAGACCAGATATCCCCCTTTCCTAAGACATGTCCTACATTTCAACTTTCTGTCCAGGAGGAATTTCAAAATGTCCTCCCATTTTGAGCATGACAAAGAAGCATGAATTTACTTTTATATTCGTATTTTAGCTTTTTACTTGTAACGTCCTCCGTTTTTCTTGAATGCCTTACATTTTTGGCAGTGCCTTGTCCTGTTTTGCAGTGACAATATCTGGTTACCTTGCTATGCGGAGGCCTAAAATCAAATTATTCCTTTTGGATGTGCCAGGATTGGGACCTTGTTGTAAACCAGGAAATGTGTAGGACTCTTTGACAGGAATCTTGTTGGTCAGTCCCATTCAGGCAGCAACAAGGGGTCTTGCATCCCCCAACCCAGATTCTCTTGCAAATACAATTTCCTTATTTTGAATACGACTCCCAGAATCCCACAAGTAGCATGACCACACTAGAATTATGAACGTTGTAGATCCCTCCCTTCTGTCAAGAAATAGTAACTATCCCAAACTCTAAATACACAAAGGATTGTTAACAACTTTATATTGCAGTTGATGCATCGAATAAGTCATCCACACCAGCCCTGCTTAGCTGCAGAGGGTGATGCTATTTGCAGATGGAAAAAGAATGGATCAGAGTGTCATTTTTCAATTATGCTTGTAGAGTTAGAGACCCCCCAACAGGCCTCTCTCTGCATCTAGGTGTAGGAAATACGTAACAGTGTTTCTAACTATTGCCCTGGCTATTATAATGTAAGGTTAGGGAGGGGGCTGCGAGAGAGTTTATTTTAAGGTACATCTGGATCCTATCAGCAGGAAACAGAATGCACTCCAAGGGATTTAGGTAAGGAGACTTTGAGAAAAGAAGAAATATGTCCTTGCAACATTACCTCATTAAAAAACAACAACAGTGAACTTGAATGTTTGAGGAATATTAAGTTATGTGTTCCAGTCACTGCAAAGTGAGTTAAAGTGCACTCAAGTGTCCCTGAACTGTGGGCTGCAATTTCAGTCAGCAGAACATATTTTGCTAAAGCTATTTAAAAAAATTCCCTCTTGTACAGCGTGGATAATGCTCGCCTTTTCCGCTGGACGCGAGGCTTGATCCAGGTCAGAACTCAGAAAAAAAAATTACTTTGGGGACTACAAATGCCCCAAACTTGAGTTTGTAGGGTTAAAAAAAATCATTTCCAAGCTCTGTCCAGAGCCAGCCTTTTGTTTAAGCAAGGTAATGGGATCAACACAGTTAGGGAAGCAATCATGATATGAATGGATTCCAACCCTGGTAAAATATATTTCAAAGAATTAGGAAGGAAGGAAGGAAGGAAGGAAGGAAGGAAGGAAGGAAGGAAGAACGGACAGATGGACGGACGGAAGGACGGACGGACCAACCAAGAAGACTGTACTGTCCAACATTTCCTTGATGAAAATGAGAACCAAGCAATGTCAGAGTGTGGTCAAGAGAGCAAAAGTTATAAATGAGGAAAGCACACAAGCTTCTCCTGCCTTCTCTTACTGCTACTTTTGAACTTTCAGCAATAGAAATAAGCTGAGGACAAAAGGGGAAGTGGAAGGAAGAGCAAGAAACTGGAACTCTTTAAAGCATCTGAAAAAGTGGGGTGACAGAGGATTAATGAAGTCCTTGCAAAATCAGAAGAGCTATAAAGCTACCAAGATTTTTTATGCACCTATATTATCACATCACCCCTGATTTTCCCCCTTCCCAAGAGTAGTATGTAAAATGTCTTTACAATTAAAGATGAAATACAGCCATAATATCAAAATTAAAAGATATCAGAAGTTATGTCCTTACACAGTCAGCCAAAATAGACTTGAATGCCTTTGGAAGTCCAACATGATCTTTATCTGTTCAATAAAACTAACAGGGCGTTTTCACACTACATAGTTATAGCTCTAGGATTCCACTTTAACAGTCATGGCTGAATCCAGTGGAATCCTGGGATTTTTAGTTTGGTGCATTGCACGGTGTAGCAGTTTGGGTGTCAGACTAG
>NC_056527.1:135918888-135931428 GCF_019175285.1 Sceloporus undulatus
ATCCCCCTTTCTAGATGTCTACATTTCAACTTCTGTCCAGGAGATTCAAAATGTCCTCCCATTTTGAGCATGACAAAGAGCTGAAATTTACTTTTATTTCTATTTAGCTTTTTACTTGTAACGTCCTCCGTTTTTTTTGATGCCTTAATTTTTGGCAGTGCTTGTCCTGTTTGGCAGACAATATCTGTTACCTTGCTATGATGCGGAGACCTGAAAATCAAATTATTCCTTTTGGATGTGCCAGGATTGGGACCTTGTTGTAAACCAGGAAATGTGTAGGACTCTTTGACAGAATCTTGTTGGTCAGTCCCATTCAGCAAGGCAACAAGGGGTCTTGCATCCCCCAAACCATTCTCTTGCAAATACAATTTCCTTATTTTGAATACGAACTCCCAGAATCCCACAAGTAACATGACCACCTAAGAATATGACGTTGTAGATCCCTCCCTGTCTGTCAAGAAATAAGTAACTAACCCAAACTCTAATACACAAGGATGTGAACAACTTTATATGCGTTGATGCACGAATAAGTCATCCACAACCAGCCCGCTAGCTGCAGAGGTGAATGCTATTTGCAGATGAAAAAGAATGGATCAGAGTGTCATTTTTCATTATGCTGTAGATTAGAGACCCCCCAACAGGCCTCTCTCTGCATCTAGGTGGAGGAAATACGTAACAGTGTTTTCTAACTATTGCCTGGCTATTATAAGTAAGGTTAGGGAGGGGGCTGCGAGAGAGGTTATTTTAAGGTAAATCTGCGATCCTAAGCAGGAACAGAAGGCACTCCAAGGGATTTAGTAAGGAGACTTGAGAAAAGAAGAAATAGTCTTGCAGAACATTACCCTCATTAAAAAACAACAACAGCGAACTTGAATGTTTGAGGAATATAAGTAGGTGTTCCAGTCGCTGGCAAAAGTGAGTAAAGTGCACTCAAGTGTCCCAAACTGTGGGCTGCAATTTCAGTGCAAGCAGAACAATTTGGGCTAAAGCTATTAAAAAAATCCTCTTGTACAGCGTGGATAAGGCTCCCTTTTCCGCTGATGAGCCAGGTCAGAAACAGAAAAAAAAATTACTTTGGCTACAAGGCCCAAACTTGAGTTTGTAGGGTAAAAAAAATCATTTCCAAGCTTGGTCCAGAGCCAGCCTTTTGTTAAGCAAGTAATGGGATCAACAACAGTTAGGGAAGCAATCATGAATGAATGGATTCCAACCCGTGTAAAATTTTTCAAAGAATTAGGAAGGAAGGAAGGACAGGAAGGAAGAACGGAACAGATGGGACGGACGGAGGACGGACGGACCAACACAAGAAGACTGTACTGTTCCAAACAATTTCCCTGATGAAAATGAGACCAAGCAATGTGGCAGAGTGTGGTCAAGAGACAAAAGTTAGAATGAGGAAAGCACACAGCTTCTTCTCCTAGCTTCTCCTCTTTCTTCATTACTGCTACTTTTGAACTTTCAGCAATAGAAATAAGCTGAGACAAAGGGGAAGTGGAAGGAGAAGCAAGAAAATGGAACTCTTAAAAGCATCGAAAAAGTGGGGTGACAGAGATTAAGGAACGTCCTTGGCAAATCAGAAGAGCTATAAAGCAACCAAAGTTTTTATGCACCTAGATTATCACATCACCCCTGATTTTCCCCCTTCCCAAGAGTAGGATGTAAAATGTTTTACATTAAAGATGAATAACAGCAGAAATGCAAATTAAAGATATCAGAAGTTATGTCCTTACACAGCAGCCAAAAATAGACTTGAATGCCTTTGGAGTCCAACATGAGCTTTATCTGTAATAAAACACTAAAACTAACAGGCGTTTTCACACTACATAGTTATAGCCTAGGATTCCACTTTAACAGTCATGGCTGAATCCAGTGGAACCTGGGATTTAGTTTAGTTTGGTGCATTGCACGGTGTAGCAGTTTGGGTGTCAGACTAGGAGTCTGGAAGACCAGGGTTCAAATCCCTACATGGCCATGGAAACCCACAAGTCATTCTTATGTCTAATGTTTTCTATTTTGACCCCACTTGGCCACATGCATCCCAATTTTTATCTCTGATAAGTTGGAGAAAATGTGTTTTGTGGTCTTCACTGTCCTCACTTGACTCTTATGAAATAAGTCTTGCTTATTTCCACAAAGGTTGGCAGAACTTTTAAATGCTATTATGATTAGCTGAGCCAGTGCTGTGATATATGGGGCTATGCATTCTTTTGAAAGTGAAGTACTGTAGAATAGATTTGGGCAGCATCCTCATTCAGAGGAAAAATTCTAATTTATGGCTGTGCTGTTCTTTTCCTCCTAGGCTTTTTATCCCAGCATGGGATAAAAGCCTACATTTGTTCACCAACCGTCTTTCCTTGATCAATAGCCATGTGTTTCTCTAGAAGGGACCAGAAGTCAAGGGGGATGTCAGCACAGCAGCAATCTGATATTATTAGTATCATTCTAATCAGAACTTGGAAGTGTTGGGAGCTTTTTAGACTACAACTTCCAGAACCTCCCATCCAACATAGCCAATGCAAAAAAGTAACGTATCCAAGGTCTAATTTTAACTGTCATGGCTTCCTGCCTCCAGAAATCCTGGGAACTGTAGTCAGGGAAAATCCTGACCTGCGCACAGTGACACACGTCTGTTATACATGTTGTGTCTCCCTTATCCTAAATGGTTGGCATCAGAACTGTTTTGGATTTCAATTTGGGGGGGGGGGGTTGGATTATCTGCACACACACACACACACACACAATGAGATATCTTGGCGATAGTACCCAGGTCTAAACCCAACACTCATGTCTTGTAAACTTTATACACAAAGCCTGAAGGTAACTTTATACAACACTTTTAATTTGTGCATGAAACAAAGTGTGTGTACACTGAACCATCAGGAAGCAGAGCTGTCACTATCTCAGCCATGCATGAAAAACAAATTGGGTGTTGGAATATTTCAGAATTCTGGAGAAGGGAGACACAGCCTGTATTCTGTTTGTATTACTGTAATATATAGGCTCGCCAGAGTGAAAACTGAAGAGGGCTGCTGTACCTTGAATGGTTGTGTAGAAGAGAGGATTTCAGCCAATGTTGCTTGTTAACCTGCTTACGTGACAAGCAAAACTAGCTGAAAAGTCCTCTCATCTATCCTGAAGCCCTCTCCAATTTTCACTAATGCATTTTATGTCAGGCTGCCTTTGAAAAGTGCTCAGAAATGTCCGTTGGATCACAGAGCTTCTCCCGGACTGTTGACTCATAAACAAGCATAAAATCCCTTGTTGCACCAGTTTTACTGGACGCTTGTTATTGTTGCTTGCCTTCAAGTCACTTCTGAGTTATGGTGATCCGAAGGGGAACCTATTATGGGGTTTTCTTAACAATATTTTTCATAAGGAGGTTTGCTGTTGCCATCCTCTGAGGTTGAGAGAGTCTGGTTCACCCAGGATCACTCAGCTGGTTTCCATGGCTGAGCCAGTTTTCAAACCCTGGCCTCCAGGGCCATAGCCCAACACTGAAACCACTACATCATACCACAGTTCAAAATACTGGTTATGACCTATGAAACCCAACATGGCTTAGGTCCAAGTTTATTTGAAGAATCATCCTATCCCTATCAGCTTGTCCAGGTTTTGAAAACTCCAGAGAAGGCTCTCCGTTCTGTCCTACCTCCATCGCTGGTGCATCTAATGGGAAATGAAGGAGAGTGCCTTATTGGTGGCTGCTCTTAAGCTTTAGGACCTCCTTACTGGAGGCTCTAAAATGGCTTCTTCCATAACATCCTTCTGGGAGCTTAGAGGGTTTCCAGATCAAGACAGGGCTCCTGTAGCTTTAATAATGTAGCAGAGGGAATTGCAGCCATTAAAGGCACAGGAGCCCTTGCCCTGTATTTCACCTGGCGGCCCTATCAGTACATGAAGATATTTTTGTTTCAATAGAAGTCGGAAACAACTTGCAGGCACACCACAACAGCAACGGCTCTTATAAGCTGCTTGTTTATGGAGAAAGCACTTTAAATAACTGCACTCTCCTCCTTTTGTGTTTTGCTTTTTTTTATGAGATTGACCTTTTTTTTTACAAACATGTAATAGTATTGATAGTTGACTTATTTTTAAACGTTGTGTACGCTGTTGTTTGCGCAAGCCACCTTAAGTACCAGGACTGGTGAAAAGGCAGATGGATGGAAATGATGATAATGATAGAAAATGATAATGTTTCCAAGCTCAGCTGAGCAGTCTTTGCTAACAGCTTCCTAGCTGCCTTAACAGAACTACAGTTCCCAAGAGAGAAGCAATGACTGTTGAACCAAGGTTAAAGTCTTAAGCTCATATCCAGCCAAAAAGCTCAATTTCTTTAGGGGGGAGTGAGGGGGGGGGTAGCATTCAGTACTAATTTGACTGGATTTCTCATTTTTATTAGAGCAATTAGGCAGCACTTTCTCAAAGTGCCAAATCTCCTAAGGTGAGCGCAAAGCAAGCTGCCCTGGTCACTGCCTAAGCCTCTCCGATTCCTGCACAGGCTGGCCAAGTTTTCTTGGCTCATGATGCAAGGGGCAGAAAATGCTTTCCTACAGGTCTTGGATCTTATTGTCAAGGATATCACAGAGGCAGAGAAAAGCCACTTTCCACGTCCAAGGTGGCTCACATCAAATTAAGAGCAAAATACACTAAAAACCTATTTGATACAGAAGTTTAAAAGGCAGTAAATAAACATCAAATAGCTGTTAAACTAAATTTGGATTTGCAGTGTAGCCCCTTATCCATCTTTGGATTGAGTCTTCTGCAAAATAAATAAATATGTATTTTTGGTTGTGGTGGTGGGTTGCTGTTTCTGGTATCGATAATCCTTCTGTGGATGTGCTTGCCTTCCCTTTAGGAAGCCTAGTAAGAAATATTTCAAGAGTTTAGAAGTAACTAGTTACAAATAATTGGTTACGTATAACACATCCCTTTTTGTAATGACTGAACCACAGCTGAGTTACTATGCTGTTGTCGACATAACAGAAGTCATTCCTCTGCCACGTAGCTGCAACTGGTTGAGTTGCTTCTATTGTTACATACAGAACCAGAAAGAACATTAGTCATGATGGATGAAGGGTTCTGGGAGCTGTAGTCCCAAAGAGGAGCTTTCTGAGCTGTGTTTTCAACTGCAACATAGCACTTTCTGAAAGCAATTTTCCAGACTCTGATTCTAATCTAGCCCTCTCCTTCATTTTCCCCTAAACTAGTGCGGGTGATAGAGAAGTCGCCTGTGCCTTCCTCCTCCTTCTAGTGGAAAAAACTATGCATCTCTTCCCTGCTGCAGACATGTCCCCAAAGGGTGAGAAGTTCTAAGGGCAACCTGACCTGGTTTTGGTTTCCTTTGGATGACAGAATATGAGGAGAGAGAGGGAGGGCCTGTGTTGTGTTGCAATATTTGCTGTGTTTATTGGCAGGCAAAGTGCTGAAATGAACACAGCCATCAGACATTTCTAGAAGAGAGCAAATCAGCTGTCCCTCACCAGAGGCCTTTTCACATTACACAATTACAGCACTATACAGTAATATCCTGATTTGGCAAGACTAATCCATATTAATTATCTGCCATTCATTTTTCAGTTATTTAAAATGTCCCACTTTTTCTCTCCTCCTCCTCCACTTTTCCCTTCTGTCCTCAGCATACTTCATTTGCAGCAAACTGAATTCAAAGCACAAAAGTCATTTCTACTCAGTTAAGTCAGCAGAATATTGGAAATCTTGATCTTCCCAGTAGTATCAAGCAAAAGCAAACTTCCGCAGTGTCTTGTAGCTTGTATGTTCTTCCTTATTTAATACTTTTACCATCTTGACCACACTCTGATCTTGCCACATGCATCCCTTTTTTCATCTGTACAATTGCTGAAGGCTGTGCAACTTCAATTGCTATTTCAGACGTCCATGTTGTTAGTGTTGAATTTTAAAAATTGCTGAAACAAGCGGAGCTGCTATTCTTGTTGTGAACTCCCTATCCCTATCCTTTTTGCATTATTTCTGCCTCTAGCACTAAAGTTTCGGTCCAAGAAGTAATGCCTAGGCAGACATTTACTTAATTCACTCTGTAGCACTACTATAGTCTTGATGGGTTGTATAATCCATCTGCCAGGGAGAGAGGTTGCATCTTATCTCCTGGAGTCTCTAAATTACTTTTGTTGGTTCTGCATAAGCAGATGGGCTGGCGATTTCTGAAGGTGAAATCCTTGAGAGGTGAGCAGGAGGAGGGAGACTGGGCAGGCATTTTCTGTGCCACTGTGACCCAAGAAGGTTGGAGATATAGAAATACAGTTCCACAGAGGAGAGCCAGGCTTCGCAAGGCGCATAATGATGCAAAGTCACCTACCAAGGTCCCCACGTCCCCAGCATACAGTCATAAACCCACCGGCCAGAGTCACTCCTCCATCAAGCAGCTGCTAACTGTCTCTACCATGGCGCTGTGAGAGCTGTCGCTGTTGAAATATGGTGCTGTTGAAAATGCCACTCATACAGTTATGACTGCGGGAGGAGAGTAATGATGCAGTCCCTCTCTGTCAAGGAAATACTCTTCTGAGACACAGCCCCTTTCGTTACAGAATTCAGAATTAGAAATCAGGGCAGGTGGTTCAGGTGAAGGACAAAATGATGCTTTCTCCTGCCCAGTTTCAGCTACAGAAGCCAGCTAAGCTGACCATTGCATTTTCTTTCAACACGTGCCCCTCATGGTGACTTGAGGGCTGCAGGTCATGCCACGTGGAATACATAGCTGTTCTCCCACATCTCCCCATTGCTTCACAGTGCCTCCAACATCTGCTGGTTCAGGAATATAATCTGAATCATTGGCTGTCCAAAACTCCAGTCAGTTACACCTGGTAGATTGTGAAATCAATGAGATGTTGATGTTGATGAGGAGGAGGATTGGAAGACAACTCCAAGGACCTCCTAGGTAGTTGCCATGTTATGTGGGGGTTCTGGGTGTTGTAATCCATGAAGATAACATTTCCCTGGCTCTGGCTGAAACCTCATCATTTCACTTAAGTCTCCATAAGTGTTCATCTCACTTTGTCCCATCTAATTTTCCAACAGTGAAAAGATGGAGTACGTGGACCTTCTGGTTTCTCATTTTAACCCAAACTTTGAAGGAGCTGCCCAAGCTGTCTTCCCTTTATGCATTCAACAGCTTGACTAGCTCCTTTGCAGTCTTGATTAAAACTTGGAATGATTTTGCCACCACATTGACAGGGAAGCACCACTGCCTCTGCTGTACAAAACTAGGATGAGAATGGTGAACTGCTTTGCAGGACTGGCAAGGAAATTATCTATCCAAAATACTCTAAATTCTCAAAATGGTTTCTATTATCACATATACCAGAAACAACAACTCCAAAACATCCTTCTGTCCTTCCGTCCTTCTGTCCTTCCTTTTATCACATTTGGAAATGCTAATCGGATAAAAATACAAAATTAACTTTGTTGGCCATGGAACAGACCTTTTATTCCATCCACTGACTTGGTGATGTTTAAGATGGGGTCTTATACATGAAGGAGCAAAATGGTGAATCATCATGCCAATAGTTCTCTGTGAGCTGGGATATATGAATTATGCAGCATAACCTCCCTCTTGTTCCCTCTGCAGCTGTCTATAGTCATGTCCTTGTGACTTTGATAGAATGGTTATTTTGCACTGGCAGAGGCAGCAACTCCATTTTCCCTCCCGAACCATAATAAACTGGCTTGTTTTTTAAGAATCCCATCTTCTCCTTCTCTCCTTCTCTCTCTCTAAATAACCCAGGGCACTCAAGCGGGTGAAGCCTTGAATTGATTAGCTGCAACACTCCCTGCTTTCAGAAACAAACGATGCTGAGTTATTAAGGAACTGCAGCGTGTCAGAAGATTTGGAGTCACCAAAAAGGTATGATGGCTCAACAAAGCTACTGCCATTTCTAAACAGAGCTTGGAAAAGTTGCCTTTAGGAGCTTTTGTTGTTGGGTGCTCTCATGTCATCTCCAGCTTACAGTGACCCTAAGGCTGTATCAAGGGGTTTCCTCGGCAAAATCCTTCCTCTGAGAATGAGAGAGTATGACCTGCCCAAGGTCACCCATTAAGTTTCCATGCCTGAGTGCAGAACTGAACCCTTGTCTCTAGGGTCATTGTCCAACACTCAAACCACTACACTACACTGTTCTTGTTGTTGTTGGGTGCCTTCAAGTCATCTCCAACCAACAGCAACCCAAAGGCAGTATCAAGGGGTTTCCTTGCCCTGATTGGTTCAGAAGGGGTTGGTCATTGCCTTCCTCTGAGAATGAGAGAATATGACCTGTCCAAAGTCACCCAGTAGGTTTCCATGACTGAACCCTTTTCTCTAGCATTGTAGTCCAATGCTCAAACTACAAACCACACTGTCTCCAACAAAAACAACCCTAAGGCTGTATCAAGAGGTTTCCTCGGCCAGATTGGTTCAGAAGGGGTTGGTCATTGCCTTCTTCTGAGGATGAGAGAGTATGACGTGCCCAAGGTCACCCAGTAGGTTTCCATGACTGAGTGGAAAATCATACCCTTGTCTCAAGGGTCATAGTCCAACACTCAAGCCACTACACCCTACTGTGGTGTTGTTATTTTTGTTGTGTGTCTTCAAGTCATTTCTAACTTATGGTGACCCTAAGGTGAACCTACCATGAAGTTTTCTTGGCAAGTTTTGTTCAGAGAAGGTTTGCCATTGCCTTCCCCTGAGTCTGGGAGTATGTGGCTTGTCCAAGGTCACTTAGTGGGTTTCACGGCTGAGCAAGGAATTGAACCCTGGTTTCCAGATTCCTAGTCAAAGACTACACAACCATCAAGGAGCATATGTTGAACTGGACAAGCAAAGGTTGACCCACAAAGGGACACCCCTTGTCCCAAAGGTGGTTGGACTGGTTGCCCTTCATGATCTCTTGCAACTCTAGGATTCTCTGATTCTCTTTCATTTTTGTGGTGACCATGCAGAGGAAAACATCACATAGAGCTGCCTGGAGGCCCTGCGGAGGAATGAAAATCCCATCATTTCTAGAGAAGGTCAACATTGCTACTGCAAGCGATGATAGATTTTAATTAATTAAAATTAATTGTTCTATTTTAAGAACCTAATGTTTCTGAGACCCACATTCCCAGGGACTGCTGAGCACCCCTGTTAGATTTCAGAGATCTAGGTTTTATGGTCCTGGAGCTATGTGATTATTTTAGATGGGTTTTTGAGCTAGCAGTAACTGATGGGGATGGTTAGCTCAATGAAAATGTCACCACTGTGCTTATCTGCTGTGAAAATGGCAAGTCCCATGCTAAGGATTATTAAGGACAGTATTGAAAAATCAAACTGTCAGTATCATAATGCCTTTGTGAAATCTACGCTCCTAATATTGTATACAGTTCTAGTCATTGCACCTCAAAAAGGGATTATGGAGCTTGAAAATTAGTCAGAGGGGGCAAATGACATGACGAGGAGGCTCCTCAATGATGAAAAGTTATAACATGTGCTTTATAGTTTAGAAATGAGTCTACCAAGTGGAGGGAAATATGATAGGGTTTTATAAAAAGTATGCATAGCATGGAGAACAGAAAAGTGTGTGTGTTTCCCCCCCTCTCATAATACTAACTTAAAGTCACCCTGTTAAAAAGAGATTACAGAGAAAAGAAAGTACTTCCTCACCCAGTGCCTGTGGATGTGCTGATGGTCACCAATGTACATGCATTTACAAGAAGATTAGACAATATATATATATTAGACAATATATATTACTTGCTAATTAGCTTACTTGTGTTCGCTGCTATGATCTTTGGAATAAGGGTATATAAATAAAACAAATTATATATATATATATGGAATATGGAGAAACAGAGAAGTACCCAGCTGGCAAAGGGATCAGACAAGATTGTAATGTATCACTCTTTTTGTTCCCCTTGTAGGCAGAAAGTATCATACACAGAGTAAGTTAAGAGGAAGGTGGAGTAAAGATCAGAGGAAGGAATATCAGCAATCTCAGATATGAGGATGACACCATGCTATGAGCTGAAAACAACAAAGACTTAGGCCAATTGCTAAAGAAAGTCAAAGAGGAAAGCTCCAAGGCAGGCTTAATGTTGAACATTAAGACAACAAAAATAATGACTGCGGAAAATTTGCATAAATTCAATTTAGATGAAAAACAAATTGAAATAGTAAAAGAGTTCTCTTGCCTAGGGTCAAACATTGTCAAGAAATCAGAAGAAGGCTATAAATGGGAAGGGCAGCTATGAAGGAACTAGACAAGTTTGTTTAAAAACATTGTGGGAAGGTGGAAGGGCTGTGGGGGCAAAACTACCCCAGGTTTGACCAATATGTGTGTGTGTGTGTGTGTGTGTGTGTACACATATATAGCAGGGAAGCAAAGGGCTTTGGCAGCACTAGGGACCTCAAAATGTACCCCAAAGTCTGTATTTAGCTTATGGATATCATAGGATACTACGTTCTGTTGCATGCCAAGCATCAGCTAAGGCCAACCCAAATCAAATGTCACAAGACACCAACCGTAGTTATCAAATGTTAAATTAATATTTGACAAAGGGATTCAGAGATTATCCAGAGAACGTTCAGCATCAGTATTCACAAAGGAGAATTTTATTTTATTTTTTAGGTGCTTCAACTCTGGTCAAAAGCCAGCACTGCATACTGAATGCTGTTAAGGGTAGGAACGAAGCCTTCACATATGTTCTTTCTCCCAGAAAATTAGGTTCCGGTTGGACAGAGAGTAATTTTGTTTGCAAAGGAGGTTGTGCATAAAGTACCCGTTTGCATGCAATTCAGAGATTGCCATATTATTCTCTAGGAAATAGGTATTTCTCTTGCCTTCAGCAAAGAAAAAAATGCTCTGTAGTTGTCATGTGATTAAACAATCATTATGTGCAATCCAAAACCAATTTACTCACTTGTGAAGCTTTGACCCTGGTAAGTGTGTTTGGAATACAGCCTTAGCTGATTAGGAGTTTGACATTTCATGACTGACAGCACACATCATCACCATCGTCACCATTGCCATCGTCATCACCATCACCATCCATCTTTTCCCTATAACAGGACTCAAGGCTGATTACACATTAAAACAAATGCACTATAGTAAAAACATACAAAAAAGCAACACTAAAATGGAATTAAATGATTGTCAACACTGAAAGCAGTGTAAAATTGATATAGGCTAATGAATCCCACTGCATGTGGTCCTTCTATTCATTCTTGTGGTCCTCAGAGTAGCACTTATTGCTGTTGTGCTGCTGTTTAAAACAAGGAGAACCACATGGCTATAAGCTTTCAGGAATGGCAATTTCCCTCTAAAGCGGTGACTTCTAAACTTTGGTCCTCCAGGTCTTTTGGACTTCAAAGGTTGGCCAGTTTGGTCAACAGAAATTCTGGGAGGTGAAGTCCAAAACATCTGGAAGACCAAGTTTGGGAACCACTGCTCTAAATAGAGAAAGCATCTGCTTTGGTCCAAGGTGCTTTCTCTATTTATTTTTTAAAGATCTGGAAGTAAACATCTGTTAACTTCCACTTTCAGGGGGAACTACAGTGGGGCCTCCGCATACGCGGACTTTTTATAAGCGGCTTTGAGCGTACGTGCTCAAGCCGCTGGGCGCGCACGGGGCAAAAGGGACACGCGCACCCGTTGTGCCCCGCGCACGCCCATTGCGCCCCACGCACCTGCGCGCCGCCGTGCACGAGCCCCATTGTTTACAATGGGGCTCGAGCATAGGCGGAAATCGCCATACGCGGTGGGATCTGGAACGGATCCCCCACGTATGGCGAGGTTCCACTGTACACATATTTGGTCAGGATGCAGCTCAAGGAAGGTCCTGAAGGCCTACAACTGGTTCCAGGCCCAACAAGACTAGTGGCCAGTTAGAAAAACTCCAAGCCAGTTGGAAAAACTCAAAGTTTTTCATCCAAACTTTAAAGGAACCATACCAAGGTGCTGAGCTACATCCCTAAAATAGGATCCGGACCTTGGATAGCTCTTTTAAAGAAATGTGAAACCAGCCCTCATCACCTGCCAAAACACCAGAAAAATCGCCTTTTTACCAGGTCTGGGGAAAATAGCACCATCTGGAGACATGGTTTTCCTCCTGCTTTTTGGGAGACAGCTATTATTATCTCAGCATTGTTCATGGATCATCCTCATTCCACACTTTGAAAAGAGTCCAAAGTGAATCTGTTTAACTAGCTTTGGATGGATTCACTCACCATTCACATAGAGGGTAATGTTAACCTCCTAGTGTTATTACTTCTAAATCTCTTCTCCCATAAACGCTGCAGTTATAGTCTAACCCTCCTTTCTTTTCGCCTCATCTTTAAAAGGTTACTTCCAATGGAGTCTAATTGCCAGATCAATTTTAAACAGTGCCTTCTCTATTTGCCCTGCAGCACCAAGTACACCCTCAAATCTATTCTCCAAGATTGGAGGACCTGCCCCAGCCGATCTGGATGGGTTGCAGGGAAGCAGGAGGAAGGAGAGGAAGGGAAAGTTGCATTGCACAAGTGAAGGTCCATTCATGTGGCCTTAGATGTCTACT
>NC_056527.1:135941428-135959411 GCF_019175285.1 Sceloporus undulatus
CCCCCCCATCGTTGCCAACTGACCTCCCCCAAATTTGGCAAACTGACCTCCAAATTTAGCAAATGACCTCCCCCAAATGTTGCCAATCCACCTTCTCTAAATTAGGCAAACTGACTCCTGAATGTTGCAACAAAGCAATGTTGCAAACCGACCTTCTCTAATTGTTGCCAACTGACCTCACCTAAAGGTTGCAAACACTCCTCCCTCAAATTGGGCAAACTGTCCCCCCAAATGCTGCCAACTGACCTCCCCTAAAAATGTGGCCAACCGACCTCCCCATAATGTTGCAAAGCCACCTTCAACAGCGGCCCAGGCTCTTCTGAATTTTTGCAAAGGGATCCCGAGCTTCACTTGAGTTTATCTTTCAGGTTCTGAAAGCACTGGATGGCATTTGGACAGAGAGGGAGGGGGCTTCTCAGGAAGGGTCCTTTTAAGGACTTGGTGGATAATTTGGGGGGGGGGGCATCCTTTCCCCACTTTCTCTGCCCCCTTCTCTTTGAAAATACAGTAGACCATTTACAATAGCCTCTAGTGTTAAGGATGGAGGCTTCAGTTCTCCATCTGAGCTTGTTTTCTTCAATCTCTTTGGAACTCTGTGCTTATTTCAGGTGGGGTGACTTTCAGTTACCCCTGCTTTTCTTTTCTTTCTCTCCTTTCCCTCCAAGGTGAGCCCTAGCTTGCCTTTCTAGGACTATTCAAACAATCTCACCATTTGGGGAAATGAAGATAATAGTGTGGTTGTGATTGCAGCCCAGGCAACTCCCAGGTTGGATTGCAACTAGATTCAAGGTGATAATGATGGAGGGGATACAGGCTGCAAATGTTCCTGGACCAATCCTTCAGTGTCAAATGGACAAGGAAACAGTAGTGCAATGCAGAGAGAAGGCACCGCAGTGTTGTGGCTCAGACAGAGAGAGGTCCAGTTGGGCATCCTTGGCCCAAGCCACCAGCCATTTTTGTCTCCCCACTTTGGGTACTTATTTTACTACTGTTTGCAAAGCTGAGATGGCAGCAGGTATGATCCTTTCTCCCTGGGAAGAGATCCGCTCTCTTTGAAAGACTTCTCCAAGTAAGTTTTTTGAGAAGGGGAGACCAAAGACCCAAACACACTGCAGACATCACTCAGTCTGAGATCGCTTGGACTGCCCTGGCTCAATGCTAGGGAACTGTAGGAACTATCGTGTGGTGTGATGTTGCACCTTCTCTATCAGAAAGCTCTGTTGTTCCGAGAAACTACAGTTCCCAGAGTTCTCTAGCACTGAGTCAGGGCAGTTCCAGCAGTCCCAAATGGGATGATTTCTGCAGTGTGTTTGGGACCCAAGGTTCAGAGATGCATTTTGGCCAAGAGATCTGTGAGAAGGTGCACAATCATTCCAGATTGGTGAGAATCTGTAAAAAAAAAACTTGCAAGATTTGTGAGCCTCTGTGAACTAAGTTAATGGAGTCCAGAAACATCATTCGATAGACTTTGTTGAATGCGTCTAGCCTTGTTGTTGTGTGGCTTCAACTTGGTTCCAACTTATAGCAACACTTAATACAAAAATGAGGGTTTGCCATGGCTGCCTTCTGAGGCTGAGATTGTGTCATTTACCAAGTTGCCCAGTGGGTTTCCATGGATGAGCAGGGATTTGAACCCTGGTCTCCAGTGTTGTAGTTGAACACTCAAACCACTATACCTCACTAGCTCTCTATTTCTGGTCTGCAAGGGGGAAAACTAAAAAAAAAGCCCAAATTTTTACAAAGCTTACTTTTTAAATGGCTTAAAGCTGATTCTTCCTCACCTTTAGGTGAGTGGGGTTTTTTACAAGGCTGCTCTAGATCTTTTTTTTTTTTTTTTTTTTACTGGTAGGTTACTATTCTCTCAAAGCCTTCAAATCTGCATGGCACATGCTCAGAGTGTTGGACTAGGACTCTGAAGACCAGGGTTCGAATCCCAGCTTGGCCATGAAACCACTGGGTGACCTTGGGCAAGTCACATGCTCTCAGCCTCAAAGGAAGGCAAGGGCAAACTTCCTCTGAACAAATCTCACCAAGAAAATCCCAAAATGGCTTTGCCTTAGCATCGCCGTAAGTCGGAAACGACTTGAAAGCATGCAGCAGCAACAACAGCTTCAAATCTGACCTTAACTCTTCCGCTCAGTTGTGAGTGCTTGGTAGCTTTTGGTACTTCTTTATTGACACAGACATGACAAGTTGTGAATGACTGTAAGTCAGGCATCAAATGTGTGGTAGAAGTCCACTTGAAACCCTTGTCTATATAGGTCAGGGATCTATAATGTAGGAGAAAACCCTTTGACATAGCAGCTCCTGAATCTTCTTTGGGTACTTGTCTTACTATTTGCAAACCTGAGATGGCAGCAGGTATGGCCCTATGGATCCCTGGGGAGAGACCATCTCCTTTCAAAGGTTTTTGGCTACCCCTCTTTCCCTGAAGAAGGTTCATTTCTTGTGTCCTCTACACTCCAGAATCTCTTCAGTGCATCAAGTGGGACACCGGATGTAAGTGCTCTTCGAAGGTTTGATATCTTTATGTCAGAGATGGGAATCCTCTGGCCCTCCAGATGTTGTGGGACTGCAACTCTCAGTAGTCCTAGGCCACTGTCCTGTTGTTGTGGTGTGATGATGGCAGGCAGAGAAAGGGCAGGGGAGCAGCAATGAGGGAAGAAATGGAGAGGTACATTCCTCAGAGATGGCAAACATCCTGTACATGACTTATGTGCTCATAAGGGCAGCTTATGCACATTGTTGTTGTTGTGCCTTCAAGTTGTTTCTGACTTGCGGCAACCCTATCAAGGGGGGTTTTCTTGGCAAGATTTGTTCCCAGCATTCCTCACCAGTGACTATGCTGAGCTTCAGAAATAATTTCTCTGAAGATGCCAGCCACAGATGCTGGCGAAACATCAGGAATAAACTCCTCTAGAACCTGGTCGCATAGCCCAAAACACCCACAAAATACTATGGATGCTGGTTGTGAAAGCCTTTGACTTCACATTTTCTCTTCTGTCTTGTTTCATAAGTGTCCAAGCTGGCTGACATCACAGACATTTTAAAATGACATTCAGCCATTTGAATATTTAAACAGCAGAATTTAGGAATTGCCAGGCTTCAGGTGAAGAAACAATGACCAGCTTTAAAAATCAAGGGAATTTAGCCTTGCATTTCATAAAGGAGGCAAAGATACATTTTGACTTGGTAGCTTAACAGTAGTGAGTGGATTGTCTTGGGACAGTGAGTTCCACAGTCTCTGTGTTTAAGAAAAATGAGCTTTTCCCATGTTCCTATCAACCATTTTTCTGGTAGTGGAATATAAAATAAGTTTTTTTCTGGTTTCCAAAGTAGTTGAACTGACACGTTCGTGGTAGATATATTTGCAAAATGGCATTGCACTTTGTCGTGATGTTTTGAGTGGGCTAGGATTCTGGGAGATTAGGGTACAAATCCTTGCTCAGAATCCCGGTGAACTTAGGTAAGTAACACACTCTCAACCTTAGAGGAAGCCAGTGGCAAGCCCCCTTTGAACAGATCTTGCTGAGAAAACCATATGATTGGATTGCCATGAGTTGGAGTTCACTTGAGGCCATGGAACAACCTTGTAGCATTATATCATTGCATCCTATCTAGCTGGATTTGTGGGACCCTGTGAGTTTATGCTCTTCATTTCTTGTGGTTTAGTACCGTGGCATCATATTCAGTACTTGGAATGTGTCTGCCTTGTTAGACCCATGTATTCTTTAATTCTCTGAACAAGGTTGTTTCTGAGTATGTTATGAGTTACAGAAATAAAGGTCAGGTCATTTTTAACCAACATGTGTTTATTCTTCTCTGTCTCTCTGCTCAGTGGAATTTGGCTTTTGATTGTACAGATATGTCTACCCCTTTTGAATTTTGTTATAAACAGAGCAATAACTGGGATCAGTTAAAGGTGAGAGTTTTTGTGGAGTCTGGGAAAGAGCCGGACAATGATATTTTGCATTCTGAGGCAGAACAGCAAATCATGCCCTCCCCAAATCTACTTAAATGAAAATGCGTTGTATCCAAAGCCTGCCAAGTTATTTTGGCTCATGTGGCAGAAGGTTTTGTGGACAACTTTCCCCATCCCTGGCATCATCATCAAACATTATCATAACTGTAATAGGAAAGCAAACAAGGAACAATTTGCTGCCTTTCGTGACATCCAAAGTCCGCTGTCTGGGGCAGCTACATGACTCTGCCTACTTGTAGGTCTGGCATGAAGGGGAGGAGGCCTTGGCTTGAAGGCTTCAATCGCAAACGAGCTACAGTACTTCGTTTTGCAAAGGGATCTTGTATCACCTTTGAGGCCAGTTTAACAAAATATGTTGTAATATATACTTTCCTAGATATGGTCTGCTTCCTCTGATGCATAGAGTGAACATCTGAAGAAGTCAACCAAATCTACAAAAGCTTATGCTGCAACTTCCGTTGCTCACTTAGTCTCAAAGGTGCTACAAGCTCCCTTTGAATACTGATATTCCAGATTAAAATGGCTAAAAAGGTGTACAGATGGGCCATTAAGGCCGACCAGGGGGCAAACTGGGGGCATGGCATCTGCACAATGCATGCCCTGACTCTGCTCCCAAGCTGGCATGACACCGTGCTACACACCACATGACAGGTGGCATCATGGCACTCCTCTGGTGCTGCATCCAGATGATGTAGTGCCAAAGGAGCACAGAGAGGCTGCGGTGCCAGTCGCTATTGCTCTGTTTGCACGGCGCAGAAAGGAGCTGCTTTTTGTGGCTCCTTTTTGTGCCGCGGAAAGGCCAGATTGGGGCCATGGCATGTTGTTGCCACGGCCCCGATCTAGTACTAAAAGGGTCAGTCTGTACAACCCCTAGGTCTCTGAAAACTATTTCCTGTTTCCCTACCATTCTCATGATCATAAAGTTGATTCCTTAATACCATAGACTTTAAAAGAAGGAACCAGGACTTCAATGTCATGGAATAAATATCATTACTGGAAACTGAGAATCAACTTCATCGTTGATTTCTCAGTTCTTGATGCAGCAAAGGATTGAGCAAAAAGCCTAAATAAGGAACCAGCACTTTAATACCATGGAATAAATACTCATTCTGGAAGCTGCGAATCTATTTCATAGCCACCTTACGTTCCCCTCTTTCTGCATGTTGCTGAATTTGTGGCTTGTCCATGCTCTGCGCTCCCACAAGAAGTGTGCCTGCACTACTTTTCTCTGGTGTGGCCCTATCCTCTGGAATAGTAGGATTTGTAGTTCGGACGAAATTCTCCAGATTCTCTCCTAGACAGTTTTAGTTCACTTCCCTGAGCTTCAGCACTAAGCTCTCTAGCAGAGAACTGGGGGAAAAGAAAAGAGATTGCACTTAGACTTTAGAAGAACTTTCTGTACCGAGAGAACTCTTCGACCGTGGAATAGACTGCTTCAGAGGCAGGTGGACTTTCCTTTTTTAGGAAGTCTTTAAATGAGTTGGATGGGCATTGTTCAGGAGTATTTTAGTTTTTTAGTACTGTATGGGAATGGATTGGACTATATGGCCCTTGCGGTCCCATCCAACTCTGATTTTACGATTCTAATTTTTAAGTACCTCCCCAAACAACAAATCCCAGGATTGTATTGGTAGATCCATCTCAGTTCAAAAGGTGTCACATTGCTATAACTCTGGAGGGCAAATGGACACATGAAGTGCCATTTCCCCCCAGAGACAACTTATCTCAAGGCCTCTGCTCCATCTACCAGCCATGTTTCTTGGGTGGGAATTTTCACATCCCTTCCTGCCCCCTTTTTTGCATTTCCAAAAAGGCAGCAAAACCACTGAACCCTGGCAAAGTTGGTTGGGCACCAGTGAATACAGGGCTGCTTGGTCTTTATTTTCCCTCTTGCTTGCTCCGAATGGGACCAGATCAGTGCACCGATTATGCAAGCTGAATTAGAAAGTTTATCTTTTGCAAGGAAGTATTTCCTAACAGAAAACGCCCCACAGTCAAGTTACTGCTTGTAACAGATGTGGTTTGAGAAGTGAAAACAAATAAATTAAAACTGAAAACAGATAGGAGGGAGTTAACCTTTGAGACTCAAAATAAAAGCAAACTCTGCTTACAGTTTTGTACAGTGTATCCTCTTCTTATATGAATCTTAATAGGGATGGTTCCCTGCACCCCAACTTCCTGGAAGCTATCTATTTATCTGAATTGTGGCTGATATCTATCTATCTATCTATCTATCTATCTATCTATCTATCTATCTATGATCTATCTATCTATCTCAAATGTGCTGCCAGTACTCTTTGGTTGTAGGGCATTTGTGTGATGCTGAAATGCCAAATACTTCCCCCAAGATCACCTGCACACATTAGAGAAAGATTCATATCCTTCTTCATCAATTGCTGATGTATCCACACTGCAGGAATAAACCAATTTGACACCACTTTAACTGCCAGGGCTCAGTGCTATGGAATTCTGGGAACTGTAGCTTATTGTGGCACCAGAACTCACTGACAGAGAAGGCTAAATGTCTCACAACACTACAGTTCCCAAGATTCCATAGCACTGAGCCATGGTGGTTAAAGTGGTTTCAAACTGGATTATTTCTGCAGTGCAGCTGCAGGCATAGTGATGATACCTTTATAATCCTTTTGATTGAATGAGTTTATTCTGGTTTGGGCTAACAGTTGGATGTGGGCCCAAGTGATTAATTTGCGATGAAAAGATATCTATGTGCAAGAATGTTGCATGGTTTTTATTTAAGTCATCTTTAAATTGTTTGGGAGGGCAATTTCCAGAGTCGAGTAAAAATCAATTTTTTGCATTTCATGTAAACTGCTGTTAATTTTAACCCCAAATCCTAACTTGTCAACCGTTGGCTCTTCCCAAACCTCCCACAGTCAGACCATAACCTCTTTTTATTCCATTTTTCACATTGTGTGTTCTTTTTTGGCATCTCCTAAGAATGTCTTGATTTAGTAGGAATGTATTAACCATTAAACTTTTTTTCTTAGTTTAGATCATGTTTTTTCCTTTCCCCGCAGCTGTTCAAGAATCAGTAATTATGCAAAATTAGAGTTTTATAATCCTTAATTTCTTCATCCTTTATTGCTCCAGCCCTGCGGAGGCAATGCGTTATTTTAATTCTGCCGCCTAGAAAACAGAGGCTGGAGAGGTAATGTCTTCTTGGCTGGTCGCCTACAAGGGATGGGATCGGAGGACACTGCCAGATACCTTCTAACAGTTAAATCCTGCATATTATTATTATTATTATTATTTATATAGTGCTGTAGAAATAGAAATTCTGTTATTCCCCCATCCCCCTTTTAAGACTACTGTGCATCAGAGTGCTAAAACAGCTAAGCATTTTCTTTCCCATCTGTAGCTCTCTAAGCAGTTTTTGTGGCAAAATGCTTGTTGCAAAATGCTTGTTGTCCCATGCAACAGGTGTGTGTCGCAGGGGGGTAATGTAAAGATAACATGATCTTTTGAAATTGGCAGGAAATCTGTTTGTCCTTAAAAAAAAAATCCCATGTTGCTGTTTTGTGTTTCCTTCTTCCTCCGCTTCTATCCTCCGCTAGTACCAAGCCGACTGTAATTTCTGATCCTGTATCCTATCTTACCTCCCAGATTAGATGCAGCATTCTATTTTAGCAGTCAGATGCACACAGAGAAAAACAGGGAGGGATGCATCCCCTGATCAGACTGAGCCCAGAGGTCAAGCACTTATATACTGTGGATGGCAGAAGGCCAAATATGCCCTTAGTTTTTTCTCCCACTAGAAACAGTGAGATTTTTGACCCAGTTCCATGCTGCTTTAATTGAAAATAAAGCCTGCTGATTTAAATGACATTATTCCCTCTCTCAGCCTCAGAGGAAAGAAAAGGCAAACCCCTTCTGAACAAATCTTGCCAAGAAAACCCCATAATAGGTTCGCTTTAGGGTTGCCATATGTTGGAAATGACTTGAAGGCACTCAACAACACCACCTCTAAAGTAAGAGTGCCTAAATACCCCAAAGATACCAGATCCTGTCTGATCTTGGTTATTATTTGGATGGGTGACCACCAATACGCCGCAGTGGCATAGTGTGTTTAATGTTAGACTATGGCTCTATAGAGATCAGGGTTTCATTCCTGCTTGAGCATCAAACCCCACTGGGTTTGTGCAAACCACACTCTCTCAGCCTCAGAGGATGGTGATGGCAAGACCCCCTATGAAGAAACTTGCTGAGAAAACCCTATGATAGGTTCACTTAAGGGTCACCATAAGTCAAAAATGACTTGGAGGCACACAAATGACAACAAACTATAGGTTATATTTCAGAGGAAGGAACTGGCAAGACCACCTCTGAGTATTCCTGGCCTAAGAAAACTCCATGAAATTCATGGGATCGCCATAAATTGACAGGTGACTTAAACCACAGACACACACAACCACATGTATATATATATGTGTGTGTGTGTGTGTGTGTGTGTGTAGGATTTCAGCTTTCGAAAGAGCATTTATTGCTGTTGGATTGTACTTGGTGTAGCTTTTTAACCAAGAACAGGTGAAATATTTGTGGCCGGCAAGGTGGCTTGAGCGTATATGGAGACCGTATATTACAATGAATGTGTGTGTGGTTGTGTGTGTATATTTGGCATGCATGCAGTTGCAGTATTCTTTTCCTTTTTGGAGACTGCACTATACACAGTAAGAAATAAGGGGCAGATTTGGGCTCAATGAAATCTGGTCCAAGATGTGACCCTTAACTTCTCTCCTCCCTTCCCCAAATTGGAATTAACAGCTGTCATTTACGTTGAAGGCTGATTAGATGGAAGGGATGCACTTCTCAGACTTCATAAACATTCATTTTGGCATGACAACTGCCAGAATCCCTTGCTCAGGCTGCAATTGTAAAAAGGTTGTTCTAGGCCCTGTTTGCATGAAGTCTTAACAGGCCTTGTGCATCTGATGACCTCCTTATCTGGGGTGAAGATCAGGCTTATCTCTGACCGCCTGTAATCTAGCCTTATTTCCCCCCATGTAAGTAAAACTGTGTGGTCTGGCAGAGATGTAATCTTCTTGATTTCCCGACGATTGCTGTTGGAAGTTGGCCATAGCGCTTGGAAAATTGACCTCCTTTATAACTCGCAGAAGCTCTGTTCCTCAGAGTCATAGTAAAAACAGGTCAATTTCTCCAAGCTCAGGTATGTTTTTCCCCTCACCATCCCCTCTGTTGTGTGAATTCACCACCCACTGGACCATCTGTGGTTTTCTCTGAGTATTATTGCTTAAGGTCTGTGCCAGCGTGAGTTGTGGTTAAGGACGTGGAGGCCCTGATCTGAAACTTGAGTTTGGAATATTTGAAAGACTTTTGTGCCTGGCATTTCAAGGTTAATGTGAGCAGCCTGCTTTAGAAGAGACAGAATGCAACTGAAAATCAAACCAGACCAGAAACCAATGTGAAGTTGAAGGCTTTCATGGCCGACATGCATAGTTTTCTTGTGGGTTTTTTGGGCTATGTGGCCATGTTCTAGAAGAGTTTCTTCCTGACATTTTGCCAGCATCTGAAGACGCCAGACACAGATGCTGGAAAAACATCAAGAATAAACTCTTCTAGAACATGGCCACATAGCCCGAAAAACCCACAAAATAAAACCAAATCCATTTAAAGCTACCCAAATTGTTCAGAGCCATTAAGAAAAAAAAACGTAACAGGGGGGGGGGGGGGGGGTTCCATGTTTTAACAAAGAGGAAATGCAGAACTGGATGCTTAGAAGATTGATTAAAAGCTTGGGTACATCCTCACTTTATTGAGAGGTTGATGCACTCTTCAGAAGCAAGCTTCCTTCATATCTGTACTCTGGCTTCTGATTCTTATTGTAAGAAAACCTACATATCTGTCTATTCAGCAAGTCACATGCTCTTAACCTCAGGGGAAGGCAATAGCAAAGCTCCTCTGAATAAATCTTGTCAAGCAAACCCAATACTAGGTTCACCTTAGGGTTGCCATAAGTCAGAAACAACTTGAAGGTACACAGCAGCAGCAGCAACAACAACAACAACACAGAGAGAGAATTAGATCTTGGCTCACTGAGAGCTTCCACTTAGACCATTGTGGCATCAGCTGTGAGAATTTCTACTTATTATGATACAGTACTTGCCACCAAAAGTGGGGACCTCTGTGGGTCCCACCACTGTGGTACCAAAATTGCCACACAAACCACTGGTGCTACCACAGACACTATGTGCTGGACTCAACCAGCAGCACTATTGCAACATTCATAGAGGCACTGGTGTATAATACAACAACAACAAGCAGCAGCGACAACAATTATCAAATAAAACTAAAACAAACATCGCTACTTTTTTGATTCATGTAAATCCTAATTGTCTCTACTTATTGTTTATTATTGCTGTGTGCTTTCAGGTCATTTCTGACTTATGGCACCCCTAAGGACACCCTATCATGGGGTTTTCTTGGGAAGATTTGTTCAGAGGAGGTTTGCTATTGCCTTCTTCTGGGGCTGAGAGTATGTGATTTGCACAAAGTCACCCAATGGATTTCATGGCTGAGCGGGGAATTGAACCCTGGTTTCCAGAGTTGTGGTCCAGTACTCAAACCAATACGTCACTTTCTCTACTTTCTTTTTCCCTATCGCTTTATAATACTATCCAAACCTAAGTAACAGTTCCAAGTCCAACTAAATCCCCATTTTCCCCTATAACTAATTCAGATATCTCTTTCTGAGTGTCATATAGACCAGCTTTTTAAGACATTCAGACCAATCACTGGTCACTCCTAGCATTTCATGCTGTCATGTCTTCCCAATAGATACATAGAATCACAGAGTTGGCAAGATGGCTTGATACGCCATTGAGTCTAATGCAGGATCTGCAGCTAGAGCAGTGATTCCCAAACTTTGGTGTTCCAGATGTTTTTCACTTCAGCTCCCAGAATTCCTGTTGGTTAAACTGGCTGGGGCATAACCATACTTCAGCCTTAATTTATCTAATAACCACATTTTACAATAGTGCATAAGATCACATTGTCTCTTCTCCTGTACAACATTAAAGTCTTGACAGAGCTTAGGAAAGTTATTTTCTTTGGACTATGGGCGTCATGCTGGCTGGGAGATTTTGGGAGATACAGTACAAAAAACAGTTCTGAAGCCTCGGGGATGAGACAAAAGGAGATGTTCCTAGCTCAGTGTTGGGCCTTGACAATCAGAATTTACTTGGGTTGGGTCTAAAAACATTGTTCAGGAGCGACCTCTCCTCCCTCCCACTTTGAACAAGAAGAGAAAAGCTACAGCGCAGTTGTTCGGATTCTGGGTAGATTTGTTATGCAACACTGTATTTAGTATTTAGACTTTGGGCAGCAAGTGGATTAAATCTGTTAGTCTGGGAGAAAGTGGCCGAGGGCTGTAATTCCCACAGCTGCTGGAGAGAACCAAATGGTTGATAGCCCTGGGATGCTTTCTCCTTGCTTCAGGTCTCATTGGAGGAGTTTATCCTATACCTTTCTGTACCCTATAAACACAGAAAGCTTGTATAATACTGAGCCAAATTATTGATCTATTATGGTGTAGTAGTGGCAGAATTCAAAGCTGTCGCTGTGTTAGTCTGGAGAATCAGTATACGAAGGGATCCTGTCGTACCTTTGAGGCTAACCGAAAGAAAGAAGTTGGTAGCATGAGCTTTGTAGATTTGAGCCTACTTTCTCAGATGCCATGCCATCAACTTCTTTCCATATCATCAACTACTTTCTTTCAGTTAGTCTCAAAGGTGCTACAAGATCCCTGGGCTGTTTGTGTAAACCCCTACACCAACATAGGACTAAATTGGAAAATCAAGTAGCTAAATACAATTGAGATGTTATGGCCACTGGCTTAAATTGTTGTGAAATCATTGTTCTTCAAAAAGTGCTCTTTTAAACCAGATGGTTTTGGTTGAACTTACATTACCTGTCGCATTTGTTTTTGAAGGGCATTTCTTGCACTATAAAATAAAGGGACTGAAAAGAAGCAAGTGACCCTGGATGCTGGTCTAACAATTAAGAACTGCTGCTTAACAAATGGTTAAAGTAACAAACTTTGCAATCTCATTCTGCTTTAAGTATAGACCCTTGTTCATTACAGGCAAGAAGTGATTTACAAGATTTTTATGGCACAGATAAACCAGGGCTTGTCCAAATGATGAAGAAAAAGACATAAAATTGACCATCGTGGGCTGTGGAGGTGGGGAAATAATGCAGCCAAATCTTTATTGACTCACTACAAAAAGAAAAGGAAACTATGGGAGCCATTTACTGGATTTTTCATTGTGTTGAAATCAGAGGGTGGAAAAGTTATTTTATGGGGTATAGCTCCCAGAATTAATGGGGCCGCTGTGGATATTTGCAGTTTACACAGTTTTGCAGTCGTTCTGCACCTGTAACCCCTGCAAATGTGAAAGGCTGACTGTACATGATACATCTGCTTTGTTTCATCACATACACTGGATGTGGGGAATATGTGACTCTCCAGACTACAACTCCCATAAACCCTCATTAGTTATGTTGGCTGGGCTGAAAGGAATGACAGTTCAACTCCTACTTAATGTTCCTCTATTCCTGGTACACATTATACAAAGGTATCTTTTAAAAATGTTCTGAGGTGCTGGCCTCAGGAAATCTGCTGTTCATGTCTCATTCCTCTGTTTTGTCCTCAGCAACTGCGCCACCAGAGGGCATGATGATGGTGATGGCGATGATGATGATGATGATGATGATGATAGCCTAGCTTGTAGGATTTTGATAAGGACTGCTAAGACAGGGCACATGAAATATTTTGAGCCCTTCAGTAATAGAGTCTAAATAAGTTCTTGGAGTAATTCGGTCTTAAGCAACTACTTTCTCTGTTTCTAATATCCCTTTATCTTCAGTTGCGATTGGAAATAAGAGAAGAAGTATCTTCTGGCCTGGATGGACAACATCTGTAGGCTACATATGGCCTGAAGTTTGCCTTCCATGTTCTAAAGCATTGCAGAAGTGCTTAGTATTAAAACCGATTTCTACAATATCTGTGAAAAGGCGAAGAGCTTAGAGATATGGGGATGATGCTGTAGCAGGACACTGTGGAGTGTTCAGGGTGGATTGCGGGGAAATTATCTACTCTGCAGTTGAGGATATGGTTAGGCTTTTGTAGCATGGTTTTGGCCCCAATACACCATGTGGAAGATGCAAGAAACAATGTGAACAGGATTATTGGTGGGTCTCTGATTTCTAGGCACTTAAGGCTAGAACCCAGTTGGCTAGTTGAGGACTGACAGAATCGGCCCTTACCCTTTGAATAAAGTCAGAAGGGAGTGAATAAAGCTGGCGTGAAGATTGGAAAAACTAGAGGAGTGCACTATTACAAATGCAGTGCAAATGATATTGCAGCTTCCTTATGTTTCTGCTTTCTTTTCACCTACTCCACCTGCCTGTATTCCATTGAACCACTATTATAAAATTGTGGGTGTCCTTTCCTTTTCCCAAGGAGGCTGATCTTGCACGTGGAAGTTCTAAGTGTTTGGGAAAAGGTGGTATCAAATTTCCAGTTGCTTGAGTTGCATACAGCGGAGTCAACATTGTCTGTAGCCAAGCACCTGGTGCCAACTTTTACTTGCTTACTTAAGGGCGGTTCCATTAAGAAACTTGTTCTTGGGAGCCTCTGAGTTCCTTGTGTTGTCTTAGTCACAAACAGGTGATTGATTTGCAGCTGAGTGCAGGTAGCTCAGGTATGCCGAATTCCACCTGGGGCGATGTATAAATGCTGGGTGGTGCTTCATTCAATTGGCAGGATTTTGGCAGCTTCCTTTCGTAACTTCGTACTCTACTGTGTGTGTGAGAGAGATGGGCCAGAATTTCTTTTGGTTTTTGTTAAGAATTTTGCAAAATCCACACATTTTTGTGTGTGTGTGTGTGAAGGAAAGACTGTGAGGTTTAAAACATACAATGGCAGGGGAAACCATTTTCTTTGTCAGATCTTCTGACAAAGGAAGGATATTCTTTGTCAGAGGCTTTGCTTAGGGTCTCCATAGGTCAGAAGCAACTTGAAGGCACACAACAATAAAAAATACCTTAACTCTGAAATCCTCTAATCTTCCCCTCGCTGGCTGTTTCTCAGTTTTTCTTTCAATTTCAGTGCCAGGACAGTCACCTTTCAGCCTCTCCCTTTCTTAGTCTTCGGATTCCCTTGAGCCGGTGTTCAGCTTTGGTGTTGACCCGACATGACAGCAGCCAACCAGCTGGTATAGGATGTGTATTAGCGTTTGGATTCTCATCTTCTCCCTCTTTATTTGCTTAGAATCATAGAATCATAGAGTTGGAAGAGACTGCACGGGACATTCAGTCCAACCCCATTCTGCCATGCAGGAAATCCAAATCAAAGCATCCCCAGCAGATGGCCATCTAGCCTCTGCTTAAAGACCTCCAAGGAAGGAGACTCCACTACACTCCGAGGAAGGAGTGTGTTCCACTGTTGAACAGCCCTTACTCTCAGGAAGTTCCTCCTAATGTTGAGGTGGAATCTCTTTTCCTGGAGCTTACTTCCATTGTTCCGGGTCCTAGTCTCTGGAGCAGCAGAAAACAAGCTTGCTCCCTCCTCAATATGACATCCCTTCAAATATTTAAACAGGGCTATCATATCACCTCTTAACCTTCTCTTCTCCAGGCTAAACATCCCCAGCTCCCTGAGTCGTTCCTCATAGGGCAAGGTTTCCAGACCTTTCACCATTTTAGTCGCCCTCCTCTGGACATGCTCCAGTTTCTCAATGTCCTTTTTGAATTGTGGTGCCCAGAACTCAGGCAAGACAGGCAAGCTGGTATATCGCCACAAGAATGTCTAGGATGTTGTTATTATTTTTTAATGGACAAGGTTCTTCATAAATAAATTAAGAACTAGAATCAGTGAGACGGAAGACACCTTAAAGTGATGCGTCTTTGAAATGACAGAATATGGTCACTACAGGGTTGGCTGGTTTAAACCTTTAAACCTTTATATATCACTCCTAGTTTTTTAATTCATTATTTTTGTTTAAGGTCTGGCTCTTATTGCTATTTTCCAACCCTCTTAGTGGAACAAAAATTTTAACAATAACAGTTTATCGGCGGTTGTACACTGTTAGACCAACATCCAGGATCAGTTGTGTCTTTTCAATCCCTTTATATTATAGTGTAAAGAATGCCATTGGGAAGCACATCCTTCATGTACCATCAGTTCAATATTTTGGATTTTGAAATTCCAGATAAGAGAGACTCAACATGTGCTGATATCTTTTTCTTAGGACAAAGAGGGCCACAGACTTGAAGTATTAGTGCTGGCGTATGGTTTTGAATTAAAATGAAATGGCATGAGGCTGAACCTCTTCTGTCCCTATTTCCATGCCAGTCTTCGTCTTCAGATTGCAGTCTCAGCAAATGCATTTCTGTTTTATTTTTGATGCTCCCCACCGTTACATCCTCACCCTGTTCTTAAAATATTCTTTGCTTGTTCCCAAACATTGCAAGTGTTTTTCTTTGTTCTCAAAACTGTCAATTTGTTGCCTCAGAAGGCCTTTCTGTTTCCTAGCTGTGCCCTGATCTGAGTTGCTTTTTTTGGGCTGCTGAGACCTCCGATGAAATCCTTTTGCACTGAGAGCCATTTTAATGGTGGAAGGCACCATGGCTGGAACACAGGGCTTGGGTGTGGGAATCATCCCAACTTTCAAATCCCCAGTTGGTTGTTAAAACTTACTGGGTGGCCTTGGCAAGAGACATCCATTCTTGTCTGGCCTGATGGCACTGTGACATGAGGCTGAAATGCTGCCCTGAGCTGTTTGAAGGAAAGATGGGAGGCAAAATATCTGAGGCCGCTTGGATAGTACATGATGCAACAGCCTGAAATGCTTGGATAGGAGATACTATGAAGGCCACCATTAAATTAATGCACTGGTGGGTACTCAGGGTGACCAGCTATCCTCCCTTTCCAGGACATGCCCTACATTTCAATCTTCTCTCCAGGAGGAATTTCAAATTGTGCTAATTTTAAAATTTCTTTGGCAGTCCTAGAATTCATGAGTGCACCATGCAGACCTAAACTTCATTTCTCGTTACGCCTTGATTGCAGCTTTTCGGAGGAGAGCAAAGCTGAGCGTCAAAAGACTCTCCTTGGGGTTTTGCTTGTTTTGATGTAACCCGAACAGGCAATGGTATTCCCTGTGGGCTTGTTCTCACAATCTCTAGCTGCAGCGTATCTTTCCCCAAAAGCTGTTCAGCTTTGATTCGGGGTTTCTTTTCTTCCGTAATGTTTGGAGTGTTTAACATGCATTAATACCTGAGCCACTTCTAGGGAGCGTAGGTGTTCGGCATCAGTTTTTAATGAAGAAGGAATGAAGTGATCGACGGAGGAAGGGCTTCTTCCAGCAGTGCCGAAGCTGGAAATGAAGACTTCTTCAGGGAAGCTGAGTTTGACCCTTTCCTACTGTGACAGTTCTTCCACATGATGTACCAAGCAGACTCACGGTTGCCCTAGGGGAGATTGTCCCTGTCTCCTGATGCAGAACTATTGATGAATAGGTCCCAGGAATGGAGTGGATGGGCACCAGAGACCTGGAGAAGTGCAATGATAAATGCAAGAGAGAGAAACCAGCTATTCTGTGTGCATTTTAATCCCAGGAAGCTGAAGCTTCTGGGACAATGCCGGATAAGGAAGGTTATCGCATCAGTGCCTGAAACGTTTCTATTCTGTTCCCAAAACGTTTCGAGATGTAACGTTATGGGAACGGATATTATCGCATTAGAAAATGTAAAGCGTTCCGAGAACGTTACGGGAACACATTTTACCGCATTTGTCCTTATAGGAAGCGTGATAAGTATGAGAACGTTTCAATATTCGCGCATGCGTATTTATTTCGGAGGACCTTGTAATGATGATGTAATCACTCTACTGTTCCTTTTCACCCGGAACTGAATAGGGTGACCTTTAATCTTTTTATATACAAGATACATATAGACACACACACACACACACACACACACATGTATACACACATATAGTCCGCAATCTATATATACAAATATATATATATATATATATATAGGTGTGTAATATATTTTATATTATATATATATATTTTGTTATATTACATATTTAAATTATGTATTTGTATATATATTGTATGTATACCTTTTAGACCACACCCACACCACACACACACATATATATATATATATATATATATATGTTATACATATGCATAAACATAGGGTTGCCATCCCTGGGGACCTCAAAACTGGGAACATGTAGGACAATGTTTTAAAATGTAGCACTTTAAAAAAAAAATTCCTGGCCAGGAAATTTTAAAAAGAAGGTCCTACATTTTTAAACCTTGTCCAGGGCCAGGCTAGAGCTGGGGAGACAGCCTCTCTCAAGTCCCAGCCAGGCTTTGGAGGACTCTGCAGTCGAGGAGCCCCATCCATAGCCAGGCTAGAGCTGGGGGGACAGCCTCTCTCAAGTGCCAGCCAGGCTTTGGAGGACTCTGCAGTCGAGGAGCCCCATCCATAGCCAGGCTAGAGCTGGGGAGACAGCCTCTCTCAAGCGCCAGCCAGGCTTTGGAGGACTCTGCAGACGAGGAGCCCCATCCATAGCCAGGCTAGAGCTTGGGAAACAGAATGCAGGGAGGGAAGTCCTTTCAGCCAATCACAACAAGGCAGAACATGGGAACGGAAGTAAGAACGGATTACATTACCGCACTGACATTTCTTGGACCGTTTTAAAAACGTTTCCACAAGCTTGGATCACTTTCTTATCCGTTCCCTCCGAGGAACACATTTGGAACGCTTTGAGGGGTATGTAGAACGCGATGGGAACCCGATGGGGAAAGAAACGTGCGGTAAACTTAAAAGTGTTCCGTTCCTATCGGGTTCCAATAACGTTCTCGGAACGCGATGCGATAATCTCCTATGTTTTTCCCCCCTTTGTGAACCAAGCTGTATTATTCTCTCTGAACTGTTAGCTTG
>NC_056527.1:135959421-135989676 GCF_019175285.1 Sceloporus undulatus
TCTGTGCCAGCTGTACCCTTCCCTGGATTTTTGTTTTTGAAAAGTCTAACCACAGCCAGTATTTATTGGACTATGGCTCCGGAGACCAGGGTTTGATTCCCAGCTCAGCCATCAAGGCCATTGGGTGACCATGGGCAAGTCACACACTCTCAGCCCCAGAAAACCCCATGATACGTTCATCTTAGGGGTGGCATAAGTTGGAAATGACTTGAAGGCGCACGCACACAACAACAATAGAAATCACATGGCAATTTATTTAGCTTTTGAATTAATAGCAGCATCAACACTGGGAGGATAGTAAAGGATGGCTAGAGAAACACAAACATTTAGTGTCAGTTGCAGCAACATGTCTGTAATAATGCAATTAAATTTGTGCTGGGGAAAAACACAATCCTACTGTAGCACCTTTACTATCCTTCCAGTGTTGATGGTGCTATTGATTCAAAAGATCAATACTTGCTATGTGATTTCTATTGTTGTTGCTGTGTGTGTGCCTTCAAGTCATTTCCAACTTATGCCAATTGTAGCTCCATGTGCCTGTCTGCAACAGACAAGATAAACAGCAGTTGCCTTGAATCACTTAAGGAGCATCTCTGAACACAAAAACACAGAAAATAGGAGAGAGCAGGTAGTCACATCTCACCACTATGTTTAAAAAATATAGATTTATAGGTTTGGCTGCCTGACCAAAGGAAAAGTGGAGGCTGGTGTATTTGCTCAAATGGAACGAAGAAGCAAGCAAGACTGCTGTAGGGAACTTTCCTTGCTATTCTTCTCTGCAGTTTGACACCGCTCACATCTTTTATCCTTCTAATAAGGTCCCTTCTCTGCTTTCCTTCCCCGCAGGTTAGCCTGAATGATTCCCACAACCAGATGGTGGTGCATTGGGCTGGAGAGAAGAGTAATGTGATTGTGGCCCTGGCTCGGGATAGTTTAGCCTTGATGGGTCCCAAGTTAAGCGATGTAAGTATTTCCAAGGCACAATTTATTTTCCTTATGTCTTTACTTTTAATTTCAAGGAGGAAGATGTCGTCGTGAATCAAGTGGTGGCTCATTTATTACTCGACAGTGAGTAACGTTGCTGCTGTATTTTGCAGTTCAAGCAAGGGAAAAGCAGCTCCCTGATGACACTCTAAAAATGATATTTACTGTAGAGAGGTTTAGCAGGAAATTGGAATTCTCAAGAACATATTTAAAAAATATAATTGAATGTTACTCCTAGAAAAGATGTTTTAATCCCTGTAGTCCCTTCCCTGAGAATGCCAGCTGTGTGATCACTAACCAGGAACAATTGTATTCCAGGGAATGATCCCAATATGCCCAGGAGCTGGCAGTATATATTGTACTATGGACCTGGAGCCAGGAATTATGCAGCCCTCCTGATATTCTTGGACTGCAGCTCCTAGCACTCTTCAACGTTAGCAGTGCAGTCTAGAAATCAAGGTTGCTTAGAAAGCAAATTAAGCAAAAACCAATCCTATTCACAACAGCAGTGCAGTCAGTTCTCCATATTCAACTATCCATGGCTTGAAAATGTTAAAAAAATTCCAATAAACAAACCTTGATTTTGCCATTTTATATAGGAGACCTAGGCCCAATACAGACAAGCCAAAATAAAGCTGCTTCAGGTCACTTTGGAGATATGCTATTTAAATAATACATGTGTCCTAAGAGTCCAGAAGCTGCGCCAAAGCTGTGCTCCAGTCCTTAGGACTAGATTGTGGCTTTGGTGCCGCTTCCGGAGTCTTAGAACGCATACAACAT
The DNA here is from genome assembly GCF_019175285.1 of Sceloporus undulatus. Classification (NCBI taxonomy): domain Eukaryota; kingdom Metazoa; phylum Chordata; class Lepidosauria; order Squamata; family Phrynosomatidae; genus Sceloporus; species Sceloporus undulatus. Next base: position 135,961,186 of record NC_056527.1, read on the forward strand.
TTAAACAGCATACCTCCAAAGTGACCCGAAGCAGCTTTATTTTGGTCTCTCTGTATGGGGCGCTAATTTTAAACTGTGCCATTGTATTTAATGGGACTTGAGCATCCACAGAGTTTGGTATCCACGGAAAGTCCTGGAACCAAACCCCAGCGGATAGCAAGAGCCCACTGTAAATTAAAAAAAAAATTAGCACTTAAAATATAATTGTGAAAACAGAACTAACAACACCCCTTCTTTTCAAAAGACTCTTCTGAAGCAACCAGTTTCAAAGCATTTCTGAAGTCTTTGCTTGCTGGTGGCAGTAGAGCAGAGAAAGGACCAGCTGGACCTCTTGTGGAAGGGAGTCCCACAGGCTGGGAGCAAATGATCGATTCTTAGGGAGGTTTCCCTTTTTGATGCTGTGAGAAACTGAGAAACCAACCTTCTTTATTGTTTGTAACAGCAGCATTTCCCCTTGCTAGGTTTACGTGTCTTACGACTATGGGAAGGCGTTTAAAAAGATATCAGAGAAGTTCAACTTTGGTCCAGGGAATACCAGCCAAGCCGTGATTGCTCAGTTCTACCATAGCCCAGCTGACAATAAAAGGGTAAGGAATGAAAATAATAAAAAGAAGGAAAGAACCAAATAATTTATGCACCCAAATTCTGTTTGTTAAGAAGATTTATACACTTGCCCTCTGAATATTTGTCAGTTTTGTTTGGGGGTTGAAACTTGGGTCGGGTTGACACTTTTGCTGGAGAAAAACTATTTGATGCCAATATAATTGGTTTCCTTCCCTTTCCCCAAACGGAGGCTGCTTTCCGCCTCTTAGATTTTGCTTTCCTCCTTGTTTGCAGTGGATCAAGTGGGTGATCTCATTCAGTGAGATCATGACAGATTGTTGATAGGAAGCTGAATAATGACTTCACATTTAATGCGAAGATGTTACCAAATGTCAGGGAAGCATCTTCTGCTGCTGTTGCTTTGGGTGCTTTGCTGGAATATTAATTGCTCTTGGATCACTGGTTTTGCTGATGGTTAGATGGCTACTGCTGATGGTGTTATTTTGTTATGACATGCTTTCAGATTTTTTTATTCTTGGAATGGCCTTAAGCACTGAATGAACAAGAAAGGAGAATATACACACACACACACACACACAGAGAGAGAGAGAGAGAGAGAGGTAGAGTGATGGAGAATCAGACTTCACTTTGTCACAAATGCAGTTTCCTTTATACAAGTAGTTCAGAATCATGTTCATTCTTTATATAGATGAGGCATGGTCAAGGATCTGGAAAACTTTCTTATGGGTAAAAGTTATTGTTTCCACAGTCCTTGTACCAGCATCCTGTGTCCATGCTGTGGGAGATGGAGTGTGGGAGTTGTAGTCCAACTCCTCCCCTCAGTTTTGACACAGTGCTTTGAGTTATTATACCCATTTTACAGATGCGTTGAATAGCATACATGTTAGGTGAGTTGGTCACATTCACCCCTCCCATGAAAGGGGATTCTATTAGCAAAATGTAATGCTATTTTAAACAGATCTACAAGTTTTTCTTCTTCAAAACCTGGTTTCATTAGCACAGAGTTCCTGCCATATATTTAGAGCAAACCAAAAGAGGCCTGCGGGTACCTCACACAGGCAAAACAATACGACTCAACAATAACCGAACAGACGTCTGATTAATATTAACGGGTTCATGCAGCCGAGGGAAATATGTGTGTCTCCTGAGGATTATGAACTGCATTTGATCAGGACAACTGATGAATTAATTTCTAAGGGGCAAAAACACGCACACAAAAACAACCCAGATTGGAAAATAAAAGTCTCTCATCCATTAATTTTTAATTTTTCTTACAGGGGAAAAAAAAAAGCCAAGGCTTGGTGTTTGTTTGCAGTGGCAGATGTGTACCACACAGCTGTGATTCCTAAACCATTAGCTGTTGTGGGGCCCAAGCAAAGCTGGAATGTGTCTTGCAGAAATTCAAATGCATCATTTCTAACCTCCTCCTCTCAGTGTCCCTTGAAAAGGGGAAGTTCTGCACAATGCTATCTCTTCTGCCATTGGCGTAGAGTCCTAAGGCAAATGTAGATAGTCCAGGGGTTATAACTGTGCCATTTTCTGTCATCCTCTGGACTCACCATTTTTAGTGAAACAGAAAGTGACCCAGAAATCCTTTCCAGTTTTCCACAAATATAATCTGAGACAGTAAAAGATGTGTGCATGTCAGGAAACAGATAGCATCCAGCGAAAGAACTGGCCCTACAGGAGTTCTCTGCAGTTCTGATTCTGTACCTTTATTGAATTTATTGTTAATGAAGGTAGGTGCCACAACAAACTACAAAGCCCAGGATTCCATAGGATGGAACCATGAAGTGGTGTCAAACTGCAGTAATTCTGCAGTATGGCAGCAGCCCTAGATGTGATCTGTTTCTTAAGAGGAACGTTAAGGATGCTCTGGGTTCATGCAACAAGTGACAGTATGGTAGAATAACAGAAAAATCACCATTGCTGGTGACATCCTATCTTCAAATTGAACCCTGAGTATGTTGGAAAAAGGAGAGGCTGAAAGGTACCAGTAAGCCCCATTAACTGATGTATTCAGCCTTAACGAATAATGCTAATTGTTACATGGATATGATTTATGATATGGTAGTGGTGGAAAGGAATGGAAGAGTGAGCAGACTGGCCAGCAAAACAGAAATAATACAGTGTCATAACAAAATGTTCTAACCTTTGCTTCAGTAACTCTGATAGGAATCAAAATGTACTGTAGTCCAAATGGCAGGTACAGAACAGAGCGGATGGGATATTCCAAAGTGTGACATTTTCAATATAATATTTCAGTGTCACACGGTTACAAGCAGAGAACATGTACAGTGTCCAGATAGTTTAATTGGGATGGGTACATATATGTTCATGTACAGACTGAGTTTCCTTTACCAGAATTTCAAAATATTCCAAAATTGTCCACATGGGTGACTGAGATAGTGACATCTTTGCTTTCTGATGGTTCAGTGTATGCAAATGACTCCATATTACTTCCAGTCGCTGTTTTGGGGAGCACTCGGGGGACTGTGGACCCTTGGCTCCTGTGTATTTGCCCAGCTTTGCTCCATATAATGGGATAGCTTAGCATGGTTATGAAAGACTCTCATGCAATAAAAAATTGCTCATGAGTCTGCATTTGGGTTTATAAAAATTGTGAATTGCATAGTTGGCTCACACAGGGGAACAGTACAGTGCAGCCCAACAGACTTGGCCAGAATTCCTGGGCCAAAATGTTGGGCAGTATCCTACCCCTGACCAAGGACCCTCCACGTGTTTTGGACTACAGAACCAGTCATCCCCACCCAATTGGCAGGAGATTTAGTGACGTTGCCGTCTGAAAGATCCAAAATGCTCCTGACTGGGGACCCCCTTGGTTTGTGGTGTTTGCTGTGCAGGAGATTCTGACTGAGAAACCAATATTCCATTATGTAAATGTGACTTTTGATGGCTGAGTGATTTTTCTTTCTCTCCCACCTCTGGTTTCTTCCTCTTCTCTCCTCTCCTCTCTTCCCTTCCCCAGTATATTTTTGTGGACGCCTACACGCAGTACCTCTGGCTCACGACCGACTTTTGCAAGACCGTTCAGGGTTTCCCGATTCCCTTCAAAGCCTCAGACCTCCTTTTGCACAGCCGGTTCCCAAACCTCGTCTTGGGCTTTGATAAGTCCCATCCCAACAAACAAGTGAGTACTGTGGCTCTCCTTGGATGGCTGAAAGTGACCGTGGATCCCTGCCAGTGTTCTCCTTGGCAGGGTATACGATGTTCCATCCAAAAAGCACCTAGATAATCTTTTCCCTGTCTTCTGGACTTTTCCTGTGCACGGTTTAGTTTGTCAGTTCTTTGCAGCAAAGAACCTGCTTTATTTTTTCCCCTTTTAGAATAGGCTTTACTGTATTTGGACAGTATCCCTGTAGACATAATAACAGCCAGAATGCAGGCAAGTGACAGTTACCAAAGCTTCTAACAAAGAAGCTTCTTTTCATAAAGACCTTTTATGCTCACTCCTCTTTTCTTCCTTGACTTCTGTCTAGTGGAAAGCTTTTTAGCAGCTTCAGTATAGGGAGGAGGATGAAGGAGGGCTGGAGAAACGCAGATTTTTGGTGTAGCATTACAGCTGTGAGTCTGTTATAAACAATGCAGTAAGATGGGAAAGAGAGGGATTCTACTCTAGACAATTCCATTGTGGATGTGTGTACTTGCTCACAATAGGCAAAGTAACCAGCAGCTGCCTGGTTTTAATAACAGTAGCAATAGTAGTAGTAACAATAATAATAATTTCGTACCAAGCTCTCCCAGTGGATTGAGGTAGAGAACAACAACAGTCAACAGACAAAGATCAGTTAAAAAGACACATCAATAAAAAGAACAAACAAGATGTACACACATTAAAACAATTTGAATTGTTTTGATACATCAGTCACCTTGGGTATTTTGTGAGTGTGTTTCCTATCTGCTGTCAGCCAGCTCAAATCCCAGATTTGGAAAAAAGTGGGATATAAATAAAAATAAAATAAAATGATGATGATGATGATGATGATGATGAAGATTCCTCCAGAGAAAGGTGACCTTAGAGCCTGTCCAGTCTCTTGCAATGCCCACATCACCATAGGCAGAGACAACGCTGGTTTTGACCAGTCAGCATCCATTTTTTCCAAACCCCATTGTGTTGCTTTTGTTTTGCTTTGTGTGTCTGTGTGGAAACAAGGCCTCTGGCAGCATTACTCATCGTCTGTCCATTGTGGAACGATGCCCATGGAAATAAGAAAATAGGCCAGTGTCCCTGTCTTAACCCCCCTTTCTCCCTCCCCGTTCCAACAAGAAGCAGCCCTTTGTTTCTCTACAGGACCGGCTCACATTGTTCTCACAGGCTCACATTGTTCTCACATCGGGGCTTGAAATGGGCAGGATCTGGGAGGCAGAGAGACGCCAGACAGCGAGCATACTGTGCTGCCTTGAAAATTGGCAGGCATGGCAATGTTTGTCTTCCATGGTCACATACCAGCATTTGTGCGGTTTTGTTTTGTTTTTCCTTTCCCTTCACTGTTTGGATATCTGCTTCACCACAATTGATAGATGGTTAATTCCTTCGGGAGTTGTTGTTTGGTGGTGAAGAGCCGAGAGACAATATCTCCGCTTTTCCCAGTCTTGTTGGCTGGGGTTGCTTTCCCTGGTTAAAAATAAAAAATATAATAAAATTGAGTGTCTCTCTCAGCAGCAGTTAAGAGGAAAGGAATTATCGCATGCCCTCCCTGACCTTTTCTGTCTATTGGCAAGCTCTCCCTGTTCTGCATTCCCTCCTTTCCATTTTCATGGCTTCACTCTGATCTGGCAGGAGAGATGCTCACTGCTTGCCTGAGGGGAAAGTAAAGAAGGATAGAGGAATTTCTGGGCGCATAGATTTGTGCCTCCAGAGCATGGAGCTGTGGAATGCTCCTATTTTGTTGGGGTCAGCGAGCCAGCCATGCCCAGTTCCCAAGATATTGCATTCAATCCTGCAACATCTCTTTTACATTTCTGTCTACACCAAAATCCCCTCCATGAAAGGCCAGTCATTATTTATTTATTTATTTATTTATTAATGTTAGGTCCACTGAGTATGCATGCACAGTCCCCTTTGGACTTTGGGGTTCCCCTTCCCCAAATATTTTTGTACTTCTGCCACCCAGCCTCCAGTTTCCATCTAAATTCCCATTGTATGTAGGTTTTTATTTACTTATAGCCCACTATTCTGTTGGTATAGGGACTCAAGGTGGCTAACAAACTTTAAAACAGAACAAGTTAAAAACTATATAAAGCATTAAAATGTAGATATAAAGTTTAAAAGGCAATTAAATAATTTTATGAAATTGAAAACGTTAAAATTGAAAATACTGCAAACTATACAAACCTTGCACAGCTTTTAATGTCCAGCCCTTGTCAGTTTTGAGAAATCCTTGGAGGCATAGGCTCTACAGACAGGCCAAAATAAAGCTGCTTTGAGTCACTTTGGAGGTATGACGTTTCAATGAATGAGTCCTAAGAGTCTGGAAGCTGCACCAAAGCTGCACTCCAGTCCTTAGGACTGGAGCGTGGCTTTGGTGAGGCTTCTGGACTCTTAGGATGCATGTATCATTGAAACACCATACCTCCAAAGTGACTCAAAGCAGCTTTATTTTGGCCTGTCTGTATCAGGCCATAATATTGCTTTTATCTGCCACCAAAAGGAGATCAGGGATAGAGCCATTTTGGGTCCATATGTAACTGGACTTTTGCCTGTGTATCAGAGGTAAAGGCTTTACAGATCATTTCTAAACCCACGTTAACATGGGGAGTAGGTTTCAGTGGAACTGAGTGTGGTACTTTCATTCAGATGTGGAGATGTGGAGGATTTTGCAGCCTTAATGTGAATTGAAACGATGTTCTTGGATCTGTTTGGGAGGGATATGTTCTTAAACCCTAAGTGCAGGATTTGCCCTTTTGTGAATTATTGTGGAGCTCCTGGGTTTGGCTGATCTCCATGTTCTAATTTTTCAGCTTTGGAAATCGGATGATTTTGGGCAGACATGGATAATGATTCATGAACATGTGAAATCGTTTTCTTGGTAAGTTTTGGAATTTTCGGTGAAGCCCTTATAGAGCCTCTTCTTTCTCCCTGCATCATCTCACTTCTTCCACTCCCATTATGAACCGGTTTACCCATTATTCCAAATAAAGTGGTTGAATCCCAACCCTGCCAGTCAAGAAGGAAGGCAGGAGTATGTGTGCGTTATAGTTTTGCCACTACCATAAGAAAAACAAAGTCACTTCCAAATAAATAACTGGAACACCAGGGAGAGGAGTACACAAAGGATCTTGCAGTACTTTGGAGACTAACTGAAGGATAGAAGTTGGTGGGTTCAAGTCTATGAATGCACATGCTACCAACTTCTTTCCTTTGGCTCAAAACTGCTGCAAGATCCCTTTGCATACTGATTTTCCAGACCAACCCAGCTATGGCTTGGAATTCTACCAAGAGGAGGAGTATGTTAAAATTTTTCCCTGAGCTGGTTTTGAGTAGTGAAGCTCCTTGTTCAAATGCCCTTGCAACCACAATTTATGATATCCATTTGTTTGTTGTCTTCAAGCTAAAACTGTACAATGGGGAAATTGACGGTAGTCTGCCTTATACGACGGTTGTAAGAATCACTTATTTGGCAGGTATGAAGTGCTCTCGATTTTTAATAGGTGTGTGTATGAATATAATTTTTACTTTTTTCCCTCCTGATAAGGGGAATTGAACCATATGACAAGCCGAATGCAGTTTACATAGAGCGGCACGAACCTACGCGATCCTCCACTATCCTTCGCAGCACCGATTTCTTTCAAACCAGGGAAAACAAAGAGATTCTTTTGGAGGATGTTGAAGACTTCCAACTCAGGGACAAATATCTGTTTGCAACCAAGTCTGTGGTAGGGAACCCTGGCATCTAATCACTGTGGATTTTCCAAGCTTTAAACCAAGGTATGTGACCCTCCAGCTGTTGTTGGACTGCAGCTCCCAGCATCCCTCAACATTATCTGGGGTTGCTAGGATTTGTGGTCCAATGATACCTGGAAGGCTACAGCCTGCTCACCCCTGCTTTACAATGAAGTGGGCAACTGTGATGCATGTACTATATATACTCATGTATACGTCTAGAAATTTTAATTTTTAAAAAAATATCAGCCCAAAAAACCTGGGTTGACTTATCCATGGGTACATAATGTCTTAACTCTTATCAAAAAAGGAACATCCCTTTCTCTGAATAGAGTGGCAAAAGGCAAGAGTGTAGTTCATCCAGGGAGAACTTAAAAGAAGCACCATCCCCTCTCTATGCCACTTCAGACATTTTTAAATTAGTCTGAGTGGGAAAATAGCAGCCTGTCTTGGCATCATTTTCTATTCCTTCATCCATTACATCCTTTGTTATGAGCCCCAAAGTTTTATCTTGGACTTATACACGGATTATATAAAAATCCATAATTTTAGCCCTCAAACCTGCTCTTATACATGAGGTTGACTTACCAGTATAGTCAAGCATATATGGTAATTTTCTGCCTTGGGAGTCTTTTGGGGCTGCATGAACTGCCAAAAATGGCACCCCCAGAACCAGAAAAAACCTGGAAGTGTCCAGAAGACTATTTCTGGGTTTTGAAAAAATAAGTATTTTTAGTGTTAAATGATGCTGGCAGCGGTGTTCCTGCAACCTATTCAGTGTGTTTTTGTTCTTAGAGGTGCCCAGAAGAGGCCAGGGAAATTTGTTTAGGCCTGGGAAAAAGGGCTGGTTTGGGAATTTGGAGCAGCCAAGGGCCACAAAAGAAGCCAGTGGGGTCCTTATACAGCTTCATGTTGCTCAACTCTGCTTTAAACATACACATAGTTAATGAACTCAAACAACATCCATTGAAATAGCAGGGAGGCCTCTCTGCTTTTGAAGGAAGGGATCAGACACTTTAAGCACGCCAAGGTTTGCTACGACAGTGCCATTCCAAACGGTGTTTTGCAAGGCTTACTGTCTTACAAATGGAAGAATAGGAAAGGAACGTGTTGTGAACTTCAGAGGGGAAACCACCAGGGTATCTCTGCTGACTTTCCTTTGTAATTGGAGTTTATTATTTCTTCAAGGGGCTCCGGCAGAGAGCTTGGTGCTTATTGATGCTGTGCATTTCCAGCGGGAGAGAGTTAAAATAACCCAGAAACATATTGACATAAGCAGTCACAGGTGTATCAGTGGGCTTCTTGCAAATAAGGCAGTAGATACTTGGATCTAGTGCACGGTGCATTGTAATTGCCAGCTCTTGTGATAAATGTGTTGAAGCTGCACACAGAATTTACCTGGATGAGATATTCAAATGCTATTGGCGATGACTGCTTTTAAGCAGGGGACTCTAGAATATTTACCCTGGGGAATTAGGACCTATTTTTTTCTCTTCAGATTTTTATAACAAGAAAATATGTGTTCTGCAATTGGAATCCTTTACTGAAGATGCCTGATGAGACCTGGATTCAAATCCCCATCCCACCCCCAGTTTATTTACTGTGTTTCTAAGCTACTTCAAAGGGTTATTATTAGGATAAAAAGAGGGATATGTATGCTTTGAGAGCCAGTATGGTGCAGTGGTTTCAGCATTGGTGTTGGACTGTGGAGATCATGGTTCAAACCTCAGCTAGGCTATATAAACCCATTAGATGACCTTGGGCAAGTCACACTCCTCTCAATCTCGGGCAAAGGCAATGGCAACCCCCCTCTGAAGAAACTTAACAAGAAAACCTCAGGATAGGTTTGTCTTAGGGTTGCCATAAGTCGGAAAGGACTTGAAGGCCAACAACAAGAACAATGCATGCTGTTCTGAGCTCTTTATAGGAAGGATGGTATAAAAATGCAATAAATAGGGTGGGGGGAATTTCAGTGGGAGTAATCATATCCAATGCATGGGTGTGCAACAGCAGAGTTAAAACGTATTTCTGTAAGCACTTGATTTCAGTACTTCAGGCAGATCTAGGTCAATGTGAAGCTCCAGAGCACTGAAAGGAAAGTTTAGATGCCTGTAAGTAATAGGGAAAATGACATGACAGGAGAATTGGGAAATGGAAGGTGGGGGTTTCATGGCAAAGGAAGACCATCTGCAGTATTTCAGGGGGGGAATGTGGGTGAACTAGAACATGGCTTTGAGATTTGCCTGCCCCCAAGTCTCTGCATGCAGGCAGTGGCAAAAGGAGCCCCATAGTGCAGTGGCCAGAATGCTTGGGTTGCAGGATTTCCTGGTTTCAATCCATAGTTGTTGCTGTGTACCAACAAGGGCCCTGTTGTACTATTTCACGGTTGTAACAGCAACAAATACTGTACCCATTTTTTCAAAACCAAAGGTGAACTTTTGGAGCCACCCCTTTTAGCATTTTTTTTTGGCAATCTGTGTGGCCCCTGGCAGATTTCAAGAGCCCCTTGAATCTGTCATAGTTGCCCACCTCCTAGTTTAAAAATGTCAAGTGCCACTGGACAGAAAAAGAAAGTGCTGGTCCCGATTTGGTTTAAGGCATTTGCCTGTTCAGATGAACAAGAAATAAAAATATGTTGATGACAATCTTGTTGGGAAAACACCCCCCTCCCCATACTATTTTTGAAGCCAGCAAAGAGAGGAATCCCAAAACGTACTTACAACATTTGTAGTATTTCTTAATTGCTTGGATGGTGACCAGCAATTGCATGAGTATTGGCGTAGGCTTGAGACCCAAAACCACGGTAATATAAGCCATCCTGCTGAAATGATTGAATTTGTCTGGGTTGGGACCACAGTGAGTTTGGAGAGGTTAAGTGGTCCTTAGCAGACTTGGCAGACTTAGAAAGTCCCCCCCCCACTTAAATCAGAAAAAGGGTGTGTGCAGACCTGTAAAAGTTTCTTGATTCACTGTAGCTGCATAAAAGACCCAGGTAAGAAGGGTAGTCTAGATATGCTTATCTAGATAAGTCTAGATATGCTTACAGTAGTGATTGTTTGCTTCCAGAGAATCCACCAGATTTTAGCCTGAGCTTTAAAGAAGATATCCAAAATATGGAATCCTAGCTCGCAAATTACCTTTCCTGCCTTGGATAGTTCTTAATGGTTTGGTTCCAGGGTCCCATTCACACTACCCAATTATAGTGCTATATTTCATGTTACTTACTGTGGCAACATCCTGTGCAAGCTTGGAAATTGGAACTTTAGGGAGCAATTCTCAGCAAGGGAGTTCTAGTGCCTCCACAAACTACAAACCCTAGGATTCTACAAGACATTGCCAAAGGGGAATACAGCATGAGGATGGCAATGCAGTATCAGTATGAGTGATGTGGTTTCACTTACCCACGCCAAGGAAAAGGTCTCTTCAGCATCTGGAGGTGCTCCAGCGTGAGTCTATAGTCAACCTCCAGCAGAAGTTGCCTATAGAATCGTGTTGGAGGATCTCCAGAAACCAATCTAGGCATCTGGTCCTCCAACCCAACTTTATAGACCTTCCAACAGAAATATAGGGTTTGCCACTATCTTTAATTCTCACCATCTGCAGTAAGTTTGGAAACATATCACCCACATATACTGGGGTCATACTGTATAGCACTATAATGGGTTACAGGTTATCTGAAGGGCTGTATCTTCTTCTATGAACCTGCTCAGGCTTGGAGGTTTTTGGTGCATGCCTTTCTCTTGACCTCACGGCCCTTACAGATACGTCTGCTGTCAGATATGTCTGCTGTCAGCTGTCTTGAGTCTCTGTATTTGGAATAAGGTGGAATGTAAACAAACAAACAAACAAACAACAACAACAACATAGGTGAGGGCCTTATTAGTAGTAGCTCCCAGATTCCCTTTTAAGGAGCAGATAATGGCCCCTTTGTTGATAAGTGAAGTCTTTTCTGTTCTACACTTTTTTGGGAACAGACTCTTTTCAAGAAGAAGGCGTTCAATAGCGTTCTTTTCTGTTTCTCTTTTTTGTGTTTTTAATAGAAATATTTGATTGTTTGATTGATTGATTCACTTTTGTATCTTGCCTTTCTCCTGACCAAGGACCCAGAAATGTACTGTGCAGAGGTTAAAAGTCAATTCAACATCCGATCTGTTAAAAACCCATGATTCAACACAGTTTCAAAATACATTTAAAGGATAAAGACATACAAAATCAAAACGAAGCACACCATTTTAAATATTGCTTTGCCACATTAAACATCTATGTCTGGTTTAGTTAAACTTTTAACATTAATTTCTTGTATGTTTTCCACCTGTTTGTGTTTTTAGCTGTATCTGTTCCAATTGTTGTTAAGCAGCTTTTTGAGTTTGAGTCCTGGGGAAAATGTGGGATATAAATACATAAAAAAGCAATAGGAATACCTGTTAATGATTGTCATATAACCTTCTTGCAAACTGTTACAAGTTTCGGATCAAAGGGATGTTTATGGTTTCTTTCTCTACTTTTTTGCAGCGTCTTTTGGGCTCTCAGCAACAAACGTCTGTTCAGCTGTGGGTATCCTTTAACCGCAAACCTATGCAAGCAGCCCAGTTTGTGACAAGGCACCCTATTAAGGTATTTACATATGTATATGGGAAGGTTGGCGTTTCAAAGAGAAAGCTTCAGGAGATGGGTGTTCTTTTAGTTGGTTTTTAAAATATATAAAAGAGACTTGTAAGTAAATGTTCTGTTTGGGAATCTCGGCCAGCTATGCCCACTTCCAGAATACTCCATTCTGCTCCTTCTCCCTTTTGGTTTTATATTTCCCCCCACAGCAGTCACTGTGTACAACCCCCATATCTGTGGAGGATACCTCCCTGGATAATAGTAAATCCTATTGAAATGAATGATTTCCAGCAGAGGCATACCATAGAATCATTTTGGAGGACCTAGAAATGCTTAGAGAGAACCCTTCTCTAGGAATATTTAGGTCAGTGGTTCCCAAACGTTGGTCCTCCAGGTGTTTTGGACTTCAACTCCGACAAGACTCAGCCAGCTTGCCAACTGTCAGGAATCATGGGAGCCGAAGTCCAAAACATGTGGAGGACCACGGTTTGAGAATCACTGATCTAGGTCCTCCAGTGTGACTCTGTGGTCAGTTTCCAGCAGAAACATCCCATAGAATTGAGCTGGTGGACCTATAAAGTGCCTAGAGAGAACCTTTTTTTGGACATGGGATCGTATTGTATTTCTTGTCCACTGGACACTCTCAGTTCCCATTGGTTGTTTTGGGGAGTTCTCCGCTTTTTTAAAAATGGGGTGCCACGTTGGTATTTTTAATAACTCGTTCCTTTGGTAAGGGAAAACCCAACACAACCTTTGTGTATACCCATTGCAACTGCCCTGAAAGGAAACATTATCACATCTATTTTAGACAGGAGATGATGAGTCAGAGGAGAAAAAAAAAGGGTTGGCTAAAGCTACCTAGTTAGAGAGGTGTGGGATTTGAGCTGAAAATTTGACTCTCACTTCACACGTCAGACTGCTGAGCTGTAACCCTTGAGTGCATTTGAAGTATAAAAAGAGAAAGAGGCTATTTCTCTCATTTATTTTTTCTTGAAGGAATACTATATTGCGGACACATCTGAAGACCAGGTGTTTGTGTGTGTCAGTCACAGTAACAACAGCACCAACCTCTACATCTCAGAAGCAGAAGGCCTACGATTTTCACTGACTTTGGAGAACATTCTCTATTATAGCCCTGGAGGAGTTGGGAGTGACACTTTGGTCAGGTAAGGAGACTCCTGTGGTCCTTCACTGAGAAAGGAGACATTATCCAAGGTTCCCTTTGTCCTGGCACATTTTCTCAAACCATTTCTCAAATCAACATATGATTCCTGTTTCAACAACAGTGGCCTGGAACAAACTAATGCTAATACAGGTTGAGCATCTTTTATCCAGAATCCCAAAATCTGAAATACTCCAGAATCCCAAATTGTTCACATGCACAACAGAGATAGTGACACCCTTGATTTCTGATATTATATTAATAACAATATTCTGATATCATATTAATAACAATAGTACAGGATTTCGGGGCTGCCCACATATGCAGAAAACATTATTCTTGAAACATAACTTGCAGGCTGTTCTCCATATCGTATAAAATTATACTTAAGCTGTGCGTACAAGGTATACATGAAACATAAATGCATTTTATGTTTAGAATTGGGCCCCATCTCCAATTTATTTAATTATGTATATGCAAATATTCAAAAATAAAAATAAATCCAAAATACTCCTGGTCCCAGGCATTTTGAATAAGGGAGACTCTGTCTGTACATTAGTTTCTAATACATTCATCACCTTCCTTGCTATGGTTGGACCTTATTTTAATTTAGGTGCACGATTTAGATTTGTTATGGGGAACCTTTGGCTGTCTTGATTATTGGACTGCAATTCCCATGATGCCCAGTTATTATGTTTGCTGGCTAGGGTTTGTAAGAGTTAAAATCGAAAAGATCAGGAAGGCTAAAACATTCTCCTCCCAGTTTTTAAGGACCAAGTTTTCTCAGAAGTTCCACCACCACCAAGTCAAAAGATATCTGGTGAAATTGATGGGAACTCAACTTAGGACAGATATAAAAATGGTTGACCCAATATGTATTTAGTGCACAATACCGTGGGATGTGATCAGTGGCCACTGGCTCAGATGGTTTCAAAACTAGAGTTAAACAAACCTCAATGTCCTTTTTGACAAAGTGAACATCATGAAAAACACAGTGGCTGAGTCATGGTACCTGAACTGAACCTCCCGTTTCAGAGGCAGTATACCTTTCAGTGAGAAAGAAAGATCGGTGTAGTGGTTTGACTTTTGGGCTATGTCTCTGGAGATCAGGGTTCGTATCCTGGCTCAGTCATGCAAGCCCATTGGGTGACCTTAGGCAAGTCACATGCACTCAGCCTCAGGGGAAGGCCATGGCCAACCTCCTTTGAACACAACCTGCTAAGAAACCTCATGATAGACTTGCCTTAGGATTACCATAAATCAGTGCCAATGACTTGAAAGCATATAAAAACAACAGCAACAGACCTTTTAATCTTAGATGCAAGGGTAGAGGAGGCATTGTCTTCATAACCTGGTTCTGAAAAACCTGTTTGTAGAGTGCACTGCTGGAAAAGCTTGATTCAGCAGTTTTGCATTTTTACAGAATCCCATTGGGAGAGAGAAATATTTGGGAAACAGTGCCTATGCATGCGGGACCTGCAACAAAATGTTGAATTGTTGAAAGCTGTTCATGGTGCCAGCAGGTCATGCCTTCCTCCATGCTACTTCATCCCATTTCCTCCTCCCTCCTCGTTTTCTTCTCCATTTCATACAGTTGGTCACATTCTGTGCCCAACTGAGCATACTCAGTCAGCCTTGGTCTATTTTTAAATCCCACCCACTCCCTTGAGGGTTTTTATTTTCCTCTGAAAGATGTTTCACACTCCCACAGACCTCAAGGGGTTTCCACCAAACCTGTTGTCACCTCCCTCTTGTTTCTCACTAGTCCTATTTAAGCTCCATTGCCAGTGTAGTTCAACCCTTGAATGAATTCTTAGTATATAGCAGGCGTATGTAAACTGCAGTCCTGGGGCTGCGTTGAAGTCCCTGAAAGCAGATTTTATGGTTCTTGACCCCTCCATATTCTCCAGGCTGTGCTTTTTTGGACCCAAATAGAAAAGCAAATTGCTTCTCATACTTTCCAGGAACAGCAGTTCATCTTTCAAAGTTGCTTGCTGCACCCTCTCCCGCTGCTGCTTAGCATAAATATCACAAACAAAATGCTATAAAAACAAAATAAAGTGCAATAAACAAAATGCTATAAAAGCACATGACTGCAGAACACATAAGAAATCATTACAAAATCATGATGCGCAAAACCACAGCCACGAAACCACTTTTGTTATGTGGCTTCAAGTCATTTCCGAGCTACGGCAACCCTAAGGAGAAACTATTACAGGGGTTTCTCGGAGAGATTTGTTCAGAGGGGTTTGCCTTCGCTTTCCTCTGAGGCCGAGAGAGTGTGACTTGTCCAAGGTAATCCAGTGGGTTTCATGGCCAACCAGGAATTCAAAACCCTGGTCTCCAGAGTTCTAGTCCAGTGCTCAGACCACTACACCACACTGACTCTTAGATGAACACAAAACCACTGAATCAGTGTGTACTAAATTGCATGCACAGGGGTAAACATGAAAGGTACACAAACTTGTAATGATTTTTACAGTTGTGATTTTATTGTAGCATTTTGTTTGTTGTTTTGGTTTTGGACTTCTGCCTCCTTTTGTGATCTATAACATAAAAGGCTATCTGTTTTCCAAATGAGACATCTGCCCATTTCTAGGTTTGAGTAGGGCATTTTTGTGAATCTTTGTAGTCCCCTGTATCCTTTACAGTTGCCCACCCCTCAAATATAGGGAAGATAATCATGATTACCATGTCTAAATATACAGGACAGACATCGCAGGATCACAGGAGCAAGTGCACAAAGCCATGCGGTGCCAGCTTCCAAACCAAACTTTCTTGCGCCTTCCAAGTCACCTGTCATCTTATGGTGACTCCATTAATTTTGTAGGGTTTATTTAGGTAAGGAATACTTAGAGATGGGTTTGCCAATACTAATCTTAGCCATTCAAAATCCAAATCTGCTCTCTACTGGTTGAACCTAGCAGTTGCTGTTCCTCCTTCCTTGCATGTTCTCTGCCAAGCCAAAGCCAGTTTCGTGGTCAATCGTGTCATTAGGCCAGGACTAAGGGGTAACACTTTACAGAATACCTCCCTTGAATGTAGAATTGTTGGCTTACCACATATTGAATGCAGCAAAACTGGGATAGGGTAAGGCAACAGGCCAGAGTTTGAAAGATTGGAGCCAGGAAAAAATTCTTTTCTGCACTAAACCTCCTTGATTTCCCATGGCTGCTGATGTATTCTGGTAGTTGGAGCTCCCAAAAGTAATCTTTCTAGGGTCTCTGTTAAAGTCTGGAGTTGAAAACTGACAAATATTGTACCACTAATGCTATTAGGAACATTAGCAGAATTAATCCAGTTTTGCTTTAACTTCCGTGGCTCAGTTATATGGTATTTGGAGCTGTGCAGTTTGTTGTGGCACCAGAGCTCTTTGGCAGAGAAGGCTAAGTATCTCGCAAAACTACAAATGCCAGAATTCAATAGGATTGAGCCATGGCAGTTAAAGTAGTGTCAAAATGCATTATTTCTGCAGTGCTGATGCAGTTATGGAATAAATATGTCTTCCTGTGCTGTGATGCCTCTTAAAACTATTTCTTTATTGGCATATTTTTTACAGTACAGAAAGTTCCCGCTTGGGACCATATTTTAATTTCTGTTCTCAATAGCCAACTATTTTGAAGCCTGAAACCTGATTGCAGTGCCTGGGTCTACTATGTTGTGTTTGCTTCTCTTCCGGCAGATACTTTGCAAACGAGCCCTTTGCGGACTTCCACCGGGTCGAGGGGGTGCCGGGGGTCTATATTGCCACCTTGATCAACGGCTTGTTCAGCGAGGAGAACATGCACTCCGTCATCACCTTCGACAAAGGTGGGACTTGGGAATTTCTCCAGGCTCCAGAGTATACTCGCTATGGCGAAAAGATTAATTGTGAGGTAATGATGCCTACAAAGAAATCCCGTTGCTTCTTAAAAGGGCTTTTAGGAGTGGTCATTGTATTCTTTTTTTCGCCTGTGTGAGGTCAAGCAGAAACTGTAAAAGTGGGTGCAGTGGGTCATGAACTGAGGATTGGCGTCCTTTGCTTAGAAAAGTCTTTTTTAGAAGTAGTTTGTTCTTGTTGCTTAGTGTAACATTTGACGAAGAGAGTTTTCCTATCAGAATGCTTGTGAACATTCCTAAAATGCCATCTAAAGGTAACATTTTAAAATAACTAGAAGTGGTTGCTCATAACATTTGGTGGAGTAACTTTATTCTCACTCAGTACATGAGTTCAGCAGGTCCAAATATTGCAACAAGATTGATGACCAGGGCTGGTTATAGGGAGTATATGACTCCTTTCTTGAGACTATTCCACTGGCTCTTGGTCTGTTTCTGGCCACAATTAAAAGTGCTGGTCATATAACCAAAAAATCCTAGAGCTTGAAGAGACCCTAAGGGCATTGTAGTCCAACTCCCTGCCATGCAGGAATACACAGTCAAAGCACTCCTGAAAGATGGCCATAGAGCCTCGCTTTAAAAATCTCCAAAGAAAGAGACTCTACCATTCTCTGGGGCAACATTTTCCACTGTCCAGAAGCTTTTACTGTCAGGAGGTTCTTCCTAATGTTGAGGTGTAATCTCTTTCCCTGTAGTTTGCATCCATTGCTCCGCGTCCTGTTCTCTGGAGCTGCAGAAAACAAACTTGCTCCATCTTCCGTATGACATCCTTTCAGATATTTAAACAGAGATATCATATCACTTTTAACCTTCTCTTCCCCAGAGAAAGTACAATGCTTCCTCCTCCAGCTTTTCCTGGTTGCTTTACTTGGAAGGAGCAAGCGATACAAATTTGTAAGCTTAGGAATTATACTCAGGAATTTTTATCTCTTTTGTAGAAAGCATATACTTTTTGTGTGCTTTTGTCTATTGTCCTGGATTCCAGATGGCAAAGCATCTCAGTTCTGTTACAAGAGGGCAGTGATATGTTTTCTTTTCTTTTCTTTTAACCTTGAGATTTAACAAGTTCATTGTGACATAAAAGCAGGGATGGGGAACTGTTCCAGCAATTGAAGGCTGCCCATCTGGCCCTCAGGTTTGTTAGTTCTCTCTGATCATTTCTCAGAGAGGAGCAGATATGGAAACCTTGAAATGAATCCTTACAGAACTGAGCTCTGCTTTGCAGCCTGAGCAAAAGTGTTGCATTGAGCTGCACTTCTATTTGCATTCCTGGGACGCTGTTGAACCAGGGCTTGCTTTCTGAACAGGCGTATATACAACTGAGCTGCGGTTGTTGAGAAAATGTAAAAACTGCCCACTTTCAGTCTTTTGGATTTACTGTCTCCACTTTGCCTCACCCACTTGTTGGTGGTGACCCCATAGAGCTTTCCCAAACTAGAAATTCAGCTCCAGGCTGAAAAGTATTTTTCTCTCTTTTGACACAAAGTTTGTGGTCTAGATGCCAATTTTGCAAATGGGCAAAGTGACCGCTTGAGCAGTTAGTTTTAAACAAACATGAGAAGAAGAGTTTACACACCCGAGACAGTGTTGCACAATGAGGATGGTGGTTGTTCTTGTTGATATATTCATTTATACCCCATTTCCGCCCAGAATTGGAACTCAGCATGGCTTACAGTTTAAAACAATAGCGCAATTAAAATCATACCAAAGTGAACAACTGCAGTCCAGGTTTGCACTGGTATGGAAAAGCTAAGGGTTCAGATTCCCATTCAGCTCAATGGGTGATTTGAGGTATTGCGTCTCTCTTCTACACTGCAGAAATAATCCAGTTTCACACTACTTTAACTGCCATGGCTGAGTGCTGTGGAATTTTGGGAACTGTAGTTTTGTGATACATTTAGACACCTCTTTCAGAGATCTCTGGTGCCACAATTAACTATAATTCCCAGGATTCCATAGCACTGAGCCGTGGCAGTTACAGTGGTGTCAAGATGGATTATTTCTGCAGCGCAGATGCCCTCTTAGTAATATCTACCTCACAGGGTTGTTGTTGTCAGGACAAAAATGGGAGAGTTGTAGCCCTTGAAGGAAAGGTGGGATTATATACTACAAATGAAAACAAATGACAAAGACAAGGAAGCATTTGCTTTGAATGTAAAACTTTCCTTATGTCTGTTAATCTAATTGACGGATCTAACAGAATAGGAGAACAATTGACCTTTTAATGTAGTTGGGAATGTCTTACGGTTGCTAATTTTATAGTTACTCAGTTTTTAAGGTAGATTTTTATCCTGAGCATTTTGCTCTCCTGCTGTGCCTTTTAATTGTCTCTGTTTGTCCTCATTATTTATTGCCATGCTTTACTTTCAGTTTACAAGGTTTCTTCAGATTTTCTTTTAGTGGGGCAGGCAATACATTAAACTGAAAGACAAAACAACCGGCCACCTGCATTACAGTATGTTCATCAGTTCTTTAAGGAGCCGCAGGGTTTTTGTTCCCCCTTCATGAGTTCCCTTCTCTTCCCATTTGTTTTAACCTATTAAGCAAAATAAGCAAATTGCATTAAAAATGCAGCCTGTTCATTTTGAAACTGAAGTTGTGTGCATTGAACACTTGCAAATGCATGCATAAAAGGAATTTTTTTAGCCTCCCCAGAACTATGCTTATTCAGGGGAGGATGCAGGGCTTGGAAAAGTTCCTTTTTTTTTTTTTTTTTTTTGGACTTCCACTCCTGGAACCGATGGACAGCATAGCCATTAGGCATGTGAGCTAGGGGATTCTGGGGGTAGTAATCCCCCAAAGGAATTTTCCATGCTATGAATAAAGATCCTCACTCAGCAGTGCATGCGGGATCACTCCCTATTTTCAGGAGAGGGCAATGCAGCTCTGTCCCGCAAGGTGACTCAAGTGACACTGGGATTGTTCAATTCTCCTAGCTTTCTCAGGGCTGCTCCCTTCACCTGGCCCAGCGGCTGAGTCAGCTCCTCAACTTCCAGTTGCGCAGGATGCCCATCTTGTCCAAAGAGTCTGCTCCAGGATTGATCATTGCAACAGGTATGATGGCTGTTTTGACTTTGGTTTGTGGTAGGGGTGGGCAAATTATGGTCCATAGGCTGCGACGGGCTCCCAAGGCTGTTTTTGGCTGCATCCACACTGCAGATATAATCCAGTTTGACACCACTTTAACTGACATGGCTTGAGGCTATGGAATTCAGGGAGATATTTCCTCAGAAATATTTCCACTGATGTTAGAATTTAAAGACATTGCCATGTTAGTTTGGAAAATCGGTATGCAAAGAGAGGTCTCTCAGAAGGCAATATTGGAGGTCTCTCATTCATAGGGTCACCATAAGTCAAAGTCCGCTTGATCACAGTTAACAGTAACAACATGAATGGACGTGGAACAGGATCTTGCAATACCTTTGAGGCTAAGGCTACACACACTGCAGAAATAATCCAGTTTGACACCAGTTTACCTAACATGGTTCCACCCTATGGAACCCTGGGATTTATAGTTTGTTGTGGCACCAGAGCTCTCCGACAGAGAACGCTAAAAGTATCACAAAACTACAAACCCCAGAATTCCATAGTACTGAGCTATGGCAGTTATGGTGGTGTCAAACTGGATTAAGTCTGCAGTGCAGATGCGGCTTCTGTGAAAGATAGAAAGATGAGGTTTTGTAGACTTGACCCAATTTTTCTCAGTGCATCTACAGTCTCAAAGGTGTTGCAAGATCCCTTTGTATGTGCATTGATGTTGTTCTTGTTAACTGCCATCAAGGCAACTTTGACTTATGATGACCCTGTAAATGGGGGACCTCCAATCTTCTCTCTCTAACACTTATATGTATATAGTTTTCAGATTTTTAAAAGATCTGGTCAATATAAACCAGTTGGACTCCTAAGACACTATGCAGCAATAATGTACACCTCATTGAGAAATTGATGGTTCACCTGTTTCTTTTTCTAGGTTCCGTGGGCAAGAACATGGCAAGCAAAATGAATGTGTACATTTCTAGCAGTGCAGGTGTCCGATGGAAAGAGGTAAGGCATGTGGAATTTGTACTCCATGGAGTCTTCCTCTTGTGGTCCTCTGGCAAAGGAATCCATGGTGAAATGAATTGTTGAGTCCATGAGTTGTTCAGTCAAGCAGTCCATGATGAAACTGTGTTCACTACAGATGCACCAAATGAGAACCACTATTGCAAGGGAGGGCCAGATTGAATTTCAGAGACAATCTTGGGGTCTCTGTTCTAATGCCAAAGGCAAAGGAGGTGGAACCAAAAATGCCAGTGTATTGTAGCTTTAAGCTTTTACTGTGAGCAATAAGGAGGGGTATTTCACTATGCAGAGCAGAGGTGGGCAACTTCATGAGACTGGGAGCCAGTTTACTCCCAGCAATTACCAATTACCTCTGTTTTCCTCTGCACATTTTCTCAAAATGGTAACAGGAACTGAAGGCACATCTCTTCCTGTTGCTATTTTGAGAACGACTATAGAGGAAAGAGAGTCAGCATGGTACTGGTTTGAGTAGGACTCTGGAGATTGGAATTTGATTCCCTGCTCAGCCATGGAAACCCGCTGGGTGACCTTGAGTAATTCACAGACTCTCAGCCTCAGAAAATCCTGTGATAGGTCCGCCTTAAGGTTGACATAAGTTGGAAGTGAAAAGGGAGCTGTTCTGCAAACCTAAAAAAATTCAACAAGAAGTGAAGACTTGGTCTCTTCTTGTCACCATTTTGAGAGAGATTGCAAAGGAAAAAATAGTATTGGGAAGTATATATGCAGTTCTGTGTGTAAGAGTTCCTTGAGCATATGCAGAATACTCAGTGCTCCCTACACTCTTAACCAACCTACTCTCATGCCTCACAAATTAGAGCATCTGGGTCAAAAGCTTATCACTTCCACATAGATCTGGATCCCTGTGTTTCTCAGTTCAGAAACTAAACATTAATTAAGAAATTAAACAGAAATTAAGTATTTTCAAATATAATGATGACATTGCTAACATTGCTTCACCAAATCAGGGCTTCCAAACAAGAGGACATGCCTGGTTTGCTTTCATGTCTTAAGTTTCATATGTTATGCTTGGCTGTCTGCCTTCAAAAGCATTGCCACAATGCAATGGGATTCTTTCTTATTTGGCTGAGAGTGGTTGGGTGCAGGAGGGAGGAAAGGCTTGTGTGAGCAGCCAAAGACTTTTGTTTCTCTTCCATCAGAGTAGGGGCTTGGCCCAAATTTTAAGAAGGCTTTTGGCCCGTTGGGCAGTCTGGCTTGCAGTGGGTTTTGCGGCAGGCTCCCTCTGACTGGTGTTAGGCTAAACCTGCTTTTGAACATCTGCAAAGTGTTTAAAGACTGTTAGAGTGTTGTGGGTTTGGCTTGGCTAGAACAGAGGCTGGTAGGAGAAAGAGAGCAGCTGTAACAGACATTTTTGATTCAGCTCTTGTGTTCTACACACACACACGCACAATGTGGGTCTTGCATTCAGTACACAGAAGAGGAATGTAGGCTGCTTTCTAATGGTTGGTTGTGAGATGCTGTATTATCCCGTCATGCCTTTCTGTTCGCTCCAGGTCTTGTCCGGACCTCACTATTACTCTTGGGGTGACCATGGAGGCATCCTCATGGTAGTGGCTCAGGGTACAGAGACAAACCAGCTCAAGTAAGTAAAAGAGGCTGTCGTATCTCCTTGAACAAGGAGGTTTCCATTAGATTTGCTGTGGTGCATGTGTAGTAACCTGCCGTCTTCTGTGTGTGTGTGTCTGTAGGTACAGCACCAACGAAGGAGAGACATGGAAGACGTTCACCTTCTCAGAGAAACCGGTCTTTGTTTATGGCCTTCTGACGGAGCCTGGAGAAAAAAGCACCATTTTCACCATCTTTGGGTCTTACAAAGAGAATGGCCACAGTTGGCTTATCCTGCAGATCAATACCACTGACGCGCTGGGTGAGTGGGTTGGGAAAATAGGTTTACTCAAAAGTAAATCCTACTGAGCTCAGAGGTACTTAATCCATAGCTGATTAACGTCCTTAGGTTTGTAGCCTTCACATCTTGTCTTGTAATGGAATGTCCTTCCTTCTTTCCTTCATTCCTTCCTTTTTCTTTTTAAATAAGTGGCAGTAGTGTTGATTTATGGGGGAAAGAACATTTCCTTTTTTGAAAGTGTCTCTACAAAATACATTAACAGTGATTAAAATTCTGCTTTGAATCATATATCCAAATGAGAGAGGCATGTCAGCTTGGCAGAAGAAGAAACTTGAATGAAATGTATAAGCACCGTTTCCCAATGCTCCATTATAAGTGGAGTCACATGGCAGCTGGAAGAGGTTTAAAAATAATAACAAGATGCTCCAAGTAATTCTGATACTGCTCTGCAGAACATGTTTTCCACTTTCATCTCCTGAATGCCATTAATATCAGAGTAGTACTGTTTTACATTGGGAAGCGTAACACAGGTTTGCATTGCTTTCATTTGGGCCGATATGCAGATAGTCAGGTCCAGGAAAGGCAGAGGACCCAGTAAAATTGGTACTGGAGTGGGAATGGAGCACTGCAGTAGAGCCCATGGAAGGGTATGAAGCATGTATATTGGAAACCACTGCTCTCAGGAAACTCAGTTTCAAGATGTATCTGCATGACACAGTTATCTCATTTTCAGACCACTTTGTCATGATACCATCCTAAAGAATCTTGGGATTTATAATTTGCTAAGGTGTTCTCTGAGAATTCTCTTGCATAGAGACAGCAGTAGGCTCTTCTCCTACTTAAAGGTACCTTGATGTAGCTGTCTATCCTAGAGAGTTAAATCTACTTCAGAGTGCCTTGAAGTAGCTGTCTACTCTAGAGGATTAAACTGATTTGATTCTCATTGTTCTCAGGGTTCCTTGAAACCTTCCAAATACCTCACCAAACTACAGATCCAAGAATTTCTTAGAGGGGAGCCAGAATAATTAAAATGGCATGGAGCTAATGACTACTGCAGAGATACTTTCAGTTTGGAGGGAGACTCTTTTGTTGTTTGAAGCTGCTAAGAAGAGCCTATGATAAAAAGGTGGCTGACAAGGAAACTGGACGTGTTTTTGTTGTTGTGTGCCTTCATGTCATTTTCCATGTATGTTGACCCTAAGGTTCATGGGGTTTTCTTGGCATGTTTTTTGCCTCTCTCTGAGACAGAGAGTGTGACTTGCCCACGGTGACCATGGCTGAGTGGGGATTCAGACCCTGCTCTCCAGGTTCATAGTGCAATGCTCAAACCAGTACATCACATTGACTCTCAAAGTGGATGACTAGGAGGAAAACAGGTAGGCACAGGCTGGCAAATGAGACACACTTCATGCAGGGCTCCACATAGTCAAGGCCAGAATTTTGCTTTTTAGGGAGCAAAGACATAAAGCTAACTTGGTCTGATTTGGAAGCATTTGCAGGACAGTTAGGTGAGGAAGAACCAATGGAGGATCAGGGAGTGGACAGAGAGGTCTTTACTCTTCAGAAAAGCAGATCTGCAGGAGACCTTCAGGTCAGAAAAGCTGTTAGTGCAACAGATTAGAAAACTGCAGGGTTGACTCTTGGTTGATGCTGGAAATCTTCCGCTTGGCTATTTCCTCTTCTGTCTGGAGAAAGATCCAGTAGTGCCTGAGAAGATTTGAGACTGCTTCAGAGGCTAGATGGAGAGATTGCAAAGCATGACTCATGAGAACGAACCAAAGAAACAGAACGTGTTTATTTTGGAGGGCAATAACAAGGCCATCCTCCATCTCAAAGGACTTGCCTTTACATTTGTTTAGCAAGGGCATTTCGGCCTCCGCACTGCACTCTAAAGGGAATTGGGAAATGGCTTTCCTGAGCAGTTGCAGAGTTTTATTGTTGTTTCTAGGCCAAACGTGTACATAGCTGAAACTACAGCCAGCCTTATCTTGCTGCCTGTCAGACCCTTGCAAGGAACCGACTTTTTTAACAAGTTTGAAGTGGGGCTGTGTAGTGTTTTGAGCCTTTTGCAGCCCACCACACACAACTGATATGTTGTGTTTGATGGTTTGAAATGAACTCTCTTAATCATGCTCTTCTCCCCTTTCTTACCCCCCCCCCCCAATTTTTTAAAAATGAGTACTAGGTGTAGATGTTTAACCACCCTAAATACTCTTCTCTATGTTCATGACTTTCTTTTCCTGTCAGGGTATGGAACAAAAACTAGCTTTGTTTTTCAAGTATGACATGCGACAATGGTAAACATGGATATAGAAAGATGTTGTTGTGTACCTTCAAGTCATTTGTGACTTATAATGACCCTAAATCGAACCTATTATGGGGTTTTCTTGGTAAGGTGTGTATATATAAGCTTTGTTCAGAGGGGGTTTGTCGTTGCCTTCCTCCAAGGCTGCAAGAGTATGACTTGCTCACATTGGTATTATTTGTTCCCTTTTCAAAAGTCCAACCCTCCTATTTGTTTCACAGGGGTGCCTTGCACGGAAAATGATTACAAACTGTGGTCCCCGTCAGATGAGCGAGGCAATGAGTGCCTCTTGGGGCATAAGACGGTCTTCAAAAGGCGAACTCCCCATGCAACGTGCTTTAATGGAGAAGATTTTGATCGGCCAGTCATGGTCTCCAACTGTTCTTGCACACGAGAAGACTATGAGTGGTGAGTTAGTAGAGTTCTCCATTGCATAATCTTTGGTTGAGTCAGCTGTCAGTGACTAGAGAGGTCCATGTTCAAATTCCTACTTGGTCTTGAAGCTCACTGGTTGACATTGACCCAGTCTCTATCTCTTGGCTTAATCTATCCCAAAGGAGCTAAAAAGTTTGCATGGATGGGGAGATCGGACATGTATCCTAATCTCCCTTGATCCTTGGGGAGATGGAAAGGAGATGGATTATTGGAGGAAGGTGAGATGCAAATGATGTCCAAGAGATTTCATCATACAGATTCAGAGGAAGGCCCAACTTTGAACTGCAGCTTTTATATCCCCCCCTCCCCCCAATGTTAGAAAGGGCATGCTATGAGTTGCTTGAATCCTTCTAAAAATAATCCCTTGACCAGTTGTGTTTTTATCAACCCTTAGTGTTTTGTATCTCTTGCAATTATAAACTGTACTTAAAAAAATGCACTTGCATACAATTTTGCATACAGACCTTCTCTTGTCCTGTTTTCCTGCTCAGCGATTTTGGCTTCAAACTAAGTGAAGACTTGTCACTGGAGGTTTGTGTTCCTGATCCTGAATTTGCTGGCAAACCTTATTCTCCCCCTGTGCCATGTCCTGTTGGGTCAACTTACAAAAAGACTAAAGGGTAAGGAGGTGGCTGCTCATGGGAGAGAACTGTGGGATGAGTGGCTTGTAAAAGAGGGGCATTTATGAGAAAATACAAATGCTTGGTGCTTATTCCAAGTTGAGCATCCTTTATCTGGAATTTCAAAATCTGAAATATTCCAAAATTCAAAACTTCTTGAGCTATATACCTGTATTTTATTTGTGGGGCTGGAGAGAGATGCAGCTGGAGAGAGAGATGTGAAATAGTGTGAGGTGTGTGTTCATGCCAAGCAATACGCTTGGATTCCCGCCATTTCACAGATCCTCCCTCTCTCTCCAGCCTCATTATAACTCATTATGTATATGCAAATACAGGTATTGCAAAATGCAAAACTCTTCTGGGGCTCAAGCATTTTGGATAAGGGATACTCAACATGTATAGGTTTTGATACTTTTTTTAAATGAGTTACAATGCCATTTGGGATGAAGAGAAATGTATGCCAATGTGTGTCAAGATAATTTTACTGGAGTCAGATGCAAGATGATGCTTCTCTAGCATATTGTGTTCATGGCAACATCCATATAAGTTGGATGCAGGAATCCTGATGTGATAGACAGTGGATAATGATTGTTTTGACTAATGTGCACTTTTTGCAGAAGTATCAGTGGTGAAAGGGAAGTGGTTGTTGTTGCTGTTATTGTGTTCTTTTAAATAGTTTTCGACTTATGGTGAACCTAAGGCAAACCTACCACTGGGTTTTCTTGGCAAGTTTTGTTCAGATGTTTTTTTGCCACTGCCTTCCTCTGAGGCTGAGAGTGTGTGACTTACCCAAGGTTACCCAGTGGGTTTCCATAGCAGGGATTTTAACCCTGGTCTCCTAGTGTCCTTGTCTAATACTCAAACCGCTATACCATGCTAGCTGTCAGGGGAGTGCTTTAGTCGATGCCATTGTGAGTGTTGCTATCTCTCCTTCATTATTTTGTCGCTCATTTCTTTCCTTTTCTGCTGAAGGAAGGAAAGAGGCCTTCTATGTGGGGACTTTTCAGGGAAGAGTTGAAAAGTGTGTGAAGAGTTGAACATACTCCCTTCATGCCAGCTCATTTGTTCTGACAAATTCCTCTTCCCTGCATTACTGTGTTAGCTCTACAAATGCACATAGGAGAGCATGCATTTTCCTAGGGTGCCAAATAATTTAGGAGGCCACACCACTGTGCATTTTGCATGCATTTCTTTTTATACAGTGTCCTTGGAGAAGAGGAACATACAAAACATTGTAAGCCCGAAATATCTACACACACACACACACCCAAACAAAACCTGTTTAGCAGGGTTCTCTCTTGATTTTGGGTAAAACAGCAGCTGTAATGTCCTTGAAAACAGCCTTTCTTTGTCTTTACTAGCTATCGCAAGATATCTGGAGACACTTGCTCAGGTGGTGATGTTGAGGCCCGGCTGGAAGGGGAACCAGTACCATGCCCATTAGCAGGTAGGTGATGATGGCAAGGATTAATGTAGTACAAGGGATGAATAATAGGGGTTTTTTGGTTGTTGAATGGGTTACTTGTTATTTATTGGTTGCATTTGTATCCTGGCTTTTCTGCAATGACCTCCCAGATGCATACACAACTTTCATCCATCCTGTTTTATCTAAGGATAAGCTGAGAAAAAAGTGACTGGCCCGTGTGAGTTTGGTGGCTTAGTGATGACTAGAACCTGGGTCTCCCAGATTCATGTCTGATGCTCTGAACTTCATCAGAAAGCTTTACAAGAGAGCTTTAGTTAAATGTGAACTATTTTTCCCAGTCATTTACTCCTTCCCAAGCAAATCAGTTGTCAAAAATACTCCTTCACCAGCCTTCTTCTCTTGCCTCTAGAGGAGAACGAATTCATTTTGTACACGACACGATACTCCATCCATCGTTATGATCTGTCCTCTGGCATCAGTGAAGAGTTGCCTTTGACTGGGCTGCGAGGAGCCGTGGCTCTTGACTTTGACTATGACCACAATTGTTTGTACTGGGCTGATGTGACACTGGACATTATTCAGGTGAGTTTGCCCTTCTGAACCTCTGCACATCTTCATTGCAAAGCAAAGCTTTCTTGGCACTGTGTTTAAAGAAAGAGGGAGCAGAT
>NC_056527.1:136004676-136062120 GCF_019175285.1 Sceloporus undulatus
TAAACACCCTAAAGATGCCAAATTCCATGATCTTGGAAACTAAATAGGGTTAGCTGTGGTTAGTATTTAGATGGGAGGCCACCAACAAATACCATATACTGTAAGCTATATTTTAGTGGAAGGAACTGGCAAAACCACCTCAGAAGTACAGTGGACTCCCTTGATATTGGCTAAGATTTGGTTCCAGGACCTCTCCGTGGATACCAAAATTCATGGATGCTCAAGTCCCATTAAATACAGTGGTGTAGTAAATGGTCTACCTTTATATAAAATGGCAAAACCATGGTTTTATTTTTGGAATTTATATATTTTTTGAATATTTTCAACCTGTGAGTGGTTGAATCTGTGGATACAGAAGTCCGACTGTATTCCTTGTCTTAAAAAAATCCCATGTAGTACATGGGGTCACCATAAATAAGTACTCATCCACTCAGAAAGCCACTAGAAATGTTTCATATCCAAGTCAAATACTCAAACTACTACATCATCCTGGCTCATTTCCCTATCCCTGCTTTAACATTTGTGGTCTTGGATTTACCCTATTGGAATTTAAAGGCTTTGTTGTTGACCTGGGAATCCTTGCCTCACCCCATCAGGCCTATGCTCCCACTGAAGCACATTTCCTCCCAGCAACTCTCCCTTTTCTTGAATCTTCATGCAGCTGTCCTACTGCTTCCTCTCTTTCCTTCCCCGGCCCTCTTCCATGTGTCCTTTTATGTCCCCTTTTCATCTCTCTCTTTTTCTGTGCTTGCTTTTAGCAGTTTACCACACCTGTGAAGCCTCCAGTTTCCAGTGTCACAATGGGCACTGCATTCCTCAGAGATGGGCATGTGATGGAGACGCTGACTGCCAAGATGGATCTGATGAAGATCCCACCAACTGTGGTATGGAGACAAAGGGGGTGAATGTCTCTCTAATGCTGCTTCTGTATTGAAGAAATAATCTGGTTTGACACCACTTTAGCTGCCATGGCTCCATGCTATGGAATTCTGGGAAATGTAATTTGTTGTGGTACCAGAGCCTCATAAATAATAATAATAAATAATAAATGTAAGGTTCTCTCATAAACTTCAGTAAGAGCATACACTCAAAGAGACCGTATGTACTGTCTTGATAAAGGAATATAAAGTCAGTTGGATGGGAAGAAAGGCACAGGATAACAAGGCAGTCTCTGCCACATCAACAGAGCTGGAGATCAGATTGAGGTGGCACATTAGACCTTTTCAAAAAGTTAGTTGGCACTGAATTGCAAATCAAAAAATCCAAGCATCCAGCTGTGTAATACTTCTCAAACTTGCACCCCCAGCTCAGTGAGACTATTCACATATGTGCAGGCAGGGCTGAAAATTGCATTCACTCACAAGATGGCTTTATTTATTTTTACTATTTATTTCTCTGTTGTGATTAACTTGAATGGCAGAGACAAAATGCAATGGCTTCCAGTGCCCAAACGGAACTTGCATCCCTTCCAGCAAACGGTGTAATGGCGCCCACGACTGCTCTGATGGCTCTGATGAACAGCATTGTGGTGAGTATAGCTGTGGGATGTTGCACTGCAGTGATATGTGTGTGTGTGTGTGTGTGTGAGAGAGAGAGAGAGAGAGAGAGAGAGAGAGATGGAGATATCCGACAGAGCTGCTTTTCCAGATCTCCACTGGTTGTGTTGATATCTCATCTACATCAGTGCTACTCAAAGTGAAGGTCTTCACTTTGAGTATGAACCATCAGGTGCCAGTCCACAGAGATTATTCAGGGATGGGGAGGAAGAAACCATTGTAGCCCCTATGCCCAAATATGGTACCAGTCTCTGGAAGAAAATATTGCTGATCCACCACATCAGGGTACACAATTATAGCATTATAATTCCACTTTAATTACTGTGGCAACATCCTGGGGAATCCTGGGATTTACAGTTCAGGGAGGACTATTTAGAGTTCTCAGCCAGAAAGCTCTAGTGCCACCCCAAACTGTAATGTGAAAGGGCCCCAGATATCTTGAGAAGTGCTGATCTTCATTTATTAAAGAATAAAATAATTAATAAATGATTTTTTATTTAAAAAAATCTTGAACAATAATGCAAGTCAATAAAAGAAGAAGAGTTAAAATCAGAGGATGTGATATTTAAAACCAGACTGTGATGATTAGGTGCACCAAAAGAAAGTGGTGGGGCTCTTCTTTTGAAACATTTTTTTCCTCTCTTTTTCCTTTTCTCTGGTCCGCAGAACCCCTCTGTACACGCTACATGGATTTTGTTTGTAAGAACCGACAACAGTGTTTGCTGCGCTCCATGGTGTGCGATGGCACTGTGCACTGTCGAGATGGCTCAGATGAAGACCCTGCCTACGCCGGGTGCTGTAAGCATAGTTGCTGAGAATGGCAATGTTAAACTATGATTCCTGGATTTGGGGCAGGGCAGGGGCAATGGGGGAGCAGTCAGCCATAACAGCACATCTTTCCATCTGTTACCTGACTTGTTTACCCCTTTATGCTTTTCTATCTTCATATACCACCTCAATAAACCAGATTAGGTATTCTGTGTGAGGTCTGACCTGTGGTCGCTGATGGCTCCTGTAGCAATGAGTCATGAATCTGCTGTGAGTAATAGTCTCTACAGTTGGCCCTCTGTATCCACAGGTGTTTTTTTTTAGCCACTGATTCAAGCATCCACGGCTTGAAATTTTTCTGAAACAATAAATTAAGCAAACCCTAATTTTGCCATTTTATATAAGGGTCACCATTTTACTATCCATTGTATTTAATGGGACTTGAACATCCATGGATTTTGGTGTCCATGGGGTGTTCTGGAACCAAACTGCAGCGGATACTGCGGGCTCACTGTATTTTATAGGAGCTGTCCAAATGCTGTAATAAGGATGGGGCCATCCCTTTGGATAGCTCCTGAACTTGGATTATGTGTTGTTGTTGTTTTAAAAAACAATCCCCCACACCACCCCCAAAAATCTCCTCTCTTCCTTACAGCCCAAGACCCTGAGTTCCACCACACTTGTGACCAGTTTACCTTTCAATGTCAGAACGGCGTGTGCATCAGCTTGGTGTGGAAATGCGATGGCATGGATGACTGTGGGGACTACTCAGATGAAGCAAACTGTGGTGAGTATCAAGATCTTTTGTACTGGTTTCAGTTGGGATAGGGTTCCAGGAGACCTGAGTTTGAATCCCTACTCTGGTATGGAACCCCTCTGGATGACCTTAGGAAAGTCACACTCTTTCAGCATCAGAGGAAGGCAAGGAGAAACTCCCTCTGAACGAATACTGCTTAGAAAATGCCTCAGCATTGCTATGAGTCAGAAGAGACTTGAAGGCAAAAGACCTGAAGAACAGCAAGAAGTTTTCAGTAGGTGAGTCCTAACTGTATTCTCTTGCTTTGGCCAGAAAACCCTACTGAAGCTCCAAACTGCTCTCGATACTACCAGTTCCAGTGCGACAATGGACACTGCATCCCCAACAGGTGGAAATGCGATGAAGAGAATGACTGTGGTGACTGGTCTGATGAGAAGGTGTGTGGAGGTAAGAGTCGAGAACGTAGGACTCCTTTCCCAAAACAGTTGGGTAGCTTTGGAACTTAGCAGGAGAGAGAGTATAGAAAACCTCTTTACTGTCATCTCTCCACTGTTGTCTTACTGTACCTTGATAACAGAGTGATGGAGCTACTCTGGACAGGCTGGTGGACAGGGGTGGTTAAAGGACCCTCAGAGGAACTTTGAAGGTTGCATTCTTCTGTCATGTTCCCCAACCCATTGAATTTTTTTATTCCCCCAAATGCCCCCAAAGGTGCATGTCCAAAAATGGCCCCTTATGATTTCTATGGGCTTTTTTTGGGGGGGGGGGGGGGGGAGAAAGAAAAGTTT
This sequence comes from Sceloporus undulatus, assembly GCF_019175285.1. Classification (NCBI taxonomy): domain Eukaryota; kingdom Metazoa; phylum Chordata; class Lepidosauria; order Squamata; family Phrynosomatidae; genus Sceloporus; species Sceloporus undulatus. Next base: position 136,008,546 of record NC_056527.1, read on the forward strand.
TGGAAACTTTTGATTAAAAAACTGAGCAGGTGCACACTCTTCCTTGCCCTAAGTTTGCTCTACTGGTCTAAAGTTTTGATGGAAGTAGAGCAAATCCACTGTATTGAGCTGTAGAGACAACCACTTGCATCAATGAAAACAACTGGGCATGTGGAAGGGAACAGTGTTATCTGGCTGTATGCTGGGTCAGCTCTGTGTTGCATTAGATGTAACATGCACCCATGTTGAGGACACACAAAAAAGAAAAATGTGTTGCCCCCTTTCACCCTTTCTTCTCCGAATCTTGCTGGATGTTGGAGTGGATGATTCCATAGTTGAGTCCAGCAGGGCTCTTCTGACGTTCTTAGTGCATCTCAGTCTTGCTGGCCTTTATTTTCAGGTTCAGCCATTGTACCTGTTACCACACCAGCCCCTGCCACATGTTCACCAAACCACTTCCGTTGCAATAGTGGCACTTGCATCATGAACAGCTGGGTTTGTGACGGATACCGGGATTGTGCTGATGGCTCTGATGAGGATGCTTGTCCCACCCCTGGTAAGTCTCCTCTGTTAATGATTGCTTTTATTATATTTACAGAGCACCATGTATCCATTTTCATCCAGAGGATTTACAGTCTGTATTAGGCAGTGGCAGCTGGTAGCTTCTATGTCAGTGGGAGGTAGTGAATGATCTCTAGACTTTAGTCCAAACTTTAAAGGAGACATCCATGATGCTAAACCTGTTTTCGGGATAGGGTTCATAAGTATCAGACTAAAACCCAGGATCGATGGATTTGGACATGGAAGGCACCGGCCACCCCTGACATCAGATACCCCATACATCTGGGGGATTTGAAGTAGATTAGAAAAGAATTTGAACAATTGCTGCTAAAGAATTTCACCCACAGACCTGCCACTGTTGCAGTCTTTTCCAGCAGGCTTATCCAGATGATCTTTAAATTGTGGATTTAAAATGATGAATTTTAAATGTGGATTGTTTTAATATGTCCACATCTTATCTGTCCTTTTAAACTGATGTGTGTTTTAACTGATGTCTTTTTAACTGAAGATGTTTGTCTGTTAATTGTTAATGTACCCCTTGATCCAGGGGAGAGCCAGATAAGAAATAATAATAATGATTATAACAAAACAACGATGATGATGATGATGATGATGATGATGATGATGATGATGATGATGATGATGATGATGATGATGATGATGACGACGACGACAGAGGCAGATACTCAATTGGAGTAGCCAGGCCAGAATTTCTCTCCTGTGCCTCTTAACATCTAAAGCAGATTTACAGGAGAGAGATAGGACTTGGCTTGTTGTTTTGAGTCTGCTGCGAGTTTCCTCATCCCTTAACCATGCTGAGGCTGCCATCTGGTGGTCTTGGGAGCAAGCAAACATAACTCCTGATCTAGCCTAAAAAGCAAAGTGTGCACGCATAACCATGAAGACACAGCATCCAGTTGTGAATTTCATATGGATACCATAAAATGCTCCTTTATTCTTGCCCCCAGCAGTTGGTGCAACATCAACCTCGGCCAGCTCTCCAGGACGGTGTAGTCGGTTTGAGTTTGAGTGCCAGCCTATGAAGAAATGCATCCCAAACTGGAAGCGCTGCGATGGCTTGAAAGACTGTCCGGATGGCATGGATGAGCTCAACTGCCGTGAGTCCTTGTTAGGATTGTGGCGGGCACTGGTGTAGGATATCCACTACTATGGTGTTGTGATGTTACAGACTTTTGTAAAAAATAAAATGTTGCCGTGTATATTAGAGAAATTAAGGTAAGGTATGGTTAAGAATGCAGTGTATGCTTCATGTTATAAGGAAAGAATAGGATGCTAAAAGGCGAGGTGGAGACCAGCTAGTCAAGAGGCAAGGAGGGATTAGAGTTAGTCAAAGGGAGAAATACAAGTCTATCCAAGTTAAAAATTAGAGTCAGAGCGAGAGAAGGGGATTTAGTTGTACTCAGGACAGTTCAGCTAGGATTTTGAGGAGATGGAGAGCCAGCATTGCTTAGTGGTTTAAATGTTGGGCTATGTTTCAGGAGACCAGGGTTCAATTCCTCACTTGGTCATGAAACCCACTAAGTGATTTTAGGCAAGTCACATGTGCTCAGCCTCAGGAGAAAGCAATGGTGAACCTCTTCTAAACAAATGTTGCCAAGAAAATCCATGCTAGACTTGCTGTAGGGTCACCATGAGTTGGAAATGACTTGAAGGCACACACTGCAATCACAGAGAAAGAGTGAATAAAGTCGGTTTGGATTTAATCAGTGTGAATGGGGCTGCAATTTAGTTATGAAATCCAAAGGGCATTTTCAGTGGTGGGGTCCAGAGAAACTTACCACCTATAGTATTATATATTTTTGGTGGATGGTGAAGACCTTTTAAATTCACTTTCACCTTTTTAACCTTAGGCTCTCATTGTTTTAATGAAATATATTGGTGGAATTAGGTGTGTTGTCTATCTCTTGTTACCATTATCTTTCTGCTACTCCACTCGCCAAAGTCAAATTGTCCTGAGATTGAATTTGGATGAGGCAGCACTGTGGAGATGGAATGTAGGTGAGGAATTTAGGTGGAGACTTTTTATATACTGGAAAGCATGGCTTAAAGGTTTTTGGACCTCCTGCTTTTCAGGTTTGAACCCATGGGATTGAGGATGTAAATCCATTTGTCATACCAATGCATGAATGTCCTGAAAATGGAAAATCTCACTTTCAGGTGTCAGAATCCCCAGATTCTCTCTCTCTCTCATATATATATATATATATACACACACACACACACACACACACACACACACACACACACACACATATATAATCTCAGATTACAGGAGAGATTACCCTTGGCATGAGACCCCAACCACTCAGAATGGACATTACTGAGATGGCTCAATGATCTGGCTTGTAATGAGAAAAGAACTCAGTATACCATTTCTGTCTTCCAGCGACACACAGTACCCTATCATGCCCAAATGGATTTAAATGTGAAGATGGAGAAACTTGTATCATGATGTCAGAACGGTGTGATGGATTTCTAGACTGTTCAGATAGCAGTGATGAAAGAAACTGTACCGGTAGGTGTGTGCACCTGTTTTTATACATAGACATACAATACACAGAGATATATATACACACACACACATGTGTGCAGTACACATAGTTGGGGATGGGATTGTAGACAGTGAGATCATAGGGTAATTTAATGCAGTAAGTGCTCACAGTGGCAATTATGTCATTAATGCTGCAAAATTCTAAATCCACAAGCAGGCAATACTTTCATTAGGCTCGACAGTTCCATCAAGTTAGTCACTAGAACTATTCATCAGGCTATGTGCAAACAACTGCGTAAGAGGGAAGGGAAGCATGAAAATCCAAAAATTCGGCTAGATGCCTTAAGTCATGGGTTTGTGGCTAAACTTGATCACAAGATGAAGATAGCAGGATTGATGGTGAAATGTCACAAGACAAGATGGTAGGTTTTGATTCCTAGAACTCCAAAGATGGTGGCAGCTAAAATATTTGCTTTTTTGCCTTAGGTGAAACACTTAGGTTTCTTTGATGGCATGAAACAGAAATACAAAAACAAAACAAAACTAGACAGTCCTTATATCAGCATGACTGGAAACTGAATTTTTATGTTGCAGATTAGTTGTTAAAGCTTGGAAGTGCAAAATGGAGTTTTACCACTTTAGACAAGGGGTGAGGAAAGCTGCAAGGAGAAATATAGTGAATCAGGAATATTGACTGTAGCCCAGCTTTCCTGTTTTTTTTCCTCCCTTGCGGGGAGTTTTTCTCCTGAAATCTGAGCAATCAATCAGTAATAGCCTTATCTACCTTTTTACTGAAGCAGCAGATTACACCTATGTAGATGGTAGGTTTTAGATAATAATGTTAAGATGCTTTCTTTGCAAGTTGTTCTTCCTCTCATCTTGATCTGTACCAGCCTTGCTGTTCTGTCAGCAAAATTCCTGGTTTTCAATTCATTATGGCTTAGATAATGGTCACGCTAATAGCAATCGATTGCTGTCTCTCTTTCCCACCATGCCCCTCCTCCCCACTCCCTTGCCTTGGGATTCAACCATTTTCTTCTTAAAGCACAGAGGGCCACTGAGCATCAATCACATTTTAGCTCTTTAATTAAATATTGATTTTGAGAGGCTTCTCTGGGCTCTTGCCTCACCCACCAGGCCACTGAGACCAACATCCTGGCCAGAATTGTAAACATAAGTACACAGACGGTTTTGCATTGTCCTTGCAAGCATCAGTGGCCTTGAAGAAACATGGACATTTTACCTGGATGTCTGGAGAGGTTTTGGAGTGATCTGTTCAATCTCACATGCATGGTGAAATGGCACATTGCACAGAAGAAGGCTAGGACTGGGAAGGGAAGAACTAGATAAAATGCTAAAGTGGAAAGGTATAAAACTGAACACTAAAGTTAGGATCATCCATCCCATTGCATTTCTTATCACTACGTATGAATGTGAGAGCTGGACACTGAAGAAAGCAGATAGGAAAAAAACTCATTTGAGATATAGTGCTGGAGAACAGTGCAGATACCACGGACAGACAAAAAGACAAATAAATAGGTCCTTGAACAGATCAAGCCAGAAATCTCCTTGGAAGACAAGATGACTAAAATGAGGTTGTCATACTTCGGCCACATTTAAACCTCGTCATCTACCCTCTTCTTTCCTGAAAGATCTCATCCCACCTCTCCATTTCTTCCTTTCTCCTTGCTGTCTTTCCTGACAGAAAGTCTTCATCTCAGTTCTAGCATGAACTGGCTGGCTCTGCTTTGATCTGGAGACGTTGAGAAGTTGTTCTCACCATTCTTCCTTAGTGGAGTTTTCTGTGAAACGAGAAAAGGTGGGCATAGCAATAGGAAAATATTGGGAGGGTTACAAATGAAAGCTGCTGTTGTCACCATCCCCTATAAATTTCATTGCCCCTTCCACAGCTGTGTAAATGGGCATGGGAAGTTGCATGCTGAAGCTGAAAATGCTTATTTGCTCTATGTAGAATCATTCCCAAGGGCTGAATGTTGGTCTGTCATTGGCACTGAGTGCCCTGTATGAATTTGGATTGGCATTTCTTGTTTTCTGTTGTTGTTGTCGTTGTTGTTAACTTCCCTCGTGTCGACTTGGTGTCCCTATGGATGAGACATCTCCAAAAACCCCTTCTTCAACTTCTCTACTCAGATCCTGCAGGGCCAGGTTCATGTCCTCCCTGGTTGAATCTAGCCATCAGCAAATGGGCTTCCTCTCTTTCTACTGCCCTCTAACTTTCCTAGCATCATTGTCCCTTTTAATGATTGAAGCCTTCTCATGAAGTGGCCAAAGTACGGCAGCCTCAGTTTAGTCTTCTTAGCTTCTGGAAAGAGTTCAGACTTGATCTGCTCTAGAACTCATATGTTTGTGTTCTGGGCCATCCATGGTATTCTCAGTACTTTTCTCCAGCACCACATCTCAAATGAGTTTATTCCTATCAACTTGCTTTACTGTCCAGTTCTCACATCTGTACATGATGATGGGGAATACAAAGGCTTGGATGATCCTAACATTAGTGTTCAGAGTAATGTCCTTAGATTTTGAGATCTTGTCCTGTTCTTGCCAGTCCTACTAATCTTCTTGACTGCGGTCTCTGTTCTGATCATTATTTGAAACAAGGTATGGCAATTCTTTGACTCAGTTTTCTTTGAATGTTTCAGTGTTTCCTGTCTCATTTTAAAGAAAGCATTTTCACATTTTCCCTCCTTAGATGAAACACTTGTCTATAAAGTACAGAACCTCCAGTGGACCGCTGATTTCTCGGGCAACGTCACTTTGACCTGGACTCGGCCTAAAAAGATGCCTCCTGCCTCCTGTGTCTACACTATTCATTACAGGTAACTCAAGAAATTTTGAGGATACTAGCAAAAGCAGAGGTGGCTTCCATGGAGGGGGTCAGTATCAATTTTCAGTCCTTTGGACCCCAGAAGCTGCAGCTTCACCATTAGCAGAAGTGCTCAGAATGTCACTCCTAGTAACTTCTAGATGTGTTTTTCCACTTGTTTCTGGCCTTTTGAGAATTGTAGCAGGGCCCCAAACAGTGAAATTTGGATAATTGTGCTCCTTTGGGGAAGACTATGTGGAGTTGTGATCCTGTTCTTGTTAATTATGTTTTTTAAAATGACTCTTGGATGCTGGGAATCTGGAAGGGCAGATGCTGTTACCAAATCCACTTGCCCCCACTGCATGTGCCCTGCAAGCTGCAGGATTCCTACCCCTGTTGCCAAAAATGCTGACAGGAGCAGGCAAAAGCCATATGTCTGAAACCAGGCCTAAAGTCAGGGAAAGGAACTACTAGTATCAGAGCTTTCTATCATCAGTATTCATAGCAAACTTATGATGAAATCTAAGCAAGTTTCTTAATTTTGAACCTAAAACCACATACCCCTGCCTAATTTCAAAGCAATGTTGTTTTTCCTCCAAACTTGCAAATCCAGGATGGTTGGAGAAGGCATGTGGAAGTCCTTGGAAACACACAGCAATAAAACCAACAGTGTCTTGAAAGTGCTGAAACCGGACTGCACATACCAGGTCAAAGTTCAGGTCCAGTGTCTGAGCAAAGTGTACAACACCAATGACTTCATCACCTTGCGTACCCCAGAAGGATGTAAGTCAGCCTGGTTGCTTGTACCACGGTGTAGAATTAGTGATATAGAGTTTAATCTATGTCCATGGCACCTGCTTACACATGGAGGTGGCTTGCTGTACCTCTGTATGATCTATCACTCTCACCTTGCCTATATGTATGTAATTTTCTGCACAAGGAGTGACTAGTTCATCCAGTCATTCCCAAGCCAGGAAGGGAACCCAACAGAAGTCCTGGCCTCAAAGGAGGTTGGATGACACCTTTGCATGATCTGTGTCTGCCTACTTCTAGTCACAATATATACCTATGCTACTTGCCATACACAGAACAGTGATGTCCTTTGTAATATTTAGTCTTAATTCTTTCTAAATTTATTGTTTGGAAAGCAGGAGTTTCTTTCAGCTTTAACCCAGACAAAAACAAAAGAAATCGAATTAAGTCTTAACTATCAGATGTTTGGGGAAAAGCTAATATAAGCAGGGCTGTTGGATTTTTCAGGGCTATCTGTGTTGCTGCCTGGATTCTAAATTTAATATTCATGTCTGTGTACACAGTCTCTTTCTCTCCCTCTCCTACTGTGCAGGGCTGTTAGATATTTCCTTAAAAGCCAATGTGGCAGTGGCTTTGTAGTTCATTTAGTTATGTGTTTGTTATGTTTATAGGCTTCCTTTCCTCCATTTGGTCTCCCAAGTCCCAGTTCTCCATTCTAAACACTACACCACAGTTGTCCCCATAATCTTCGTAACAATATTTCCTAAAACATCTGTTCCATCAGTATATCATGATGAACAGGAGGCAATGGAGCACATGCAGCCAGTAGAAAATTCTTATGAAAATTAAAAATTGGAACAGTTTAATCTTGACAATTAATTTGTGGAAGTACTGTCTTTAGAAAAAGCAAATCAGAACACAGCTTCAGGTTTTGTAAGATTTTGCTGTGAGTGTAATGAAGGCAAAGAGGGTCCTGAATTACTTAGTAGCAGATCTAACGTAGTAATCTAATTTATTTTTAAACTACTTAAATAAGGTAGCACTGCTTTGAATAACATAGCATACAACCAGAGATAGGAAAAAAGCTGCATTCCCAGCATCTCTTAGCTAGGGGATTGTGGGAACTGTCATCCAAAAAATCACTTTTCCAAGCTCTGCATGCAGCTGTGTGTCCTAAGCAAAGGAAATGGATGTCAGTCAATCCAGTATTCCAGTATTGTGGATAGTGACTCTGGATAATACAGTTGTTTCATAGGTACACAAACTGGAGTCTGAAATCTTCTCCCTCTTGTGTTTACCAATTTTCTTATATCCTCTCTCCCACCAAACTCCATCTGTCTTTAGTGCTATAAGGAGAGTATGAGCACCTGTAACTATTGGCTACTAAAGTTTTCTCCATCTCTTCCTATTTTTGCCAGTGCCAGACCCTCCACGCCACCTTCAGTTGACGCTGAAAAGAGAATCTGAAGGTGTTGTGGTTTGCCAGTGGGCGCCGCCAACCAACACCCACGGCCTGATAAGAGAATATGTTGTAAGTACATCTAAGGACAATGCCTTTCTTATTTCTTCTCCTCCTCCATAATGTTCTACCAAATAGGAGACCTGCACAAAGGTGGACAAAGGCACAATAGTAATTGTTAGTTCCAGAAGTGGGATGTTACCCCTCTGTACTTAAGGGCAATCTTTCAAATGGGTTGGGGGCAAGTTGGAAAAGAGCCTAATGTATCAAATGGAACATTCTCTTCTCAGTACCATCTTCACACAGTTTAACCTGCTGAAGCTCAACTTCAGTGGTCACCTGGGTCTACCTGTTTGGTTGGTTTTTCTTCCTCTGCTAGGTGGAGTACAACAGGATTGATTCCAAGGAGTGGTCATCCGTGAGAGCCCCCAGCAATTACTCAGAAGTTGAGAGGTTGCAGGTCAACTCCTTATATACTTTCAGGGTGAGTATCTGTTGTTGTGGTTTTCTTACAAGCACTTTCAGGTACTTTTCTCAATGTCCTGCCTGTTCCTTCCATAAAGCTATAGGAGGACCAGGGGTACATTCACAGTGCAGATATAGAGTACTATTATTCCGCTTTACCTGCCATGGTTCCATCATACAGAGTCCTGGGACAAACACTTTAGGGATTGAGAATTCTGAAAGCCAGCTTGGCATAGCTGGTCAAGAGCAAAAAAAAAAAAAAAAAAAAAAAAAAGCTGTTTCTCTTCCTTCCATTTTTTCCATTTCATTGTTTGTGTGTGGAGGAGGGGATGTTTTATTTAAAAAAAAAAAGCTTGGTAAAACTAGGGTAAGAATGAGTCCTGAATTGCCTTCCTACACACACATGTATTGAAAAATGTGCACAACCTTTTGCAAGCTTTAGGGGAGAAGACTTTATTCTCCCGCCCCCCTCATACATATGGAATGAAATATGCAAAGATTTACATTCCTACTCTCTACTGCATGCCCAGGCTGTTTCCCCACCTCTCTTGGTTCTGAGCTCCTGAAAGCTGCTGCATAGTGGGTATCTTTCTACCCCATGGATCTGCTTTTGAACCTCCTTGAATATCAGACACAAGTTTGAAGCAGAAGCATCCTAGATCCTTTCTTCTCCCTTGAGTTAAAGAAGCAGTGAGAGGCTTGCTTCCAGAGGTAGGGAAAGAGCAGGTGAAGCTGAGTGATGGATCAGAGAAGCTTCTCCCCAGGTTTCTGTATCAACTGTTGGGACCACTGGCATCTGGAGGTTTCCCTCCTCCTGGAACCTTGTTCCCAGGGTTCCGTGTGAACCAGGGATCCATCTCTGATCTGACATGGCTTTCATGCAGAGCAACAGTACATCTCGCCCTGAGCACTCTTTTCCTACCAGCTTTATCCCTGTGTAAAAACCCTGCTTCATTTCCATTAAAAAGCAAATTTTGCCAGCATGCCTTCTTGCATATTAATGAGCCTTTTGATTTGAAAAGGTTGCTGCGGTAACTAGCCGTGGAGTGGGAAACTGGAGCGATTCCAAATCTATACGAACCGTGAAAGGCAAAGGTAAAACCATTCAATAATGTGGGTTTTGTTTAAAACACACATGCACCTTTTTTCCTTTGTTTTGTTTCATTGTACCAGACAGCAGCAGAGGGAAGGGCAGAGGGGAGCCAAACCATAAACCCATATCTCAGTTTTAATAACAGTTTCGCTTTCTTCCCACATAGTGTTATTTTAATATTAATCTATTCCTTGGCAGCCTTGGAGGAGGTTCATTATGTTCTGCTTAGCTCTTCCCTTGGCTATTCCGTGCAACAATTACAGAGCCAATTGCAGTTGGCTGAAGGCCTGGGCTTACTGTAAATATTCATAATTTGCTACATTAAGCAGCTATGCTTTCATTCCTCATCCTCATGATCCCTGTACCCCAACGAAGGTGGGGCAGCTGTGCTGGGTGGGCAATTTTTGTCCCTATATCCCCCCCCCCAAACATGCTGCATGGATACATTGCCAGCAACCTGGAATTGACATATCTTCACTTCCAGTTTTTGTTTTGCAAGGGGAGATTTATGAGAGGGGTAGCATAACAAACTGTCATGTTTGGGAACTGTTTTAAGGTATTTAGGAGACATCAAAGAGAGAAGAACCCCAGACACAATTTTTAAAAGTATGGGGGGGGGGGGAGCTCAGTTGCCTAAAATGGGAGTTCGAGGCCACATACACCCAATGGGCTGTACGTTCCCCAGCCTCTGAAAATACTTCTTTAAATGGAAATTTTAAGTTAGCTTACTATTGGTTTCAGGGTCTTGTTCTGTCTGGTTTGCAAGAATGGCAGCCAGACCATTTTGTATATGAAGGTACATGTGTCCCAAAAAGGAGCTATTACATGCACCTGCTGTTGTATTCCCAGGAGAAAAAAGCAGTTTAATCCAGTGACCAGGAGCGTTCTTCTTTTTTAAAACAAGGTTTAAGCTCTGCTTGCGCCTTGTTTTTAGAGGCAAATAAAGCTCCCTCTTTTGGTTACTGTGTCACCACAATGTAGCCCTTGGGAAGTTTGCAGGGGCAATGTTTGCAGAAATTTAAGTATTTTGTTTATTTAATATCCCTGAGCTAGAATCTATCTTGTTTTAACTGCTACTTTTGGCAGATTGGCTGTAATTAACCCTCAGAGCAGATATATCATAGTCTTAACCCATGGTTTGGTACTGGATTTGCATGTGAGCAAGATGATGCTTTATCATATTTTGCATTTTTATAGTATTATACAGTATTTGGGGTGTGCTAATGAGACCTGCTTGTGGGTCCCAATCCACCACTTCAAGATCTATGTATATTGATGTGTTCAGTTTGCAAAATAAATGGGAAAGACCAAGAGAGTTTCTCTTGCAGATGGTCTAAATTTTGATGCATTTATTTGCAGTTATGCTTTGGCTGTCTGTCTGAAGCCATTTCTTTCTCTTTCACCTCTGTTTCAGTTATTCCACCACCTACTATCCATATTGATGGTTACACTGAAAACTCCATAAGCTTCACTCTCAAAATGGAAAGTAACATTCAGGTAATGATTCTCTTTGTCTTCACAACCTGAATTTGGAAGCAACATCCACGCAATAACATGTATATATGTGTCCTGTGTTGTTGTATTTTTGTGTTGCTGGTGACAGGTGAACGGATATGTCGTGAAAATCTTCTGGACTTTTGACACGCACAGACAAGAGAAAATGTCCTTGTACATTGACGGGGGGAAGTCAGCACAAACTGGTAAGGCTTATTGCTGGAATAAGCATTTCGGCCGAGTGCATCTCAAGAGAGGAGATGGCCTTGATTGAAAACCAGAGTCAGGACTTATTGGATGGGGGGAATGTGTTTCTGAAATCAGAAGAGTGCCAAATAGAAAAACAAGGATGGAGGAAGGGGTAGAGTTTTGACAAAACCAGTGAGAAATGTCTTTGTCTGTGCACACTCCAAAAATGCTACAAATTAAAGTTGGACAACCTATGTTTATTTCCCCTCCCCATCTCCAGCCTATGTGTGGGAGGGCAGTTGTATGTATAGGATGTCATTTTGTCTCAGCGCTAGGTAAGACTATGGGGAATGTACGGAGACCCTCATATCTCTTAGTCCAAAGCAGTCAGACAATCTGTCTAAAACAGGGATGGGCAGCTATGTAGGACCAGGACCCAATTTGCCCCATAACTTGACCCCCAAAACCACACTGTCACATCAGATTCTCTTGCCATTTTGAGAGGAACGGCAGTGGAAAATGGGAGGTATTTGGAGATAATGCAGAGTTCTGGAGTGCATGTGGGGGTATGTTGAGGATATTTTCATGTGCTTTCACACATTTGGGGGCTTTCTACATGATGGAAGGGGATGGAAACAGCCTGAAAAGTATACCAATTTTTAAAAATATTGGCTGTGGCTTTGGGGGACTAATGGGGGAGTCAAATCAAAAGCTAATCAAAAGCTACAAAAGTGGAATTCAAGGCCCACATATGGCCTGTGGTTGCACTATACACACCTCTGATTTAAAGTGTATCTGTCCCACCCTTTAGCCAAAATATGCTCCTCCTAGAGTAGATTACCAATAATTACCAATATTGTGACTATTCCTGCCCTTAGGCCTTATCATATAAATTGAAGGCATGAATGAGATCAGAGGAATAAGAGCAGAGGAGGGAAGAGGAAAAATAAATGTACGTGCTTATAGTCAGCCAGATGGATGACAGTGGTTCAGGCTGCTTTCCTAGAATAGTTTCTGCTACTTTGAAAGTTGGGGAACAAATCTTTCTTGACGGCTGCTTGTTTTCTACTGTATCCTTAACAGTCAGGTGGTAAAATGCTTTTCAATGCTGCTGATCCTCTTTTCCTCTTCAGTGAGTAACTTGACTGCTCAGACCCCATACGAGATTTCTGCCTGGGCCAAGACAGAATTGGGAGACAGTCCTCTGTCCTTTGCCCATGTGGTGACCAGTGGCACCAGACCATCCCCTCCCAGTCTGAAAGCCAAAGCTGTCAACCAGACTGCTGTCGAGTGCACCTGGACTGGGCCGAGGAATGTGGTAAGAAGTCTTTCCTTTGCTGTTGGTGAAAAGAGTCTGTCAGCAGAATAATCTTCCATGTTCTAAATGCCAGTCTTCCATTGACATATTATATAAGGTAGCATGGCATAGTGGTTGAGTGTTGGACTATGACCCTGGAAACCAGGTTCGATTCCCTGCTGGTCCATGGAACCCACTGGGAAACCTTGGGCAAGTCATACTCTCTTAGCCTCAGGAAAAGGCAATGGCAACCCCCCTCTAAAGAAGCTTGCCAAGAAAACCCCACGATAGGTTTACCTTAGGGTCTCCATAAGGCAAAAATAACTTGGAGGCACACAACAACAACAAAATAAGGTAGCACAATTACATGTGAAAGATGCAACATATTCTACTATAAACAATATAGCTTTTTTTATCATCCATGGAAGACAAGTTCATTACCAGTATTTCCAGTTTATCTTTATTTATTTTTAGTTTCACGACAACCCTGGGAGGTAGGATGTGGCAAAAGATAATGAATTGCTCAGTGCCATTGAAGGAGCTTCAAGGTTGAGAGGGAGTTTGAACCTAGTTCTCCCATGTTACGAATGGTTCTAGTGACAGAGACCCCCTGGAAGATGGGAGGCTTTTGGGAAGTAGTGTTGAGTGAAAAATCCCCTTGCATGCATATTGTTATTTTTTAAAATTAATACCTGGTATCAAAGTCAAAAGCTTCTATACATTTAAGCAGAGTTGCTTGTGTTTTAAATCTCAAGGCCTCAGTATAATTTGCCACAAGACCACCACAGACATCTCTGGGCTGGACAGTTACTAAAATGTTTTTAAGGGCTACAGAATTCTGTATGTATTATCAAAGCTGTAGAAAAAAAGATGCCAAGCTCTTTTTCTCTGTGAAGTCAAAGGCTTTCATGGCCAGCATCCATAGTTTTTTTGTGGGTTTTTCTGGCTATGTGGCCATGTTCTGGAAGAGTTTATTGCTGACGTTTCGCCAGCATCTGTGTCTGGCATCTTCAGATAATTTTTCTCTTTTTCTCTTTTGCTTCTCCTCTCCCTGCCTCCAACAGGTGTATGGCATATTTTATGCCACATCTTTCCTAGAGCTCTACAGGAATCCTAACAATGCCACCACCACACTGCACAACATCACAGTCATTGTCAACAGAGATGAGCAGTATCTGTTTCTGGTAAGGTGTTGTACCTTAATGTTTTCCCCCTTCCCCAAACAAGTGCAACTCGGGGCACAGTTGGCCAGTTCAGTCTCATGGTTGAACATTAATTTTTGGAGGCATCTTGAAGAGGTTTAAAGATGCTACAGATCTTTGGCCTCTCTCTCTCTCTCTCTCTCTCTCACACACACACACACACACTTGAATGGCTTGTTTCTGAGGAGTAGAGATTTTTGCAACTGCACAAAGGAGACTTCTGCTGCTAAACCTCTACATCCACATGTGTATCTCCATTCTGTGAAGGAGCAAGGAGCTCCATAGCTCCTTATTCCATATAATTTTAACATCTTAACCTGTTTTTGAGGTTTAACCAGTTTTTGAAGGGGATACTCAGATCTAATTGATGGATTTGGGGAGTCCCAAGGTTACACTGGCCCCCCCGCATGGGCTGTATGTGTTCAATGGGAAACACAATTCCCATCTCAGAGATAGGGAGACACTAGAACAGATGGATGAATAACCAATTCCTACTGACCTTGTTAAGGTACGTGTGGTTTCTCCGTACCAAGGACCACCTTCTGATTACATCGTGGTGAAGATGATTCCTGACAACCGCCTGCCTCCTCGGCATCTACATTCTGTGCATCTGGCAAAAACGTTTGCTGTCATTAAGTGGGAGTCACCGTATGATTCACCCGACCAAGATATGGTAAGATGGCTGCACAGGTTTGAACCTAAGTCCAGAACTGGTTGACAATTTACTTACTTTTTCAGTTTCAGTTTCATAAGCTGCTACAGAAACCTAAGAGGCAAGGAAAAGTCATTTAGCTGAGTAGTCAGAATGGCTGTTGTTACAAAGGGGAAACATGCAGGCAAAAGAGTTCTCAATTTGAATGAAATGAGTAGTTGAGAATGGAGGCAAACATTTGTGATCTTGTCTTCACAGTTGTGCCAGAGGAGCAGTGGGGAGGTGAGGAGCCCTTGAGCCAGAGGCAAAGCTGTAGGTTTAGCATTACATCAGAACAGTCCAGGAAATTTAAAATTGGAATTATGGTGATGCATCCAGTCACAAAGTTGCCAACAATTGTAGATGTGTGTGGGCTAGAGTTTTTGTTTTTGTGTAGAAAGAGACATCTCCAGCCCTCTTAGTGGCAGAGAGATGGAGAGTTCTGCCCTGATCTACCAGTCCCTTGTAAACACAGTTTTTATTGCAGAGCGAGCCTTGTGGCACTGAATGTTTGTCCATGTGGCTTTCTCATTCCCTTCTGTGGAACAGGAATTTTCTATACTTGTTGTGAATGAAGTGGCTCCTTCCGTTTCAGTGACTGAAGAAGATTTGGTGCCATGGGCATTAAATAGGGTAGTGAGAGCCAGCGTGGCATAGTGTTGGACTACAACTTTGGATACCAGGTTTCGATTCTCTGCTTGCCATGAAATCCCACTGGTTGACTTTGGGCAAGTCACATGCTCTCAGCCTCAGGGGAAGGCAATGGCGAACCTCCTCTGAAAAATTTGCCAAGAAAACCCCTTAATGTCACGATAAGTTGGAAATGACTTGAAGGTATTGGAAGGAGGAATTATCAATTTTCACTGTGTTTGTCTTTGCTTCCTTCAGTTATATGCTGTAGCGGTGAAGGATTTAGTAAGGAAGACAGACAGAACTTACAAGGTGAAAACTCGTAACAGCACTGTGGAATACACCATCAAGAAGCTGGAGCCCGGTGGAAAATACCATATCATTGTTCAGCTGGGAAACATGAGCAAAGAAGCCAGTCTGAAGATCAGTACAGGTAAGCACTGGTTCACTTGAAAGCCTGTCTTGGAAAAACAGTTGGAATGAAAATAAGATGCTGGGTTTATACAGCCCTGTTGCTCTTTACACCAAAGGCCATTTTAAATAGCCAAAGGCTGTGTAAGCTTGGCTACGCTCAACAAGGCCTATTTTGGAATATTCTTGCATAGAGTTGCACTTACATTTTTAAAATTATTTTGGAGAATTGAGCAAAGTGGTTGTTCATACTGCTGAGATATTTTCTTAAATACTGACATCTTTCTCCTCTCATTTCTCTTACAGTTTCCTTGGCTGCTCCTGATGCCTTAAAGATTATAGCAGAAAATGACCATATCTTGTTGTTTTGGAAGAGCTTAGCTTTAAAAGAAAATCATTTTAGTGAAAGTCGGGTAAGTTATAACCACCGTGCCTGAATTCACTCCCTTTTGTCTCTTTTTTTGATGATACATATATGCACACGCCACACTTATTTATTTATTTATTTTAATTCTATCCCACCTTTCTCTCAAAAAGGGACCTATGTCTATGTGCATACATACAAAGTATACATACACACATACAATATGTGTGTATGTGTACAAACAGAGAGTGAGCACTAATAATAAGCTCAACGCCAATAACTTCATCCAGTTTAAAGTGTTTTCTGTTTCTTTATTCCCAGGGGTATGAGGTACACATGTCTGACAGTGTGACAAATACTACAACATATCTGGGAAACACTACTGAGAATGTGTTCAAAGTTTCCAACCTGAAATCAGGCCACAATTACTCCTTCACAGTGCAAGCAAGATGTCTCTACAGTGGTCAGATGTGTGGAGAACCCGCAACACTTCTCTATAATGAACTAGGAATGGGTAAGGAAAAGATCTCTCTCTTAGGCTATACCAGCACTGCAGAAATAATCCAGTGTGACACTGCTTTAGCTATCATGGCTCAATGCTATGGAGTTCTGGGAACTGTAGTTCTGTGAGACATTCAGCTTTCTCTGACCAAGATCTCTGGTCCCACAACACACTATGATTCCCAGCACTCCATAACATTGAGCTATGGAATGATAAATAAATAATAAAGTGATGTTTTGGGATAGGAGGGTGCTAGGAGCCGGTGTGATGTAGTGGTTAGTGTTGGACTGAGACTTGGGAGGTCCAGGCTCAAGTCCCCACCCAACCACCAAGCCATGAAACTCAATGGTTCATCTTGAATAAGTCACTCTCTTTTAACTTGTCTTAAATCACAGGGTTGTTGTGAAGATAAAGTAGGACAGAAGAGGAGTTGGAGGAATGGCAAACTATACACTGTGTTGCATGTAACTAACATGTAATATGTATTTCTAGGCTTCAAAACCCTGTCGGGTCAACCTGAGGAAGCAACTCTTGCATTGTTCTGGCAACATACAAAGGCTCAATACATATGAGTCAGTATGCAAAGCAATCTTGTAGCAGCTTTGTGACCAAATGAAAGAAAGAAGTTGATAGCATGAGCTTTCATAGACTTGAGCCTACTTGCTCAGAAACATATGAAACATTCATTTCTAATAGTCTGCCTTCACTGTTCCCTCCTTTCCTCCCTCTTTTTCTTTCTCCTGTAGGAGAGGATCCTGCTGCATCTACGATGGGCAAATCGACAGATGTTGCTGCCATCGTGGTACCAATATTATTCCTCTTGCTAGTGACTGTGGGCATAGGGTTTGTCGTCTTATATATGAGGCACAGAAGACTTCAGAACAGCTTCACAGCCTTTGCCAACAGCCACTATAGTTCCCGTCTAGGGTCTGCCATATTCTCATCAGGTGATGATTTAGGTAAGCATCATCCTTTTCGTGGGAATCAAATGTGATCTTGAAATGGGTGGTTCCCATAAGGAGAATGCTGTGCTGGATTGTTCAGCTACAAAAGTTGACTGGTTGGGTTTCTGTTCTGGCAGTCAGCCCTTTTGAGACCTGTTATTTACAGTTTTGGGGGAGGGAAGTAACAGTCTTACACCTTCATGCTTCATTTCAAGCATTCATATTGCTCCATATCAGTTTCCATAAGTTATGTATAACTTGTGTTTCTTTGTAGGGGATGAAGACGATGAAGCACCAATGATCACGGGCTTTTCAGACGACGTCCCCATGGTGATAGCATGAAGTGTGTTTCTGACACCAGAAACCAAAATGGTGTACATATTTTATTTGATAGAAAAAAACAAAACAGTCAACTGTTTATTTTAAAACAAAAAAAATGCACTTTTGAGTTGCAATACGTTATTTTTGTATGGGCTGAAAAAACTGATGAAGAAGAAATAATTATTACACTTTGTAGTACACAGCTGTGAACTTTCAAACCAGGTTGATTTAGTAATGAATATCTGTTCTTGTTGTTGGATTTCCTTTTTATTATTTCGTTGATTCCTTTTCAAATGTTTAATTTAGTCTTACAAGGCTGTGCTTGCTGGGCATGCTTTTAAGTCTGTGAGATGCATATATATAAATATATATTCTGTTGACTATGACTCTGATCCTCAGAGGACTTGTGGATGGCCAGAGATAGTCCCATTAATGTTGGTTCCAGTTTGTGATAACTGGGTGGAACTAGATGTGACAGAGGACACAGAGCTGCCTTTTGACCTCAATCTTGTAATCCATAATAACATGAAAGTATGGTGTGACCCCATCACATTAGGAAGCTATATATTTGGATCCCACTATGACAGGGATGGGTAAGCTCTAGGGATGCAGCAGAGTTGTGGCTAATGGTTTCCATGGTGGCAAATCCATTCTGGAGTTTGAGACTGAACTTTTAAGGGGGACATACAAGGTGCCAAACCTATTTTAGGAATAAGCTTCAGCACCTTTGATAGCACTGTCCAGATGGAAATAAAATTAGAGTGGCAAGGAGAGGACAAGACAATGAGTAAGAAACGAAAGCCAAAACATAGTAGTAAGATCCAATTCTCTGAAGGTAGGCAGTACTTTTATTTTGGGGGATAAAAGAATGATGCGTTCAACGATTTTACAATTTAATTGTTTTCAGTTTGGAAAGCAATTAAAAATAATTTTAAAAAAAGCACTGTCCAGAATTCACACTAAAATGCAGAGTGGATTAATCTCCCCATGGATGTTGCAGCCACCAGCACCCACTCCAATTCCTTATTTCTTACACCATTCCCAAACTCCTGAGCTCTGTGCCTAAATAGCAGTTGGCCTAATCTGTCCCTAAGGGACTGTCCCTAGGCTCAGAGCTTGCCCTTCAATCGTAGACATTTTTCTCTTGTGTGAGAACATTGCCTGAAGGTGGAGAGAGTGTGTCTCCTGGGGCCATGTACCACTTCTGAACCCCACTCTTGCAATTCCTGAACGCTCAGGTTCATTTTTTAAAGCATTGTTTTGCCTCCCAGATAGTCCAAAATCATAGAACACATAGAAAACTACCCTACAATCCTTTTGAAATTGCCTGTTTTGGCTTGACAGTTTGCCCAGAATGGTGGCTAGGAATGGATGTGATGTCACTTCTGGAGCACCAGGAAGCATCAGTTTGGCCCATTTTCAAAGGCAGACATGTGTTCTCTGCTGCATCTAGATCTACCCATGCATGAATGGAGGTGGGATGAGGAGGAAGGAAACAGTTGTTCCTTGTGACATTTATTATATGAAGCCCATGCAACTGAAATGGGACAGTATGGATGGCTTGGCCACTGGTTTCCTAGGTGCACGTTTATCTTAACCCCCAACTGATGCTGCTACAAACTTCTGTTCATTTCTGGGGGGCTTTCCTAAATCCCTAACAAGTCCCCTGAATCTAGCAACTAGGAAAACCATTTCTCTCAGGAACAGAGTCTTAAGTTAGTGATTTTTTTTTTCCTAAGATGAATTTTATTTTTTAAAAAAATATTCAGGAAATACAAATCTATATCTATATCTATATATCTATGAAGAGAGACGATAGTTCCTGAAGGTTTTACATTGACTTAAAAATTCTTTGGATATTGTTTTATATGAGAGTTTTGTTTCTCTTTTATTAATTTATTAGGAAATCTGCTTTTGGTCAGAGTTCCAGGATTCTCAGTCATGTTCACACTGACGGTGTGGGGAAATGTGCCACTTTAACCTTTTGCAAAATAGTCAGGTTGTTTCTTTTGTTTTTATTATATATATTTTTTTCCTGGTGTCCTGTGATTGAATCAGGTATTAATGCCATAGTAAAACATAAAACAAAAGCAAAAACTCAGTACATTTTATTTTTTATCTTTGAATGTTTTTTATGTGTTATGAGAATGCAAAAAAAAAAAAAAAAAGAGGGTGGGATAGATAGATAGATGTATTGTTTTGTCAAACTGAGGGCTGAAATAGTTTCTGCAGAGCACTTAGCATGCATTCACAGAAGAAGAAAATCCCTCAAACCAAGCGCACAAAGTTTCATACACTTTTTAGTTTGATTTTCTGATAGTGGTTTGTTTGGGGTTTTTTGATCCAAGTAATGCTCTGATCCCTGAATGTCCTTCGCTATGCAGACAGCGGTTCTTGTGTGAATAGGTTTTCCTGTTCACTTAGATCAGGAGTTGTGATTCTCTGACCCATGGCTGCATGTAACTCACTGTTGCCCCTGCTGCAACATCTGTAGACCTCCAGCACTGGAAAAGAATAGTTTGTCCCCAAAATGGAGAACCATAGCAAAACTGAAGGATTGCACCAGAAGCCTTTTGGAACCACAGTCCTCCATTTTATGGCTATTTTGCCCACCCCATCTCTTTTTGGAGTTTAAAATAAGCTCTTTTTTAAAATCAGAATGTGATTGTCTAGCTGCTTCCTGTCTCACAAAAAGAAGTATTGCTTGGAGAGATCTTGGTGGTGTTGGAACCCTCTGCTCCTGTTCACTTCTGACAGGGATGGAAGAGGAAAAGCCCGTAATAAGTTACTTTGTGCCAATGGAGCTGCACCCAGCATGTGTGCAATGAAGCTCCAGGTGTCCTCAAGGAATGCAGTTGAGGTTCAGCTTCCGCATTCATGGGAACCAGATGCTGTGGCCCATTCTCTCTCTCTCTTCTCTTAGAGATTGGGGTGGAAGAAAAGTAGGTGGATCTAAAGAGTGCTGTGGGTGGGTGACTTCAGACATCTTTCAGCTTCAGACATCTATCAGAACTTGGAATGGTACCAAATCCCTGTGTTTGCTGGGATTCATAAGCACCAACCTGACTGAAGGGAGTTTTCAACTGAATGCTGAAGGTTTTCCCCATCCACAACATGTAACTCGTCTTCAAGAGTATGTGGACTCTTTGAATGGAGAAGGGACAGCTCTCATAGCAGTGTTGTTCATGCCTGGAGCCCCTTGAGATAGGTTTGGGACTCATGGTCTGTGCAAGCAGCAAAATGGGAGAACATGGGCCAAGCAAAGTGAAAATCTCCATTGATGTTCATTGCTGTGTCCCTTCAAGTCATTCCTGACTTTAGGGCGACCACTAAGATGAACCTGTAACCAGGCACTTTAATTCACTTTAAATGCCATTAGATCGATTGTGCTTTTGTGGTTATCTTTCTTTCAAAATGTCATTTTGCTGTTGGTGTTTTTTTGTTTTGTTTTGTTTGCTAAGTACTGCCTAGATGAAAATCCTCAATTGGTTTTGACTTTTCTTTTTAGAAAGAGCTACCTTACTCATTACAAACATTGTTCAGTGGTAACTATGGGTGTATTTTTAATGTTCATATGTATTATATGTTTTCCAATCAGTTGATGTTGTGGATTTAGCACAGCTATGCAGGTTTGTCCCTGGAGCTAAGCCTTCAGTAGTCAAACAATATCTGGTATCTTTGTCTTGTCTCTGTGTGAATGTGGATTCTACCATACAACCAGACAGTAAGTGTAAGGGCTCATTTAGAAGTTAACCCTCATCCTCCTCCAAGGCTGATGAAAATAGCTTTTCTGTGGTGAGCACAACATTTCATAACCTCTTAACCCCAAGGAGCCATTTCATATGTATGCAGTAGACTTAAAATATATTGCACCAATACTGCATGCTTCCAATTGGTGGCTGACCAAGTTCAGAA
The DNA here is from genome assembly GCF_019175285.1 of Sceloporus undulatus. Classification (NCBI taxonomy): domain Eukaryota; kingdom Metazoa; phylum Chordata; class Lepidosauria; order Squamata; family Phrynosomatidae; genus Sceloporus; species Sceloporus undulatus. The sequence continues at coordinate 136,030,152 of NC_056527.1, forward strand.
GAACATGAGAATATAAGAATATAAGAAGAGCCACATTGGATCAGACCAAAGGCCTGTCTAGTTTAACATTCTGTTCATGCAGTTGGGTGCCTACCAATGGGACATGAGTGCAACTTCACTCTCCATCTCATATTCCCCGTGATTGATATACAGGGGCATACTGCCCCTGGTACCAGAAGTGATATATAGCCACCTTGACTAGTAACCATTGCTGGCCTCCTTGAATTTATTTGCACCCTTATCTCATTGTGGCAGCAAATCCCACAGTTTATCTATGTGTTGTGTGAGGACGTATTTCCTTTGAGCTGTCTGATCATTTAGTTTCAGTGGAGGAGCTGAGTTGTACTAGAACAGTGGTTCCCAACCTTTTCTATGCCTCACACCCCTAGGAAACATTTCATTAATGTGCACACCCCCTGCAAAAGTAATATCACATTGAAGAATTCTAATTTCTAATTTTTGAACCCCAAATTGATCCACATACAATACCGCAGGTGAACAAATTGAACTTAAAAAAATAAATAAGTATTTTGACTCAGTGCATAAAATGCAATTCTAAATTTAGCAGTTAGATTCTCATTTATTCAGGAAAAACAAATGAGTGATGACTTGTGACTCAAGGACACAAGCCCCTCTTTATTTTAGTCCCTAAAATCCCATCTTGCACTCCAGGTTGGGAAGTCATGTGCTATAATGACAGAGAAAAATCACTCACATCTCCTTTCCCACATTAAACATAACTTTATATACTTCTATCATGCCCCTGTTTTGGTTATTTTTTAAAACAGGGGAGTCATCTTTGTTCTCTTCAGTCCCTGCTGCCTCCACCCCACAAATGCCAAATGATAAGAGATTACATGGGTAATACCCATTGGGTATTTCCAATGGTCCTCTTGTCTTCACAATTGGGAAGAGACAGGGCATCAGATCGGGTGTGAGTCCTCTTCCAACCCTTTATGAGGATTGGATTAATCCTTTCTTGGGTTGGTGGTTCCCCATCTCCACCACTGGGACTGACCTTTGGGATAAGAGGCTTCTAAAATACAGTCCACCCTCTCTATATGCGGGGGATCCATTCTGGACTCCCCCATGTATGGGGAAAAGAGCGTATGCTCAAGCCCCATAGGAAATAATTAGGTGCGTGCACACGGCGCACAAGTCACAAAGCACGGGTACGCGCCTCATTATTTCTAATGGGATTTTCCTTCTGCATAAGCTCAAAGTTGCAGAAGGTAAGCCCACCTATGAGGAGGGCTGACTACTACATCACAGAAACCTTTTTCAGCAGCCAAGAAGGGGAAGAGGGAGTTGTAATGTTTCATTCATCTTTCTGTGCTTCTAGGTCACATGTTTCTTCCCCTATTTTGTATATGCAAGTCCTGTTGCCCCACATTGAGAAGCACAAAGATTTGTGTTTGTCACAGATGCAAGTATCTTTTCTGACTTTAACCAAAAACGTTGCTTTGCTGTGTAATGTAGTCTTCCTGCAGTTGAAGTGAATATCAAATGGTCCAATTGTAACTTCATCAAACAAACTTTAACTTTTTAATTCCAATCATTTTCCCAGTAATGGACCACTGTTTGCATTAACAGCTGAGGGTGGTACTCATCCATAACTCAAGGTAAACAGAAGCATAAAGGAGCTTCAGGGTATCCATTGGATGAAAATAACCCATTATGGCATGGGATTGTCCATGGATATAGACCATTGGTTTGCATAGCTATGAGATATCTCTTCCATACTGTCTTGTCTGCCAAGAAACATACATAACTATGTGCCTCCTCATCTGCTGTTGAGAATTTGCAAAGTAGTCAAGGGCCTTTTGTAATGCATACTCTGGGTTCAAGCAGGATACTGGACATTAATCCCCCAGTCAGACAGGGAACTCAGTTCAGAAATAGCTTGGTATATTGCAAATCCAAATGGAAACCTTGCTCTCAGAGATTCCTTCAGAGGGATGCCAGTAGGATTGTCAGTAGAAGTGGAAATGCTCAGAAAAAGAAACAGTGGTGGTGGGGGAACAGATTTCCCCTATTATTATTTTTTTTCACAATAACTTTTCCAGGAAAAAGAAAGTGGATTGTGGCATATTCTTTTCTAGAATGGAGAATAAAACATTTAAGAAAAAGGTTTTCCAATATTTATTCCTTCTGCCTTATTTCCAAAAGCTATGTAGTAAATAAACTTCCATATAAGATTAGGTATCTCACCTCGCTGCAATTGCTGCTCTTGGTTTTGTTTTGATTTTTCAGTTCTCCACAATGGAACAATGGAGACAAAATAATTCTTTTTGGCCTGTTACAGGCCTGTTACCTGTAACCGGAGGTCGGACCAAAGCCACACTCCATTCCTAAGCACTGGAGTGCAGCTTTGCTGCAGCTTCCGGATTCTTCGGATGCATGCATCATTTAAACAGCATACCTCCAAAGAGACCCGAAGCAGCTTTATTTTGGCAGTCTGTAACAGGCCTTTGTTTTACTAATGTTGATGGTTCCTCCTCTTTTTATTACTTTCAGTTGCCGAAGGAACCTGCCATTGCATTACTTTTCCAATTTCCCCCCAAACATCTATTTTTCTTGAAAAAACAGGAAGAACATGGGGAAAAGTTCCCCATGGCTTCATAATTTCTCGTAAGTTTACATCAAACTTTACATTTTTCACCTGGGATTCTTCCCAGTGTGTGTTTAGATTTTGTCCACATAGCCTAGCAATGTCCTCTTTGGCTGGCAGCATCTCTCTGGGTCTTAGGCAAAGTTATTTCCCCTGCAATCGGTTCCTTCTACTTTGAGACGCCAAGGGTTGAATCTGGGATCTTCTCAGCTATGAGCCCTCGCCACTGAGCTATGAGCCCCCTCCAAATTTCACTTTTTGATTCAGTGCTATGTAACTGGTGGACACTCTCAGTCTCTCAACTGACACATCCCTCATCCATAATCCCAAACCCTGTTTTGATTTTGTAAAAAACCACCACCACTGTGTGATGATTCTTGACAGGGCTAGAGCATTTTATATGAATTAGTGAACCCTTTGCTTCAGAGGTATGAGCAGGGCTGGTGAATAAACTGTATATTTTTATGAATGTCTGAAGCACAAAAAGGTGTGTGGCAGTGTTCATGTTTGTAAATAGATGAATGCGGAGTCGTCTGTTACATGTCAGTAGTTGTTGAAACATGGTTATGTCTTGAGATATTTTCATCTGAGTTCTTCTTCTTCTTCTTGGTATGAGAGATAAAGGGGAGTTCTGATGTTTCTGCCTATCCCTTTTGTGCAAGGAGTGAACAGCAGCCTGACTAAAATGGCTTCTCCCTCTTTTGACATCAGAGAAGGAGAAGATATGAAGTCATTTGACATCAGCAGGTCAAGGCAGTTATGGCAAACTGGCCGCCTTACCTACTTCACTGGATTTTGTCTACACATAACTAAGTCCAGATCCAACCTGATGTTTATTTCAGTGAGGGTTTTTTAATTTTTTGGGGATCATGGATCCCTTTGAGAATCTGATTAAATCTCTTTCCCCCAAAATTGAACATAATTTTCAGAGTGACAGGAAGGGAATAGAAGGGGGAAAACATTTTTTGCTCCTGCTTCACAGTCTTTCTGAAACCCATTCATTGGTGCTTTTAGAGGTCCATGGACAGCAGGTTAAAAAATCCAGGTTTATGCCTATTGTAGAAATGATATTACCAAAATGTTATCAAGTGTCATTTTTGAAAGCTCTTCTTTTGTTATTGTGTGCCTTCAAGACATTTCTGATTTACGGCAATCCTAAGGTGATCCTAATGGGGTTCTCTGGGGCTGAGACGACTGTGATTCGGCCAAAGGTCACTCAGTGGGTATTTATGGCCGAGCGAGGAATTGAACCCAGATCTCCAGAGTCCTAGTCCAACACTCAAACCACTACACCTGGCTCTGTAAAGTTACATACACACTGACTTATAGCACTGACTATATTTTAGGCTCTGTACTGAGATTTCAAAACAGAACATCCAGGATCACTGACAATTCAAAAACAAATGGGACCAAATTGAAAAAGAATATCTGGGGCAGAAAGGAAATTTTAACATAAACTAAGAGAGACTGAACAAAAGCAGAGTTAAAGAATGCCATATGTAAAGTAGAAACAGAAAAGCCAATTAGTGCATTAAGACAGCAGGAGGCAGAGAGGCGAGAGGCAGCATTTTGAAATCATGCGCTAATGTGAGTCAAAGAGGAAATCAGCTGAATATTAACGGGAGGTTTTACACCGAAAGGGAGAAAGTAACAAAAGGAAGGGAGATTTAATAAGATTAGTGGTAGATGAACGGAGGGATTAAGGGAGAGATGAGAAAGCAAGATCATGAAGATAAACATAAGAAAGGCACTAGTAGTTTTAACATCCAGTTTACACTGGAAAGTCTTTCCCTAAGGAGGAGGAAACGCATGTATACATATATAAGTGTGATAAACCTGATCTGCTCATCCCAAATAGTAAGATATTAATTTTATGGAGAGGGAAGAGGGTGCAGAGGGATGGATTCAGCTGGTTTCCACAACTAGCAAAGCTTCTCGAGTGGAGATCCAGTCACGCATCACAGTTACAACATTATGATTCTGCTTTAACTACCATGGTTTCATAGTGGGATTTACAGTATTAGGGTTCGAATTCACATCCAGGGAGCTCTTATGTCTTGCCAAATTACAAATCCTAGGATCCCGCAGGATGTTGCCATGGCAGTTCAAGTGAATATAGTGCTACAATTGTGTAGTGTGAATGGGTCCTGGTTGCATGCACCTGCAGGCTGGGTCTTTTCATGTGTAGCGAGTTTGATGTCACTTTAGCTGCCATGGCTTCATCCTGTGGTCTCCTGGGGTTTATAGTGTACTGAGGCACTAGAGCTCCCAGGCTGAGAATTCTAAATGTCCTCCTTAGACTACAAATCTCAGGATTGCAGAAAGTGGAACCACAACAGATAAAAGTGGAGTCGTGGAAATACAGTTGACCCTCCACATTTGCGGATTTGATTATTTGCAGTTTTGATTAATTTATTCTTTCTAGGAATCTCTAAGTCCTCCAGCACAACTCTATCAGATGTTGACCATAGGGTTGTACTGGAGAATCTAGAAGTGCCTAGAGAAAAGGCCTCTCTAGGCATTTGTAGGTCTTCCAGCATGATTCTATGAACAACTTCGGCAGATGTTGACCATAGAATTGCACTGGAGGACCTGGGGATTCCTACCTGCTCTCTCAGGTAAAAAGAATAGTGGTTTTTGATTTGTGGTTTTCCCACATTCATGGGGGTCCTTCACCCCTAACCCCAGCAAATGTGGAGGGACCATTGTATTACTATGTAGTGTGAAAGGGCTCCTGGTTCCTGGATTGGTCTAGCCAGGCAGAGGGAACATGCACAGTCTGTCTGCACATGTGTTTGATGTGCCTCATGAAGCAGCAGCAAAGTCAAGTGTAATTCTGAAAGAGGGTTGTATTTTTACATGGTGCATCCTATATTTGAAATTTTCAAAATGTGAGTATTGCTGGAAAAAATGTTTGACTCAGGGCCAAACAACTGGGTTCAGAGCCTTACATCCGTTATAATCCAAGTTGTGATAGATTTGGATTAGGCTCAAGGGACCAAAAATAAATTAATCTGATGTTTTGCCAGCATCTGTGGCTGACATCTTCAGAAGATCTTCCTTTGAAGATGCCAGCCACAGATACTGGTGAAACGTCAGGAATAAACTCTTCCAGAACATGGCCACATAGACCGAAAAACCCACAAAAAACTATGGATGCTGGCCATGAAAGCCTTTGACTTCACAAATTAATCTGAGTTTGGCTTTTTCTATAAAGGTTTATGTGCACAGAAAGCAAGAGAGAGCATATTTATGCAACCTGGCCATGATTCAAAGAAAGGTCGCAGACTCCATGATATTCTAGCTTCAAGGTAACTAAAAAAAGGTAGTTTCTTCCCCAAATTTCAAATGATCATTCCAGTTTCATGGAATTATGCTGAGTTGTCTTCACAGAGTTTCTTGCAGTAATGGGTCACTCCTCTCTGTTTGAATTGTCTCAGTACTTTGTTATCTGTGTCATTTTTTTTCTTAGTCATTAATTTCTGCTGAGTATTAATTATTGCACAATTTGAAGAAAACTTCTTTGTCTTTCAATGTCATCCCTTCTTCCCACTTGAATAATACAAAGTTACGGTAACTGAGTCAAGGAATCAGTTGTTTTCAAAATAAACCAATAAACCCCTTTGCCTTGTGTCCTGAGTTTTTGTCGAAAATAGAAGGCAGTTGCTTCTGAATGATGTTCATGTGTGTTTGTGGGTTTATTGTGATAGAAATGTGGAGATCAAGGTGCAGGGTTTGCTTGGGTGCAGTTGGTGTGTGTGTGTGTGGATTGGCACAGTTTGTATATTGCATTGATGTCTACTTAGTATGATTTAAGGGGACTTCACAGTGGGTCAGAAAAAAATTGAAAGGCATGCTTGGAAGAGGCAGTCTCTGAAATGTGTGGATCTGGGGAGATCTTTTGTCATGTCTTCTATGAACAGGATTACATACTTCATCCAGACTTCAGATAGGGAGAATTGATAATTGGCTGGAATCCTGTTGGTATCTTAAAATACATGTCGGTTTCCATGCAGGAACAGACACTTTGGCCCAATATAGGATAGCAAATTTTGTCTAGTATGGTATACTACATTTTGATGTTGTGGAAGTAGACTTGCCCAAGTGGCACAATTGCACATAGCGGCAGATTTCACATTTTGGTGTGCTTATGGTTCAGTTGAGTTCTTGGTTCAATTGTGCAGTGCTGCCATTCAACACAAGAGTTACCTATCTCATGAGCAAAGTTGGGGAGAAGAAAGTTTGGTGCCTACTGGTGATAGACCAGCAAGGGTTTCTAATTTCTGACTGCTTAATAGTAACAACAGCAATTTGACATTTTTTCACTTTTTCACGTTTGCTTTTAGAATACCCAAGACACTCTGAATCTGCACAGGGTACTAAAAAAACCCCTCATCTCTAATTGTTAGTGATGTTGGTACATCTCTCTAAGTGTTTGCAAAATGTCAGACTCCACTCATTTCTGATAACTTGGCATATTGATTGTGTTAAGACTATGCAATTCAATACAAAAATGAAATGAAAACGTTTGCACTGCATTGGGCACACTTATTTCTGCAACCAAAGAATGTCACTTCCCGTATAAATGCACACTTCCCATATGCATTTATATAAGCCTCAGATCAAATCAAAGACATTTAGCTTTGCTTGTTGCTCACACTTGTAAATGAGTTTTGTTGCTTCCCATATAAAACCCAGGCTGGTCAGAAGCTCCAGTTTCTCCAGGTGCTCATTCCCTTGCTTTCAAGACATTTTCAGCGCAATATATTTTGTAAACAGATCCAAGACAGGAGAGACTGAGAAGGTTGAATTGTTGACTCAGAGGCTGGATGTATCCCATCGTAGGGGAATTTTCAAAGTTGGGATCATAGTTCTGCAATACTTGCAGAGAAAAATATATTTGCGGAAGACAGGTTTTTTGTGTGTTTGTGTTAAAGGCTTCTTTTTAAAGGCAGCCCCCCAAGTGAGGAAACAACTGCAAAATCACACTGAAAGATGCCTGTGTGGTGGAATTAATGACGTCTCCCTAACTTTTTTCCAATTATCTTTGCTGCGAACACACATTCATGGAGTTTGCTCTCTCCTCATTAACTTGATCCGCAGGGAATACTACCTTGGTGCTCTTCTTCCCAACTGCGAGGGTGTCTGGCATATTTGCATGCAGTAAATTACATTTCAAGCATCCGACAACAAGGTTGTCAGCAAACTGCAAGTCTCTGTGTGCACTCAGGAGGCAAAAGCCCCATTCAGAAAGGAATGGGGGAAGATATGACGAACAGCCTGACTCGGAAAGGTGTGATGGTAAGCGTTGAGACCTTTACTTGTTCCACGACTACCACCAATGCTTGTGTGGACATTCACTTCAATCCCACTCACTACCACCAGTGGTAGAATTCAAAGATAGGGCCATGATAGTCTGCAGAATCAGTATGTAGAGAGATCTTGTAGCACCTTTGAGACTGAAAGAAAGAAGTTGGCAGCATGAATTTTCATAGACTTCAGTAGGAAGTAGACTGAAGTCTACAAAAGCTCATGCTGCCAACTTCTTTCTTTCAGTTAGTCTCAAAAATGCTACAAGATCTCATTACCACCAGGTATAGGACTCTTCTAAATGGTCTTATGGTCATGGTGTGGCAAACCTTATTTAATCCCATCATTGGTCACCATGTGGTTTTATGCATCCCTTACGCATAAAATGTGTACAGGGTGAATATGAGAACTATCGTTCCTTGTCAATTCATCTGGATATGCTGAACCCCTACATTGCACAGAGGTCTGTGTGTACATATATGTACCTTTAAGTCACCTGCCAACTTATGGTGACATCATGAATTTCATAGGGTTTTCTTAGGCAAGTAATCTTCAGAGCTGATTTTGCTGATGCTGTCCTCAGAAATATAGCCTACAGCACCTGGTATTCTTTAGTAGTCTCCCATCCAAGTACTAACCATGGCTGAGCCTCCTTGGTTTCCAAGATCAGACAGGCTCTGGTGCTTTTAGGGTATTTAGGCCAGACACAAAATTTTAAAAGAATTAAAAGACTTTATTCATTCATTCATTCATTCATTCATTCATTCATTTAAAAAGCAACAATCCTAAGGCTTTTCCTCCCACTGAGCTTTGCCCTACTACTCACAATCTCTTCAGCATTTTAAAGGGACACACATGTACATAAAAGTTCGTTTCGTCCAAAATGCAGAGATTGGGGAGTAGTGGGGTCATCTGGTACATCTGCACACCCCCACACACACACCCTTAGTGACACCCTAGCATACATTGATTTTTGCAAGTGGTAGCATTATCACTATATGTCATTAAACATGGTGCTCAAGAAGAGACCTGTTCTGTTCATTGTGTTGCTGACCAGTTGTCACTTTGGAAATGGGTCCAGCAGGTGGCAATGAAGAGCAAGGGAAAACTAAGCCAGCCTTGGAGTGTGACTGACAAAAACCAGATGTACTTCACCTCCACTCTTTGCCAATTGCCTAGGGCTCGGCTTTATGCTTCCTAAATTAAAGTCAGTGAGTTCTCTGCTCAGCAGCAATGTTGGCGGGGCAGTAGCAGTGACTATTAGGTGAGTGCACAAAGCCTTGGGCTTCGCCCACCTTACTCATCCTTTACCGAAATTGGGGACTAAGCCTAACAAATCGAATTTGATGACTTCTTTTGCCTTCCCCTCTGCTGAATCCAATGTAAGCCTGAATCATTTGGGTAGTCTCAGCTTTGGTAGACCTTTTGAATCCAAGGGATTTGTGTAAGGGTTATCAACCCAAGATTGAATGGGTCAACTCTAGTTGAGATTACCAATAGGATTCAGGTCCCAATCCACAATTTCCTACCCTTGCATCTTCTATTGTTATATCCCCCTCTTACTATCAGAAATGAGATACAAGAAACTGGAACCACAATGTTATTGTGTGCAACACCACATTGCATATTTGGCAATGCAAAACGTATAGACAGAAACATTCACCCCTTCATGGTTATTATTTATAAACTATACAACCATCCGGAAACAGACCATGTTGTTATACTTTCATAACACTTCCACGCAGCCTTATGAAATGAACCGCCCTCTCAAAGGAGCTTACAAAGAAAACGACTTGCAAATCCACAGATTTATTTGCTAAACATAAATCAACAACGCACTTCAATGAAAAGAAGAAGAAAAAAATCCAGGGCAATTTACATCAGTTGTAAAACACAGGAGGAAAAAAAGAAAGAAGGAAGGAATTACAAGCAGTAAATCTACAGCTATCCCAAAGTAAATACCATCACTAAAAATATATATGTTAAAGGAAGAAAACAAAAGAATAAATATGAAGTCAAACAATGATTTGAAATCACTGCCAAAAGATAGCATGCAAAATGTTAGCAAACTGCTAACCTCTAGGTATTGCAAAGGTGTTCTGCAATAAGCATGGAAAACAGGAGCTTTTAATATGTCCTTTGATGTAGAGGGGAAAGTTTCAGACAAAAGCTTAGGTCATGCAAGATGGAGGTTTCTTGAGGCAAAAGCTCTTGGTGAAGAATGCTATAAGCCCTAAACTACAGTGAGTCGGTGGTGCATTTTTGCTAAACCCAACTGTGTTGCCAGGCTTTGCTGCCCTCTTTACATAATATGCACTTCCATTGCAATGCAGACCAAACAAAATCATTACTAAATTGAAACTTCCTGTCTATTGCAATGCTGTTCAAAGGCAGCAGGTGGCGGCACAGACTTGACCGCATCCATGGCAAAATTGCAAAAGAAGAAGCTCATTTTCTTTTCTTTCCCTTTCAGTAATACTTCTGGTAGTGGCCTCCAAAAATTATTTGTTCCAGATGAGTTCTCACTATTGTAATATTTTGTTTAACTCGGCCCGCTCTGAGGGAAGCCGGCACACAACCCCCCTTCCACACACACACAAAAGAGCAGACATTCAGAAGGCTATTCTTAAAGGGCCAAGTGCCTTCCTATTCACATTTCAACAGCTGGTTGGCCTTTCGAGCTCAAAGAATCATGAGCTGCTGTTAACAATGGAACTTTTACGGAAGTAATATAACCAGAGAGTGGAAATGGATGTGCCTATATTGAACCAGGTTTCTTTTTGAAGACAAGACATAGTCTAGTTTAGGGGAGAATTAATTCTCTAAGGGTGCATCTGCACTGCAGAAATAATGATCTCCAAAACTGGCACGCTACTTGATTGGGACAATCTGATATTACATTTTGGGGGGAGAAAAAGAACCACTTGTTTAGAATCAGATTCAACAGTTTTGCCTTGTGCAAAATACCCCAGAGAAACAGAGTTACTCTTATCAAACTTTGCTTGACTTCCCAAAGACATTTTTGGGGGATGAACCAGATGCAGTCTGGGCCATAGGTGATGTAAATCTTCCACCGTGAATTCACATCTGGCTGCTTAGTCTAGCATAAATGTGCCAGTGGGACACTTTGATGGCCCATGAATCACTGAAATGGCAAGGGAATACACAACAACTGTGCCAGTGATAAGTACCCTTAAATAGCTAGGACGTGAATATGGGATGTTTAGATAAAGCTGGAGCGTGTCCAGAGGAAGGTAACCAAAATGGTGAAAGATCTGGAAACTATGCCCTAGGAGGAGTGTCTTAGGGAGCTTGGTATGTTTAGCTTGGGGAAGGGAAGGTTAAGAGGTGACATGATAGCCATAGGATGTCATATTGAGGATGGAGTAATCTTGTTTTCTGCTGCTACCAAGACCAGGGCATGGAGCAATGGATTCAAACTACAGGAAAAGAGGTTCCACTTAAGCATTAGGAAGAACTTGGTGGTACTACCTGGGCAACTCCATAATGTTTGCATCCACCACGGGGCTGCTATTACATGACGACATTGGGAAGCCAGCAAAGTGACCGATGCACAATGGGATTGATATGCATTGAGTCACCAGCTAGGGATGCTGATAAACTTTGGTAAGCCCAACATGTGTTGAAACACTCTTGCTGGTGTCCTGTTAGACACCTCTTCACTAGCATTTTTTAGTATAATAAAACAAAATCCAAAATCCACAAAGGATCAATAGAAACTTACCATAGGCCAACCAAAAGTGCACAAAACACAGCATGTGAGTCTTCAAATCTACACTGGCTTCTTCCTCAGGCAAAAGATGTTTAAAAATCATGCAGGAGAAAAAAGTGATGGTGTTGGAGTTACAGACCATCATTTTCTATCAGATGTTCTCTCTGTTGTTGTTCAGTTGGTTTGGAGGGATCTTAATGCAGGCAGAGACCAAGAGAAAGGACAATAAAATTTAAAGTCCATTAGCAGCAGTAAAGTAACACCTTTAGGGATCCAAGGTGTCCCTGGCTGTTGTGAAGACAGGTTTCTTAAATGCTTCTGCTATATGTATATGTTAAGTTGCATAACATAGACCACAATAGAGCATTCTGGCCAATAACAAAAACAACAATGGCTTTACTTTCCATGTTATTAGGGTTGCATGCCAGCAACTTCTGAAAAAGGGGGAGGGAAAAGCACTGTACACTCAAGGCTGGAACTATTCAGTTACAGTTCCATGTAGGTTGGTCTCAAGCCAACCATCAGACAAACAGGTTTGATACATACAGCCCTTAATACTATTTTTGGCCCGCTGGCCTTACAGTAAGACCTTGCTGGCTGCTCCAACCTTTTCCCCCTTGCTCCTTTGTTGGGCCTCTTTTTTCATTCCCGCTGCCAATATGTTCACGGAGAACTTCAATGGAGTGAGGAATATGTGCGCAATGCTCATTTTTGTGTCTTTTTCTCCCTCCCTCCCCAACATTGTTTTAGCTTTTCCCGCTGATTGAGTTTCCATCTCTCTGCCTTCCCGATTCCTTCCCTCCCTTCTCCTTTGCAAACGCCTTTGTTCCAGTGTTTACAGTGGCATTGATTTTCTATCAGGAAGGAACATTGCCTTCGGTTGGCAAGCATATGCATGCAAGCAAAAGGCAGCTGACTGGTCCTTCTTTCGCCAGCCTTTGTGCTTCAGGGGAAATAATAGCGCAGTAAGGTGTATCTCCGCACAGTGTGTACTGGCTGTACAACTAACTCTGCCATGCAAGGTTTCCTAGTGACAAAAGAATAAGTTATTGTTGGTAATTTCCTCCCAGAGGCAATGGCTGCCACCAGAGCTATTCAGTTCACCTGCTTCTCATGGGACACAAATCTTATCACCAACAATGTACCATTTATCAAAATGGAAGGAGAATGTCATCTCCCCAAGACTCTGCACATGGGCACAGATTCAGACTTGCTAGAGTGTGTCTTCCCATTCTCAGCAACTGAAACAAGATGAAAAGGATTGATATTGCTTGTTGTTGCTTTTTGCTATCAAGTCATTTGCTATTTCCAGTGAGTCACATATTCTCATGATACGTCCAAAGTATAACAGCCCCAGTTTAGTCATCTTCACTTCTAGGAAGACTTCAGACTGGATTTGCTCTGGGACCCATTCGTTGGTCTCTTTGGCTGTCCAAGGTGTCTGCAGAACTCTCCTCCAACACAGTATTCCAGTGATATTGGGACTGGTATCCAATTGGTACTGGACTATGGGATTTATCATTCACTTTCCAGCAGCCTTCTTTGGATTCCTAGAAAAGATTGGCAGGGGGAGACTACATATCTTCTAATAATATGAGGAGCACCATGTGGAGTAGTTAAACTAATGGCTCCACATGCCAGTGCTAGGCAGGACTGAACCCAATGGTGGGATCACAGGTGTCTTCCAGAGACCCACAGATAGTACATTCTCCAACATCTCCAGGTAGGGCTGGATAAGCTCTGGCCTGAACCCCTGGCAAGTTGCTACTGGTCAGTATCAATATGCCTAGACTAGATGGACCAGTGGTATGACAGCTTCCTATATTGTTGAGTTGTCAAGTCTTCTGAGCAACCCTCACAACAGGCTAAGCTAGAGAGAGGGCAAGGCATTTAAAAGAGGATGCAGTGGTTGCAAGGATGGGTTCCTCTTTGAGGACTCATGTTCTCCCCATGCAGAGATATAAACAAAGGCCCTTCTCATGGGTCTTCATCCCCTTGTTGGAATAGTCTCCAAGTTTTATGCAAAAGTGCATTAGAGTTAGCTGTACAACACCGAAATGCATTGCGCGCTCCCCCCCCCTTCCCTTCTGGCAATAGCAGGTGGAACCATTGCTTTCTATAGCCCTGTTGAAATTTGGAATTGCAATCTTGATTCCAGATGTCTGAGGGCAGTTGCCCAGATTGGTTTAATTAACAACCCCACCCTTGTCAGATCTCCGAAGAAATGAAGAAACTGCTTTCCTTGTGGTTCATTTTCATTGGGAATCCATCCCTTACATAAATGCCCTGACAGAGCAATGCATCTTCTGTCAGTGCGAGAGGGTGAGGGGCGGGAGGGGGGGTTGTCATAAAATATTCGACTGCCTGTGGTTTGAGGATGTGCTCCAGTTACATGAAGGAATGAATTCCTTTGGCTAAAAGCCACCCAACCAAGTAATCTGAATCTTAGATTCGCATAAACTGCGAGGGCCCCACAGTGCCTTCCGAGTGTAACTATAAAGGCTGGTTTTATAAGCAGGCTAAATGATGCTATTGATGATTTTTGTTAAAGCTAACAAAATTAAAAGCTGGCATTTGGAAACTGCATGAGTTTTTGTTTTGTTTTTGTTTTGTTTTAAAGAGTGTCTCATATATTGCACTCAGAGCTTGGTGAAGTTACTTGTTTGGACTAAAACTCTCCCAGATCTTCCTCTACCAGCATGTTGGCTGGGGAGAATGGAGAAGTTGTAGTCCAAAAAAGTAACTTTTCCTAGTTCTGACTGTACTGCAGTCCTTGCATTAGGAGAAAGGCAGGATATCAGAAAATAATAATAATAATAATAATAATAATAATAATAATAATAATAATAATACAGGCCCGTGCCATACGCGGCTTGAGCATAAGCGCTCAAGCCGCGGGGTGCAAGCAGGGCAGCGCATCCCATTCAATTGAATGGGTGTTTGCGCCGCCGTGCCGCCGCGGCCACCATGTACAAGCCCCATCGGAAACAATGGGGCTTGAGCATAGGCGGAATTCGCCTTACGCAGAGGGATCTGGAACGGATCCCCGCATAAGGTGAGGATGCACTGTAATACATGGCTGTTGTTGTCGTCATCGTTTTATACCTTCCAGTCTTTTCCAAATTATGGCATCCCTGGGGTGAACCTGTCATGGGTTTTTCTTGGCACTCTAAGGATTTGCCTTAGAGTTTCCATAGGTTTGAAACAACATGAAGGCACACAACAACAAATACAAGTGATGCTGTCTTTGAGATATCAGTTGAAGATCTGTCTGGGTTTTCTTTTTACAAGTGATAACCAAGTGTTTGATTTGCCTTCTAGTGGAGTTTGTACTGCTTCTGTTGTACTTTACAAAACATTTGTTAATATTTTAGATCTTTGTAACACTGTGGGCAGGTCACACCCTCTCAGCCTCAGAGGAAGGAAATGGAAATGGTGGGGAGGTAATTCTTCACAACGTTTCTCTACAAAGGTAGCAATGAACAATTTTCAGCAATTTTCTTCCCACCGCGAGAAAGTCTTCAAAAAGCATAGTTTACAAAGGCTATTCGCAATTCGGGACTTATTCTGCACAAAATTTGCACGTGGTTGTTTTGTGCAGAGAGTCGCATTTTTCTGCCCAGGAAAGCATTTTCTGCAAGGAAAATTACATTTGAACAGAAAAATGTCCATTTCCGCACATAAAATGCTGATTTCTGCTCAGAAAAAAATGCCGTTTTCTGCACACATCAACCAGGTGTGAATTTTACACAGAACAAATTCCCAATTATAGCATTTTCTGTGCAAAACCCAGCATTTTCTGCAGAGGAATTGATATTTCTGTGTTGAAATGTTAGTCTTCATACAGAAAATGCTACCTCCTGAACAGAAAATGCTGTTTTCAGCACAGAACAGCCACGTGTGAATTTTGCGCAGAAGATTCTCATCCATCCAAAATTTTTCTCGTCAGGGTTTCTCAGCACTCAAAAAACATTTTTTGACTATTGTTTGGATATTTTTGAATATTATTATTATTATCAACCTTTATTTATAAAGGTTTATATTTATATTCTTTATTTATATTCTTTCCATCTCAATGCCCCTATTTGAGACACTAGAGATTTTTGGCTGAAAATCCTAAATGCCAATCCCAAGATTGCATAGGACAGAACCGTGGCAGTTACAATGGAACAAGGGCACTATAACTGTGTGATGTGAATGAGCCCAGAGAGAAGTGAATGGGTCCAGAGAGAACGGCCTCCCCAGAAGATTCTAAACATGGCCCAGATTTGGGGAGGGGGCCTAGAGAAATAAGATGAATGAACAGGGAAGAGGATGCTGCCACACTACAGAACGAATGCAATTTGACACTGCTTTAACTGCCACAACACCATCCTATGGAATCCTTACCTACCAGAGAAGGTTAAACCTCTCACAAAATTACAAATCTCAGGATTCCATAGCATGGACCCATGGCAGTTAAAGCGGTCTCAAAGTGTATTCTGCAATGCAGATACAACCAGAGTGGATTTGCATCTGGCAGAGCTTTACACTCCACTTGCACAATGTAGGATTGCGACCGCGGCTTCATTTAACCCTCAATGGGGATTTGCCCAGAGTCTCTTCTAACTATATTGGCACCAATTCACCACGGCAGGTTATCCTGTGGTAAATGGCCGCCCGTATTTGCCCACTGTCTATTCCACATGCGTTATGAAATCCTCCATTTTCTTCTGCGTGCCGGAGAAACGCCTTAGCATCAAACCATCAAAGAGGCTGAGCAGACAATACCGCTTACTCGGCTATTCCTCTATCAAGCCAGCCTCTTTTTCTGTTCTTTTCTCCCACACACAGCTGAAGCAAGAATCCTTTTTATAGCTCAGCTGGGATCAGAAATAACACCAACTGACCCAGTGTTACTTTATAAAACCTAAAATATTTTATCTTTACAGGCAGGGCTCTGTTCGCAGCCCACCCTAAACCATTCCTGGGCTCCCGGCAGCACTGTTGTTGCTTCCCACCCACCCTTTTTTCTTCTTCTTCTAATTTTGCAGTCACAAAGCAACAGAAAAAAAGCAAATAAATGGTTTTTGCAGACGCCACTTTCATGTCGGTACTTTCTCATTGTTTGCCCATTTATCTTCAAGAGTGTATAAAGGGCAAAGAAAAGAAAAAGAAAAAAGGGGGGATAAAGAAGGAATAAAATTCCAGAACAACTGGCGACAGAAGTAATTTGCTCTGTTGGGCAAAAAAAGGTAATAAAAATGTTATATAATGCTCTGCGGTGTGTAAGCTTTTTCTACACTTGTCTTTGGCTCAGATCATGTACTTCAACATATGACTGCATGTCTTTTAATGACTTTTTTTCCATCATCCGTTGACATTGGGTAAGACTTTTTTGTTGTCAAAAAAAATATTAATATACATCACTTTGCTCTACAATTTGCTTTGACAGTGCAAATGCATTAATTGCAAGAAACGGGGAGCTTTGCTCCCTTCTCATTTCTATTCCAGTTTTGACTTTGCAATTGGTGGAGGGGAAATCCCCGCCAACCAATGGAGACCGGCTTTGCCATTCATGTCCTAGCAACAAGCCCTGTTCCAATCCTGATCTAGCAAACTGACACCTGAAAAATTACATCATGAATAATGGCAAAGCAACAAGGGCCAAGACATTTTTTTTTAAAAAAAATCTGTCTGCTGCAGAGTTCATTTAAGGTGTTTCAGTCTAGATTCTTAAAGCTACATGGCTGATCTCTGCAGCCTCCTGATCTTTACCTGCATTGCACACACATAAAAAAACCTAGCTTAGATTTCTCTTGCAAATATATTCCTAGAGGGCAGAGTTTCTGAGAGGTGAGACTGGTGACAGGTTAAGTGAGCCTAAGAATTGCAGAAGCACCATGCGTCTGCCAAAGTTTAGCAGACAAAAAAACCTATGCATGCACTGAGCAGTAACTATGAAGGCTCTTTTGTAAACAATGCAGACATTCTTCCTCATCCCTTCTCATTTTCTACAGGCTCTGAGCAATCTATAATTTCAGAAGGAATTGATCCATAGGTACAGTCTTCTTAAATTAGGTTTCAGCACAGCCTATGGATGACTTCTCTCAGTGCCAAGCTCAAAACTATTTCCCTTTTCTTTCCTTGCTATCATTTTTTTTATTAATGAAGGCACAACTGCCAACAGAGAGAGGGAGAACGGTCTCCCACTCGCCTACCCAAACATTTCCCCCTCTCATTGTATTTTCAAGTCACAGATGGAAGAAAAGACTGTGATCAGCAAAAGGAATGATTGCACTTTTTTTTTTTTTTGAATGGGGGAGTCCTTATTTAAGGAGGTGAAAGCAGACAGCTTAAAGGGTGCGATCCAAGTTACTGTGAATCTTTGCAAAGCCTGGAAGGAATGGTCATATTCCAAGGCTGGCAAAACCATAAGAGACCAGACCAATTGCTGAGATAGAGGAGATAGAGACAAAGAACACGCAGTGAAATTTGCTGAGCTTTCAATGTGGTCTTTTATAAAGCAACGTTCTGTAAATGAGAGAAGAAAAAATCTATTTGGATTTGATGTGAAAAGAGGGGATGATCAGAATAATCAAATAAAGCCTGTCTGTAATTTGGATTTTCCTTGCCATTTTGGGTTTCCTGAATTGGGTGGAGGGAAAGGACTGAGAATGAGAAGGGGTGGGGGAAAACCTCTGCAGAATTCATGATACAAAGGACTGTTGGTTATATATTGGAATAGCTGCCAGTACCCACTTTGACCTCTGGAGGGTCTCTAACATCACTCTCATCTTTGGAAATATGGGGAGGGAAAAGGGTGCTTGCGTGCACACACACGCACGCACACACACACACACACACACACACAGGCACACCCCTTGAGCAACAAAGTTGCATTTATGGATCTTCAGCAGAGACTGTGCAATGCAGTGGACTGAGTTACTGCCCTGAGCTACTGAATCCATATTACTCTCCAGCTCTCCATTATGCCCATTCATTTATTTATTCTTCTGAGTGTTTGCATTGACAGCATCTCATGATGCAGCAAAATAGATGCTTTGCTGTCAGAAGTCTGAATTCATTTACAGCTCTTGAGCACAATCGACGCTGGCAGTGAAAAGGAAGGTTGGCGGTTCCGGCAAGCTGCCTCGCTACTTGAAAATCACAATAACAATAATCATCCATTACTATATAAGGCTAGAAGACGTTTGTGGTGTGGAAGAGAGGAGGAGAGTTTTAAAAGGAGAACACTTTGCAGAGACCAAGATTAGCTATTGTGTCAGCCAATCCCCACCCTTTAATTGCAGACAAAAGAAATTTAGAATTGAACTAAGCAGGGTCAGCCCTGGTTTATACTTGGATGGGAGACTACCAATGGATAGCAGGTGCAGTAGGCTATATTTTGGTGATAGGAACTGGAAAAAAACATCTCTGAGGATTCCTTGTCTAAGAACAGCCTATGAAATTTCTGGGGTCACCATAAAGTCAACAGGCTACTTGAAGGCACATAGACACAGAGTGTCAACTGACCTATCAGAGTAGTGGAGACATTGGGCAGGGTGATGTGGCGCATGGGTGTGCCATCAAGACACTTGATGCCATCTGCTCATTTCTTCCAATCCGTATTAATTCTTTGTCTTTATCTAGGGGGCCATAGTGAGGTGGTGAAGTGCGATTGCAGTGAACCATAGAATCACAGGTGAACCATCATAGTTGGCTGGAAACTTGTTGCTATCTTAGGCTTCTGAAGTTCCGCTATGGAAGGAGCTGGACATTTTTGGGCAATGCCACAGATCCACGTGGAATTCAAGGTTGTAGAAGTGGAGTTTCAGAAGCCACGGTATTGTGCATGCATGCACAGTTTTGAGCACAGTTGGAATCTTGATTCTGGTGCACAATCGTGCAACACTCAACAGAATAGAGCAAGAAATATGTAATTCCGTATGTAAATGTTTATCCTACACAACCCCAGTATAGGGTCACAACATTATCATGTTTGCATTTCGAAGTGGTCTCCTTTTAGAAGCTCGGCAGTCTAGCCATTTCAAGCTAGATGTCTTACTAGAGACAGCAACAAAGGGCTTGAGGAGGAACAGGGTCACTAATAGCAAGGTTGTGACTTGGTGAAAAAAATGGCCCCACCCTGTTCCTCAAGTTTTCATGCAGAAGCAGGACCTTACAATCATTACCATCCATAGCTAGCACTCTGCCACCTGCTTGACATCACTCTTTGGCTTGCACACAGTTCCTATGTCATGTGCCTCTTAGTGGCCAAACTGGGCCAGCTAGGAGATAATTGGGAGTTGGAGTAGGGCAGTCAATGAAGAACTGGAAAAGATGCTCACCCAAGTCGAAGGAGTGGAGTTGCTACTTCACCCTCTCTTCCTGCTCTGGGAAGCTGAGGCTGCTATGGGCTGATCATCTCTTGGTCTCTTTTTCCAACTGCCACCATTGGTGTCAGAGGTCTTGTGTTTTACCTGTGGCTTTCCCCAATGCTGTCAGGCTGTCAGAGGTGTAGCTGAGGAAGCAAACTGAGGTCATTGCCCCCCACAAATTAGAATGCTGCTACCTCAAATGCAATTTTCCTTCAGCCCCCACATTTGTTGTGCATCTATTATGCTTTGGTGGGAACTCACCTGGAAAATTGTGTTCAGTTCTGGGCACCACAATTCAGGAAGGATGTGGACAAGCTGGAGCGTGTCCAGAGGAGGGTGAGCAAAATGATGAATGGTCTGGAAAGTATGCCCTATGAGAAGCGGCTTAAGGAGCTGGGTATGTTTAACCTGGAGAAGAGAAGGTTAAGATGTGATATGATAGCCAGGTTTAAATATTTGAGGATGGAGCAAGCTTGTTTTCTGCTGCTCCAGAGACTAGGATATGGAGCAATGGGTTCAAACTACAGGAAAGATTCCACCTAAAATATAGGAAGGAGATCTTGATAGAGATCTGTTATGAATTAGCTTTTGTAGCAAGGGTATTCTGAAATTAATTGATTCTATCAAGGAAGTCTGAATTTACAGTGTAGAGGACCAGGGCTCTTAGAGGTCTTGCATTTATCAGCTTAAGTTGAAACCAAATTAATGACAACCGACACAAAAGCAGCATAACAAGATGGGAATGAAATTGCTTCTTTGATCTCACAAGTAACAGTTTGTAGTTTCTTCCAATGGATAGATTTAAGCATATATTTTTAGAGTATTTCTAACAGGTATTTTCTAAGTGTTATGTTTTTTTAAAAAATCATCCCTGTTTTGTTTTGTTTTATTAAAAAATTAGCAAACCACAACTCAAAAGTAATGAGCATTGCAACTAGCTGATTTTAAACACTGCAGCAAGTAACAGCAATGAAGGACTTTTGAAATACTATAACAAGTAATGGGAACTGGTTACTTTTAAGTAATAACTTTCCAAGTTCTATGACATGAGGATCAGGATGATAATATTTTAAAAATTTCCAGCAAAATGCTAGATGCTATGCAAGTTTAAGCTTTCCCACACTGTTTGGTATGAATTTGAAGCCACATGTTGCAGATGCTTGCATACTGTTGTGTGCCTTTAGGTCGTTGTGCGCCTATCATGGAATTTTCTTGGCACGATTTCTTCAGAGATGGTTTGCCATGGGCTTTCCCTGAGACTGAGAGGGTGTGACTTCCCCAAAGTCACCCAGTGGGTTTTCATGGTTAAGAGCTATTAGATATTAATAGACCTCTGCTATTTGCTGCTGGATCTCTACATCCCAGAATAATATGGCAGATGTTAAAAGCTATTTTACAAAAACATCAACAGGGCTTTTCCATACTTCATTGATTTGGTGCATGTCTTACTTGTGTTTCTGCATTAGGATGGCATCATCTAAAAGATCTTCCAGGGATACTGGATCCAAACAATTTAGAACAGCCTTGTTCAACTGAGTACCTTTCTTCCCATCTAAAGTGTATTTAGTTGAAGAAGGGAGGCTTTAGAATCACTACTGCCTGCAAATGGTGGAAAGCTTACACCTGGAAATCATTGCTCAGTTTCCAGATGTTTTCACTCATGCTCCAGGTAGCACCATAAAGGTCAAATACATGATCTGGCTAAAAAACAACCCCCACATTTTACCAGTAAAACGCAAACTAAAAAGATTTTAAAAAGCAGCCATAATAGTGAAGCAATCACTTAAAGAAGATATTCAAAAACCAGGTAGCCTCTATCAAGGTATTATTTTCAGGGGTAGCCATGTTGGCCATGTAGCAAAATACAAACTCCACGAAACAGCGATGCTGTTATTGGGACAACTGAAAAGCACAAAATACACCATGCAAGCATTTGGAGGCTCACTGGCTTCTTCATCAGGCAAAGATGTTAGAAAGCATACAGGAGAAGAAAAGTGATAACGTTAGAGTTGCAAGTCTCCACTTTGTCTCAGAAGTTACTTCTGTTTTCAGTTAAGATGGTCTGGAGGGATATCAATGCAGACAGAGGCCGTTCCCTTCTTGGCCATGTCTAAGAAAGAGGCAGGCTATCTAGGTGTTGTGTCATTCTGAGGCATTGTGGAAACTTCATCCTTGTCACCATCAGCAACAGCCAGTCTGCCAGTCCTCAGACTAGGATGGAACCCAGAGCAGGACATTATGGCCAGAATTCTGTTGTGTACTTACACTCAGGTAACTCCCATTGCACTACCAGTTTCGCTTTCTTAGCCACAGCAGAAGGGTGCTACTCAGAATGGATTTGTGCTAGGGGATATGCTGCTTGCACAAGGGCTGGCAAGCAGTCGTTATTATTTGCCATCAAATTGGCTTTGACTTATGGTGATCCTATGAATGACAGACCTCCCTCATCTACAGACCTGCTTAAGTCTTGCAAACTCAAACTTCTTTTACTGAGTCAATCCATCTGTAATGTGGTCTCCCTCTTTTCCTACTACCTCCCAGTTTCCACAGCATTATCATCATTCCTGTGGATCATGCCATCTCATGCTATGTCCAAAGCAGAATAGCAATAGCAATAGCATTTTCATTTCTATACCACTTAGCACTCTCTAAGTGGTTTACAATCTGTAAGCCAATTGCCTCCAACAAGCTGGGTACTCATTAGCCTTATTTTAATCATTTTGGCTATTTGCTGATCCAAGGGTGACATCATTGGATAAAGAAGGCTACAACTTTATTGTTTGCAACTGAAACAGTAGGCTTGGCAAAGGCATGGGTCTGTATTTAGGCACTGACAAACCCAACTATTGATGGCTGAACCATACACTGGCCAGCCACAAGGATGACAATGGAGAATCTCCTGGCCAGTTTTACCCAGTCACTGGGGAGTGATGGCAAGATATCCACATCCACATCCACCTCCCTGTCCACACAACACTTTTCCGCATCCCAAAATAGGACTCTCATATGTTACCAATGCCTGCCATACACTGCAGCATAGGTCCTGGATCTAGGAAATCAATCACGATTTCCTAGGTCCAGGACCTATGCTGCCACCCTTCCACAGTTGTAACAAATGACATATCCTGACTCAAAGGATCCAAATCAGACCTGATGAAAATAGAACCCCCTGCCTGGTGAGAGAAAAAAGTAGGAGGGTGAGACAAAAGTCCAAGCAGGACTGATAGCTACTCAGCAGCTGGCCCTCCTAAATTATATAATACTCAACCAGAGAGAAGACTCAGGCAGCTTCCTCTGGCTGAATATATCAGCAAATGAAATTGAAGCAGGTTCGAGCTCATTTGCTGATTCGAATCCTGATCTCAAGCAGATGACCCGTATGTTACCTCATGGGAAGGAGAAACCCGGGAAGATAGTTGTCATTGCTCTTCAACCCTGAACCCCAACTTAGCTGGAACAATGAGTGTGATAATCCCGTCTTTATTTGCTCTTGGACTCATTTAGTGGTAATTTGGGCAGTCTACAGTATCTGCAGAACTCAATGTTTATTATAACGTTGAGTGTATTAGAGAAATTAAGATAAATTATAGTTATATATTCAATGTGCAGTATATGTTATAAGGTAAGGATCTGTTGGGAGCAGTAAGAATATGGAATGTTGGAGGTGACTGGCGATCGGGTGAAGGTTTGAATTGTTTTTAAAGGCTGACATGTCTTACATTCAGACGAAAAGTCTGTCAAAATTATGAATTAGAGTTAGTCAGAGGGAGAGAGATTGGGATTTAGTTAGCAATATAAGAAAGAGAGAGAGACGCGAGTTAGAGTTAGTTAGGGTCAGCTAGGATTTAAATGTATTAAATGTAATTTTTTACTATATGCTGTATACAGTATTTTTTTTATTGTACTCAACTTCTGTTTTTAAAAAATAAAATTTGTATTATGCATTTGTCCCTCTGAGAATGCTGCAATAATATTATTGGTGTCTGCGGTGCCAGCAGTGATTTAAAGGTGGAGGTGTCCAGTGGTGGAAATATATAAGTAATGTCTCACACAGGAACCATGAGGGCATCTAGAAGGTCTCCACATTTGGTGCCATAGTGATGGGACAGGTGGATGACACTTGCAGAGACATTGAAAATCCTTCACACCTAGGATTCTTCTATTTGCTGTGTTAACATTTCCTTGATCACTCTGCCTGCCCTGTTCCTTTGAATGCCTAAACTATCTTTATAAATGTGCAACTAATATTTTAAGTTACCATTGTTGTTGCTGTTGTTGTGTGCCTTGAAGTTGTTTCTGACTTATGGACACCCTAAGGCAAACTTTTCACAGGGTTTTGTCAGCAAGATTTGTTGCCTTTGCCTTCCCTGAATCTTGCCCAGGGTCACTTAGTGGCTTTCCATGGCTGAGCAGGATTCGAACCCTAATCTCTAGAGCTGTTACTCTACTACCCCATATTGGCTCCTACATCCCTTTACTTCTGGGATATATTTGACAAATCCATTTGTGTAAGCAGCTTGGCACAAAAGGCAGCATTTGCAAAGGGATGCCTTATAAAGAGGGGTCCATTTCAACTGCGATGTGATCATTCCAGAATGACATCCCTTAATGTTTGTGTAAAGCAGCCTACACAAATGGATTTGTCAAATATACTGATTTCTTGCTGATATTTTCCAGCTTATAGACAATACATTAACCCAAGGAGCTTGGCAAGAAACCTGACAGTATAGAATTCACATGCCTTCCTTTCTCCACACATTGCTAAAGTGGTGGCTTTTACCTTGATGCAGACTAAACATATTTGCCACTTGGTGATTTTAAATGCTAGGGTTGTACTTTCCATAATGAGGCTTACTGTAGAAACCGAACGGATACCACTGAGCCAAAATGACCTGGAAGTTGAGACGGAGTGGAGATCTTTGGATCAAGAGGCCAGCAAAGTTTCATGAACATAGACCAAATCTGTGAAAGTTTATCCTGTAATATACTGAGCCTGTTGTCCTCTTACCATCTGGCTTCAATAAAGTTCTTTATTAAATAAAAGGATGTGATGCTCCGTTTATTTGTTTGACAGAAGAGCGACACTGAAAAAGGAGAGATTGCCAACTAGATTGCAAACAGGAAATTATTGCCTATACCCTGGGTCCAGAGCCTTGCCCGACTGTACAGCAGTTGTTGGGGGAGAGGTGGGATTTTTATGGGCAATGAAATAATGAAGCAGTATACGATCTAAAAGGAATACTGAATTATTGCTTGGGGGTTATGGGATGCAACTCCCTACTCTCCAGCATTTTACAGATGAAAACTGGTATAAATGTGGCCAAGCAACATCATTGTGGTCAACACAACAAAATGATTAACGAGAAAGAAGAGAGAAACCAGGAGATGATACAGCAGTTTGCTTTTGCTTGAGTCTACTGGGAAGAGCAACATTTGTTGCCTTTCTCTCTTCTCCTTCCTCCTAAGTTAATGGTATGTGAACTATGTTTGCATTTTGATCGCTGTTTGCAGCAATTGGAATAAAATAGGATGCCCTGGGATTGTGGAAGGAGGAAGGAGATTTTAAAAGCAGCTGCAAAAGTGGGATGGCAGAGAATAAATCAGCACAGTCCCTTCCTGATAAGGACAGTTGGAGGGTATGCAACTCCAAACTGGCATGGTATTGTATTATCATGTGAACTGTACTCCTGCATTCTCTATATTGTAAGGGGAAGTGTTGGTGGAGCTCATAGGGCCTGGTTTGGAAAAAAGGTTGCTTCATTAGGGAAAAAGACAACTTTTGTTTTAAGTTTAACACTTGTTCTCAATAATCAGGAACTATGTGGACACCAAAACAACAGGGCAACTGGCCTTTATATGGCTGATATGTTCTCTGTTTGGGGTAGGTTCTCTTGATTTGTCCTCCAAATCTTCCATGAAGCAGTTGTAGAGAGCCATTCAGGTCTAAGTACCACTTTTGTTTTCAGGTGCATTTTGCTTTTGTGGATAGGAGTGGATAAGAATTTTGCCTCTCCGTGAAATTTTCTTTCAGTTTTCAGTTTCCAAATTCCTAGCATTGCAATTGGACAGGTCTCTTCAAAATCTATGAGGCCATGTCTGGTACATTAGGCCAGACCATTCATGTAAGTTAATATCACTTGAGGACAAGTCATCCTTTCTGGACATGATGGGACTGGTGTGTGTGTGTGTGGGAGGGTCTTCTTTTTGGGCAGATTATCCCTGAAAACACGCATTTTAGCTAGCCTTTGTTGGTGCCATCTATGCCCCATTTTCTGAGTGAAGAGCAAGGATACCTCCATACCTGCCATAAGCAGCCCACAGACTTCTCATTCTGAGGATTGACCCACAGCTGCCTATGCAGCACACACTATGGACAATGACAGCTGTCTTGCATTGCTTGAAAAATCTCTCAAGAACAATGATTGGGAAACTATCACTTCTTTGGATTCTGAAGCCTGCAGTTAGCATCCTTTAAAAAAAAACACACACACCATTCTTGGGAGGCACTGCTGAATCTTTTCTCTTGGAATTCAGGGTTGCAGCAAAGCTGGTGAACTAACCAGCACAAGGCTGTTGACTGCAGGAGCTTTGGACAGAAACATATGCAGCAAAAGGAAAGAGAAGAAGGAAAGGAAAGCTTTTCTCCAACAGAAGGATACAGCTTGGCCTAGTTCGGTTTGCCAGAACCTGTCTTTAGTTCTTGTCATTCTCTTACTATTCATGGGTGATTACATGTTCACTCCCTCCCTCCCTCCCTCCCTCCCTCAAACACACACACACACACCAGAACCCTCCTGCAGACACCTGCAAGCTCGGCTCATAAAGCATGCATTCATAAGGACCTGGCAGCACCAGCCTGGGAACTGGAGACTACAGGGTGACAGTCATTGTATCTCCAGATTAAAACACACACACACACTCCCTTACTGAGGCCTCTGAAAATAGACCCTGGCTACAATTTTATTTTGGCACCACAGGGTAGTTTTAAAAAGAGAGAGAGAAAGAAATTGAAGGAAGGAAGGAAGGATTCCTTCATCTCGCTTCTTTTTCTGAAGTTGTTCAAAAGGAATACAATTGTGGTGGGTAACAGGCTGGAACTTTTTGCTGTGCAACAGGTGAATTGCAGTATGTTTCTCTCTGGCAGTGCTTGGCTAGCCTGGCATGAGAGCAAGTATGTGCCAACTTTGCAGAATCCAGAGGAGGACGCCTTGGGGCTCCTCCTCCTGACCTTGAGAAAACCACCTCTCTGCTTCCACTGTTCACCAACCAGCAAAGTAAAGCCAGAAAATCAACACAAATATATTAATACAGTGTGGTTCTCCATGTGTGCTAATGCAAAAACTCAATAACAACAACAACAACCAAAAAGCGGCAGCAAGAAAGATGAAAAGAAAATTAAAGAAAGAGATCTTTCAGGGCAGTGTATGAGGTTTTAGTCTTGACAGTGTCCTCCTTTATATAGCATTCACAATGCATAATGGCACCGTTCAGAATAACCTAGGCAAAGAATATAGTTCCATGTTCCTAGATTTTGGTGGTGTGAAATGATGACATGGGGGGGGGGTAACAACTTGGCCAAGGGTAAGCCAAATGTGATCTGTGGGCTACAAAAGCTCCACTTGTGGCTGCTTTTGTGTTTGCAAGACAATTTTTTTCTGCCCACTAAGTGGCAGGGTATTTTTGTTTTGTTTTGCATTGGAGGCTGTGGGTCTCCCCAGCTGAACAAAATCAAATTTAGTTCTGGTGTTTCCCCCTTTTCCTTTGAGACAGAACTTGGCTTGGCTTGACAAAGCCCAGAACTGGAGCTGGGGCAAAGATTTGTCCCACAGGCCCGCCAACATTTGCGGTCCCTGAAGTGGGTACTGTTGATACTTTCATGTGGATGGTTTCAGTTGTTTGTGAGATATTGATTAAAAGAGCAGTTCTTTGCACGTTTACTCAGATGTAAGACCACTCAGTTTAGAGTAGCCCGCATCAAGGGTTTAGCCGTGGATAACAATAGTACCACCCAAAATGAAAATTTCCTTCAGTCCCCAAATGTGCAGCATTGCAGAGAGTGCACCACAGAACACTGGCTTTCCAGGAGCAGTACTGGGTCCAAGAGCATCCCCAAGCTACCAACCTGATCTTTCAGAGGAAGAGCAAACCTTTCCAGAACAGGCTGCACTCCCAGACCTAAATTAGTTTTCTTATTTCCATTTTGTCTGGAATAAGCCTCACTTTATTTACCTGCATCTAGTCCTGGACCTTTACTGCATCCAGAGAATGATTCAGTGCTACCACAGTTTCCTTGGCATCATTTGTAAAGGACACAGAGAGAGTGCTGGGTATCATCAACATACAGATGACTCTCAACCCCAGAGCTCTGGAACATCTCTCCCAGTGGCTTTATGTTGATGGAGAGAAGCGGAGAGGAAAGTATTGACCCCAGGAAAGTAAAGATATACAATTGAGCACTAAAGTTAGAATCAACCAAGCCATTGTATGCCCCATCACTATGTATGGATATGATAGCTGTACAGTGAAGAAAGCAGATAGGAAGAAAATAAATTCATTTGAGATGTGGTGCTGGAGAAGGGTGTTGAGGATACTTTGGAGAGCCAAAAAGACAAACAAATGGGTCTTTGAGCAGACCAAGCCTGAAACCTCCCTGGAGGCAAAGATGATCAAGTTGAGGCTGTCATACTTCAGCCACATTATGATAAAGCATGACTCACTGGAAAAGACAATAATGCTAGGAAAGGTAGAAGGCAGTAGAAAGAGAGGAAGACTGCATGCCAGGTGGATAGTCTGTCTTAGAGAGGGCATGGGTATGAATTTACTGGATCTAAGCAGGGCAATGGAGGATAGAGGGACCTGGAGATATCCCATCCATAAAGTCACCATGAGTGAGGATACACTTGAGGGCAATTAACAACAAAGATTTCCACAGTCCAATGGCCAAAAGGCTGAACAACAGTCCCCCAGAACCACCGTTTGGGAATATTCAGCCAAGAAAGACGAGGAGCACTGTAAAAAAAAAAAATGCACCCAAGTTCCCTGTTGGCAAGATGACCCAGAAGGATACCATGGCCAATAGTATGACATGCTGCTGAAAGAGCCAGGGGGACCAATAAGGACTCACTCCCAACTCTTGGAGTAGGTCACCCACCAAGGTGATCAAGGCTGTTTCTATCCCATAACCAGGC
The DNA here is from genome assembly GCF_019175285.1 of Sceloporus undulatus. Lineage (NCBI taxonomy): Eukaryota > Metazoa > Chordata > Lepidosauria > Squamata > Phrynosomatidae > Sceloporus > Sceloporus undulatus. The sequence goes on from NC_056527.1 coordinate 136,059,354, forward strand.
CTGAATCCAGACTGAAGTGGGTCCTAGTAAAGACTTTTTTTCCCCCCAGGCCTTTGAATGTTTTGCTGGCTGTTGCAGACAATCCTCTACCTGGGGGTATACTGTATTTTTAAATTGCCATTATGATGTGTTAACTGCATTTTCAATTATTTTCAATTTATGTTTGCAATATAACTGTTCATTTATACAGAAATGGGGAGTTGGAGTTGCATTTTGGTGGCTGAACTGGAGGCCACAGTGGAGGCCTTGCTAAAACTGCTCTTTTCAGCTTGTGCAGCCTGCATGCTGTTGGAGTTGATGGGAGTTGTAGTCCCCAACATCTTGGCACCCAAGATTGGAAAGGCTTGGTTTACTTAATGGGAAAGATATTATATACCAAATGCCATGTGAGCATCAAAATGTCTTCAGTTTCTGGATTGTGGTGAACGTTTACCAATAATAAACCAGAGAGCTTCAATGTGGTTCTAATCTAAATTTTTAAACATGTCTAAACATGCATGGCACATATTTACATTATCTTAAGCCAGGTAATCAGGGGGATTTGAAGTTTGCTTAAGACAATCAAGGGACTAGAAAAACCACAAAAACTTTTATAAAGCCGCCTGCCTCTTATACTGTTCTCTTTCTAATGTTCTCTCCTACCGCAGTCAAAATAATAATAATAATAATCTGTCTTAAAATAGTAGCATTTATAAAGCTAAAAAGAGCATATGAAATCTTCCCTGTTGTCTAGAATGGTGATTCCAGGGGTTTAGTTTGGGGAACAGGGGTAGGAAATGAAGACCCTCTGCAATATGAATTGCGTATTATTTGTACTTAATTATATCCCACAGTTTGATTTTGATGTGCTTGATTCTTACTTCCCAATATTGAGTGCTCATATTTTTGTTTACAGGTGTGTAAAATGTATATAACTATCCCCCCCCTTATGCTTTGTTGACTGTAATAAAGATTTGACTGACTGATTGACTAAAAGGGAGTTAGCATGGTTTGACTGTTGGACTATGGCTCTGGAAACCATGGTTGGAATCTCTCTCTCAACCTCAGAGAAAGTCAATGGCAAACCCCTACTTGTCAGGACATCCCTGTGAACAATTTGTCTTGGGGTCGCCATAAGTCAGAAGCGACCCTAAGAACAAACTCTACTAAATACCCATTGCAATATATTCGGTACCAGTTTAATGGCATTCCTCACCCGTGCCCTATCTCTGAGCAATGCCACCCATTTCCTACTCACCTCCAGCTTTCTGGTTTGTGTGTGATGGCATCCACAGCCACGGAAGATCAATAGATGAACATATCCTGGGGCATGTGCTCAGTCTATGCCCAGAGGACCCCTCTCCCACAGCCCTACAAAGTGTGAAATATTGGATTGTTTTCCAGAAGAGAGTGAAATTACAAAGAAGCTAAAGAAAGCCGTGCGTGCTTTTGACTTAGTAATAACTGTAGCAAATTTCCCCAAGAGATACAAACAAACACATGCTCGAATGGAATATCAATGAGGCCCTTTTCAGAGGAAGGCACATTAAAATGCAAAACAGGAGATAATGAGATAAACCAGCAAGTTGCAGGTCCCAGATTCCTCTCCCCCACCAGCCTTGAAGTAGCTGGAAACGGGAGGACTAAATGGACCCCATGAAGCGCTTGGGTATATCAAGTCAGTTTGCTATTTTTGGAATAAGAAAGAAAAGCAATAGCTTTCACCATCCATCACCATGTCATGGGATTTGTCTTAAGCAACATTTTCAACTTCCTGTTAATTTATACTTTCAAGGGTGATGAATCCAAGGTTGAAATGATCCCAAAGAGCATCAGACTACCTTCTGAAAGGAAATCAGAAATAGTTAAGGGGACCCAATGATCTTGTAACTTTGGGCAAAAGAAGGATTTCTGGTATGTTCTTAAGGACCACCACCTCAGGCCCTTTCACACTATACAACTGCAGTGCTATGATACCCCTTTGATGGTAATGTCAATATCCTATGGAATCCTGGGATATTCAATTTAGGGAGGGGTATTTAAAATGCTCAACCAAAGACTACCTGACTGGTATTTGACCCTTCCCAAACTGACTTTAGTGCTAAGACTGTGAATAAACTCAATCATGCTTCTGCCCTTGCTGAGTCTCCATGTATGACCCTTGACTGGTTTGTTTTCTCCACTGTTTGTTCTCTTGAACGTTAGGTGCACTCACTTCCCACCCTGAAAGAGGACATTCCAAGTAATGGACCAATAAAGTCTTGAACATGTTGGACAAAAATATTGTGCCTAATTTAGCCCAAAGATTCCTGCCTCCCCCTATTGCTGCTGGTGTATTTGGAGGGTTCCCATTTTGTTTCAGTTCATCTGAGATGAACCCAGGGATAGAAAGCAGCCTATTTGGCCTCATGATGGTTGGTCAGGTACACATGCAAAGCAGACATCCCATCCATGGCTCTCCTGGACTGTGTTGGGGCCATTGGGTAAATGCTTTCCAATAAGGTTGAATCAGCAGTAGAAAACTTCTTTCACCAAGGGGTTATTCTATTATTTTCTTTGAAAAGGAAAATAAAACAAGGAATTTAAGGGAAAATAGCAGCAGCAGGAGTGTGAAATGATAGGAGCTAGGAAGGGAAGGATGATATTTCTTGCTTTTGTTGTTGTTGTTGTTGTTGTGTGCCTTCAAGTTATTTCTGACTTATGGCAACACTAAGGTGAACCTATCACGGAGTTTTCTGGGACTGAAAGTGTGGGATTCACCCAGGATCACCCAGTGAGTTTCCATTGT
>NC_056527.1:136062130-136112422 GCF_019175285.1 Sceloporus undulatus
GGAGTGAATTTTCATCTCCAGAGTCATAGCCCAACACTCAAACCACTACATCACGTTGGCTTTCCTACTGCACCCTTTTAATTTCAAGTGTTGTCTCATCTGTAAGTACCCAAAACATTCATCCACTTTTAGGAGTACAGTGACTGGCAGGACTACTGTATTAAACAACACATCATCTGCTGGTGCTGCAATCTTATTTATGTGATTTAATGCAGACACATATGATGGCATCTCCAGTTTGTAGAGAAAACAGTCACAGAATTAAGTATATAGTTCAGAAACTGCAGTCCTGACCAGGAAGATCAGCAATCAGTGGCCAGGCATTTCAACTCAGAACATCACAGCCTTTCTGATTTGTCTGTTTGCTATTGAGATGCCATCTCCTTCAGGCATTTTGGACAAAATGGAGAATTTCTGGATTCATAGAATCATAGAGTTGGAAGAGACCACAAGATTCATAGACTTGATACCCTAACATCCCATGACCTCAGGCTGGACAATAATGCCATGATCCCCTGGAGAATATTGAAAACATGGTGCTCCCTTGGATGCAGTTCAGTTTCATCTTTAGCAACTGAAGGAGGCAGAATTTGAAAAATGTTGCTCATTTTACATGTGTTAATTCTATTAATCACACAAAATTCACACATGCTGAAATCCTACATTGAATTGGTTAGGGGAATGAAGCTGCTTTATGCCACCACATTACACAATTGTGACACTGAAGAATCACATGTGCACCAGGCATTGATGTGTCCAGTGCAGCCATGCAAAGTGCATTATTTCACAATGTGAAATGTACAGTATGCAATGTGCAACAAGGTGCCATGATACCACATATGTAACCCTACTTCTGTAACCTGCAGTCAAATATGGATGTTGCACACTGCTCCATGCATAAGGGAACTTATACATGCATAAGACATCAACAGGATTCCAGCCATAATGTTCCTTTAACCACTCCTAGCCTGAGGTGAAGGAATGGTTTTTCATGCCTTTCAAGTGCCGCATGGGATTGCCTGTAACGAGAGAAAGCAAGGAGGCATTTCTCCGACTAAACTAATAATTCATATCAGTGTCAGGAGCCGACTTTTGTGGACGGTGGAGCTCTCCAGCTGTTCCTCGACTTTGGTCCAGACGTTCCCAGTGGGATTTGTTGTAGCAACACGTCCTTCTTATAGGATTCGCATGAAGGGAAAGGGGAGGCTGGCGGTGGTAGTGGTGATGGGGGGACGGGTCCAACTGTAAATTAAAGCCATGTGTCTGTTATCCCAGTGTCTTGAAATTCAAAAGTCTTTGTGGCTTCTAAAAAAAAGGGGAAAAAATAAAAGTGCTTTTTTCCTCTTCATTACTGTAAAGGGCGGCTGGGGGAAAGAAAGAAAAATCCTCTCTCCCACTATCAACTAATTTAAAAGAAGCAAAGCTTTAATGTTTACCTTCCTGTTTCACATAGGAGGTCTTGAAATAAAGGTAAGAATTCAGAGCTCTTTCATAGTTTCCCAATAAAAACTCAGAGCATTTGGTCTGTTTTGAGAAATGGAGGAGAGGGTGTCTTTCCCCACCACCATCCTGATGCCATTGAGGAAAAGCTTAGCGCAAAGGAGCAAACAACGAGACAAAACCTTAGAACCTGTCCATGTGCTTTCCTGGGAAATATATCCTTAATCCAAATGAAGCAGCCAGAGGTACCTTTCGGAGTGGCATACAGTAAAGAAACTAAACTAAGTACAACATTTATATCACTTGGAATCTATATGCAAACAATTGCTCAGGGCAGTCAGATCACAGTGTGTTGCTAACCACAATGGTAACACAGTTGTTGTGAAGAAATTGAGATTGGCTGAACTGCTCAGCTGCACACTCAGCGGTGGTGCTTTTCTCAAAACTGAGAATTGCTGAGGAACCAGATCTTGCCTCTTGTGTTCTGTCTGCCTTATTGTCAGCTCTTTGTTCCACATGATACTAGTTGATCACAGTGGTTTGCTTTTGGTAAGATAGGAAGAACATGAAATGTGCAAAGTAGCTACTGATTTTATTTTATTTTATTGCACTACTTTCTGGTCTCAGTTATAGAGGAAAGGGGTTTATATCACCCCATCTCCTCTTTCTACCTCGACAGATTCTTGTTTCTACTTTAGGAATGGAAAGAATATTTGAAAAGTGCTACAAAAATGTTTGTGTGCAAGCATATATAATATAATATATATGGTTTTAATAAGTATTATTATTGAGGAAGAGGCATGATGATGATGTTCAAGGGGTGTTATTGGTGCGTGTGTCTGTAAGGCAGTTCCTCTTGAAATCAATGCGACTCAGATGCTGGCACCCAGGTCAGTGAGGTGCTGAATCCACTCTGGGTTTTAGCCCAAAGTTCAAAAGTGCTATCCAAGGTGAAGGATCCTATTTTCAAAATAGGCTCAGCATCTTGGATATCTCCTTCAGGTTCAGACAACAATCTGGACTGGATTCACCACCCCTCTATTGTATAAACCATTAGCTTCTGCTGATGAATTGATGACTACCATGTCTGCTGATTTCCATGGGAGTAAAGTTCAGCTGCATTAGTTTGGAGTCATCCAACCCATTATCTGTTGGAGCAGAATCCTAAATTTCATCATAGACTGTGTTTAATGGAAGAACCCATCCACATTCTTTTCTAAACCACTTAGTTCCTGAGAGAGGAAATTTATTAGCATGGCACAATCAAAAGACTTAAAGCTATGGGTATTCTGCCTCCCTTTCTTTGCAAAATCATTGCTTTCCTCCTGTTGGCAAATCAGAGCAGACAGAAAACTGCTTCTTTTTGAATTTCTCTGGCTGATATGTCATGTTGCAGTGCATGATGGATGAGCCTGGGTATGACAAGGCAAGGCAATTACTAGGTCAGTGCTAGCAGTTTCTGAAGGGAGCTATCCTTTGTGGAGCATATGAAAGAAAGAAAACAACCCCCAACATTTCAACTGCTAATAATGGGCCTTAGCACATGCAGCTTAGCCAACATCTTGAATGTGTGATACAAAATGGATGGAAGCATTTCTACAGAATCGGCTTGCAAGCTGTGCCATGAGATTGGCACCAGGTTATGGCTTCATAATAACATATATCGAAATTTCTAGGTTTTGCCTTGGAAATGGGATGGCTAGAGCAACACTGAAAGATACTTTTGGAGTCCTTCCACTGGTAAAACAAGAGGGGAATATCAAGTGAAGTCAAAGAATTTCAACAAAGATGGTGAAATTATGCAGAAATGAGGAACAGAGGAAAAGGCTTCTGTGTATCTTAGACTATACAGTGGTACCTCGGGATACGAAATACCCAGGTTACGAAATTTTCGGGATACGAAAAAATCCCATAGGAAAACATTGTTCCGGGTTACGAATGTTTTTTCGGGTTACGAAAAAACTTTTGGTGCTTTTTTCGGCTTTTTCGCACGGAATCGCGGCTTTTCCCCATTAGCGCCTATGGCAATTCGGCTTACGAAGGCTTTTCGGGTTACGAACGGTGCCACGGAACGAATTAATTTCGTAACCCGAGGCACCACTGTACACCCTTTTGGTCCAGGAAAGGGCAGAAAGGACATTCAAGGACTATAAAACAGTTTTGAAGGGTCGCATGTAGCCCCAAGACTGCACTTTCCCTATCTTGGTCTACTGTGCTACTGCTTCCATTCTGGACAATGGTGGGAAGGTCAGTGCAACATAAGGAAGTAGGTAGCCTTTTAGCTATGTATTGCCCAAATGTTTTTAGTTCCAATTTATACTGTGAAACATTCAGCAGTTTGGGGCAATGAATATATGTGCTTCTCTGTTCTTGCACTGCCTTTGTTATCACACTCACCATTTCCAGCCATGAGTTGTTGACCTTGGGATGGATGCCGTTTGGGAGTTTTGAGGGTTAGACATCTCCTCCCTCTTTAGGAATTTGAGGAATAAATCCCTGGTGAGAAGCTATTAAAAACAAATTCTCTTTCTCCATACAGTAGGCGATTTCCTTCACAGCCCAGGCTCCACACATGTTCCCGATCAAGTGGATCAGAGTAGGATTTTATCAAAGAAACTCCAGCACCGCTGGCTTGTTGGGAAGATAGAAAAATTACATATATATCTACATGGTCTATATCTATATATCTAGAATAAACTATCCCTTCTGAGTGAGGAAAATCTCACCCCAGTAGAGAATAATACTCTCTCTGGATTTTGCCAGTCCTAGCTTTCTGTGGCATCACAGAATGTCCACAGACATTCCAAGTGAAGTCTTACTCTTTGGATATTGGAAATTAGTGTCCATCTCCTGTGAACTGAGCCTCAAAACTTTCAAGAGAATGTGATCTCATGGCTTTCTTGAATGTTTGGCTACTATTGCAGGTTAAAATGATGCAGACTAGTGTCTTAAGCTGAAAATTGCTATTAGTCAACACCTGGTGCTAAGGAAGAAGGATCTTCCCAGAGGTCTACATGGATTAGGCAAGATCCTACATTAGTGGTGGTGCCCTCTCTGTGGGCACATGTGCTGTCACCCCAACACAGAGTTTGCCAGAGTTTGTTACTGGAAAGCCAGAGGGACATGGCACTTTGCGATAAATGAATGGGTTTTGGGTTGCAGTTTGGGCACTTGACCTCTAAATGGTTTGCCATCACTGTCTTACATTCTATTTGCATAGTATAAAGCTACACTAGTGTTGTTAAGTGGTAGTTGCATGGAACCACCTGTCTTCTCAATATCAACATTGTGCACTCATTGTGCATTGTGCATTGTGCATAACAAAAAGTTATGCGCTACCCACGGATGTGAAACTGCATTTGCAATTTGCAAACACTTGTGGATCTCTACTTATGCAACTGTAAATTGAGTACAGACATTATGTCATGACCAACCATAAAAATACAACTCCATGTATAAAGGAGCTTGTCATTGTTGTGTTACTTCAAGTTATTTCTGACTTATGGTGACCCTAAGGTGAATGTATCACACGATTTTCTTGGCAAATTTCTTCAAATAGGTTTTTCCATTGCCATCCTCTGATGCTAAGAAAGTGTGACTTGCCCAAGGTCACTCAATGGGTTTACATGGCTGAGCTGGGATTCAAAACCTGGTCTCTAGGGTCATATGCTCAAACCACTACACCTCACTGACTCTCAGCATAAACATGCTGGTGAATAAAACAAAGTGCCAGCTATTGCATTTACCAGAGAAAGAGAAACACCCCCCCCCCCAGGTTCTAATTCTTCTTCTTTTCTTTTTGACCTCAGTATCAGCAAAAGACAGTGAGATCCAGGAGCAAGATGAAAGAAAGGAAACTCAAAGAAATGCTATTTGGGAAAAAGGGCAGTATGGACTGTCAATGTTCTTATCAAGTGTGTGAGAGATAGGTAACATATTTGTGCCATTGGCTAATATTCCTCCTCTCTTTCCTGGAGACTTGCCACACATTTGTGGCAGCCAATTGGCCCTACCACTCTAAGTAGCACTGGCACCTTATAGGAATCAGCCTGATGCTATTTGGTGAGGTTGCAGTTAAAACTTGATAAGACCCCCTAGGCAGACCTGAAGAGGGTTGCATCTCCTTTTTTGCTCTATAGTGGGAAACAGTGGGATGGCAGAGGTAGTAAAAAGAGCTGGTAGGCCTGGCAAGGTTTTATATCCACTTCCCTACAAAAACATGCAAATAGAGGAATTCAAGCCAGCAAAAAGCAGGAGAACAGCAAACACTATCTACAGCTGCAGACATTTGTCAGATTGCAGATCAATGAGCAAAGTCTCATGCGCCCCTCTCTCTCCCAGGATGCTGCCCAGAGACAGCCAGGGTGTGCAGGATTATCACCTTAGAACAGAGACAGGCAGTAAACAGACCAAGATTAGCTGCCTCCACTACTCATTAGAGAAGGAAGTGGCACTATTGTGAAGGTGTATCTGGTGTTTCTGTCTTATCCATGTACTTTGCTAAATGGGAAGGAATCCAGACACCAAGAGGCTAGGCTGGTAGTGCTATTATTTGTACGTTTCCTGCTGGCTTACTGGTTTAAGTTTGCCCAGTTAAAGCTAGTGTGTCAGCTACACCCATTTGCAGAAGTTGAATCTGGACATGACAATGCATGCTCTGGATTATTTCTGCAATATGGATGCGGCCAAAGACTTTTGTTTTTAATCACAAGAATTTCTTCTTTCTTAGCTCTCATGAAGCTACCTGAGCTTTTCTGATACTCCTTTGTGAAATCTTCCACTGTATAAGAATAGGACCACTCCATGCATCTGAGAAAGTTGACATGGAGGGAATACAGATGGGCAGAAAGGGGCAGTGAGATGCCACCCCTTTCTCCAGAGGATCATTGCCACAGAGACAGCACGTCGTGGCAACGATGCACCATGAAAAAGGAGCCATGAAACATGGCTCCTTTCGCCACCGTTGCTGAGGCACCATTAGAGCCTCGGAGCAACACGCTGTTTGGGCATGGAGCATGAGGCACACCATTGGTGTGCACACCATGTGAATGCACATATACCAAAATGGCACCAAGACAGCATGGTAGGGCTCGGGAGCCTGCAGATGCTCTGCTCTCCCAAGCCCTAAAATTTGCCCCACATGGCGCTTTGCACCAGTCTGTACCGGGCCAACATCTACAAAGGCTTATGCAATAATGTCTTTCTCTCAGTTTCAAGATTTCACTTTGTTTCAAGATCCTTTGTATACTGAATGAGACCAATAATAATAATAATAATAATAATAATAATAATAATAATAATAATAATAATAATAATATTTATTTGTATACCGGCCTCTGGCAAACCAATCCGGGCGGTTAACAAGAAAATATAAAATATGACAATTAAAAACACTTTATCCCTCCCCTCCTTAAGACAGTATTAAACAGCCTAACATATTAAAACACAATATCAATTCATAAAAACAACAGTTAAAAACTAAAACTAAAAACCCTGATATCCCTCTGTTGATCCTCAACCATCACTAAGATGGGGCCACGGGAGGAATGAGGGAATCAGGGAACCTGGGCCGGGATGGTTAATCTGGAAAGGCCTGCCGGAAGAGATCCGTCTTGACCGCTTTTTTAAAGCTGTCTAATGATGTTATCTGACGGATCTCATTCGGCAGGTCGTTCCAGAGTTTGGGGGTGACAGCAGAGAACGCCCTCTGGGAGGTTGCCGCAAGCCTAGATTTTAGAGGCTGTAGTAAGTTCCTCCCAGAGGACCGGAGAGCGCGGGGAGGATTGTACGGGAGGAGGCGGTCCCTGAGATAGCTTGGACCCAAGCCATTTAGGGCTTTAAAGGTGATAACCAACACCTTGTACTGGGCCCGGAAGCTGATAGGCAGCCAGTGGAGGGACCTCAAAACCGGAATAATGTGGTCCCTCCTAGATGTTCCTGAGACAAGCCTGGCTGCCATGTTTTGAACCAGCTGTAATTTCCGAGTCAAGCACAGGGGTAGCCCCATGTAGAGTGCATTACAGAAGTCAAGGCGTGAGGTTACCAGCGCGTGCACAACCGTCTCGAGATCCCTTACTTCCAGAAAAGGGCGCAGCTGGCGTATCAGCCGAAGCTGATAACAGGCACTCCTGACCGTCGCATTTACATGATTTGTCATCAGGAGTGATGAGTCAAGGAGCACCCCCAGATTGCGAACACAGTCGCTGGAGGAGAGTGTGACCCCATCCAGGACTGGAGGTTGCAACCCAATTATTGGTTTCGGGGCCGCTACCATGAGCACCTCCGTCTTGTCTGGATTCAGTTTCAATCTGTTTTTCCTCATCCAGCCCATTACCGCCTGAAGACATTCATTGAGAGAAGAGATGCCATCGGAATTCGAGGCCGACGAACGAGATACGGAGAAATAGATTTGGGTGTCATCAGCGTACTGATAACACCCAGTACCATAACTCCGTATTATCTCACCCAGCGGCTTCATATAGATGTTAAATAACATCGGGGACAAAATAGCCCTCTGAGGAACCCCACAAGTGAGGTACCTCTTACTGAAGCTACAGTCCCCGAGTAGCACCCTCTGAGACCTGCCCGAGAGGAAGGACCGGAACCACTGCAAAGCAGTGCCCCCGATACCTAACCCCCTCAGGCGGTCCAAGAGGATGCCGTAATCTATAGTATCAAAAGCCGCTGAGAGGTCTAAGAGCACCAACAGGGTCACACTCCCCTTGTCAATGCTCAGACGCAGATCGTCGGTCAAGGCAACCATGGCAGTCTCAACCCCAAAGCCTGTCCTAAAGCCAGTTTGAAATGAGTCTAGATAATCGGTTTCATCCAAGACAGCTTGGAGCTGAAGGGCAACCGCCCTCTCGATCACCTTGCTCAAAAATGGCAGCAATGACACTGGCCTATAATTCCTCATATCCAGGGGGTCTAGGGAAGGTTTTTTCAGGAGTGGCCTAACCGCCGCTTCCTTTAAACAAGATGGAACATGTCCTTCCCTGAAGGATGCACCGATGATATCCGTGAGGAATCTCATCAATGCATCCGCCCCCTGGATGGCCAGCCATGATGGGCAAGGGTCGAGAGGGCAAGTTGTCTTCCTCACCTTACCAAGCAGCTTGTCCACGTCATCAGTACTCACAGATTGGAGCTGATCCAGTATGACTACATCGGCGGAGTCACTGGACGCCTCGCCTGTCGACTCTGTTTCAACGGTGGCATCTAAGTCGGCTCTTATCTGAGAGATTTTGTCTGCAAAGAAGTTGTTAAACGCGTCACAGCAGGCCGTCGTCGGGTTAAGTAAGGGATTTGGCGCAGGGGGCACCTGCGTCATTTCCCTCACCACCTTAAACAGCTCTGCTGGACGGGACTCTGCAGATGCAATACGTGCAGAGGAGAAGGCTCTCTTTGCTGCACGTATTGCCTCCCGATAGGAACGAAGAAAGTTCCTATGGCGAGTTCTGTCGGATAAGAGTCGAGTCTTCCGCCACCTGCGCTCTAGCCGTCATCCAAACCGCTTCATCTTCCTCAGCTCTGGCGTGGAAGGGCCTCCGATTTGGAGCGGGATGTACCTAAACTATTGGTGTGAGGAGATTAAATCCACAAGCCCTATCCCACTTCAAATTTAGCTAAGTCATGACTCACCTGTAAACTTCTAAACACAGTTTACAAAATGACACTCATGGAAATGTAAGGATGTTGTCATCCTCTTCCACCCTACCAGAAATTTACTTGAAGGCACATAACAACAACACGGTTGATACCTCTAACAGTTTAAAAAGCTATCATAGTGCTACAATTGTGAAGTGTAGATAGATGCAATGATAGATTTTAGACGCAATAATAAATTTTGATTTGGATTCCTATGCCAAAGCTATTTAAGTCATGTTGTGGGGTGCACCAGCATGAACACATCTGCCCAATCCATCGCAGCCATTGAAATGTTTGATATGACTTTCCTGTATAATCCACTGCCGCCACTCACCATGTAACAGAGAACAGATAAAAATATCAGGGAATAACTGAAAAGATTCTCTTTGCAGAGTGGCGGATAATCTAAACAGTTTCTCTTACTTCATGGGAGTGGGGAGGAGATAGTCTGGAGCAAAGGGATGGAGTGTGACAAATTTATTTGCAAACTGCCCGATAAAAGAATGCCAGTAGGAAGAAGAGAAAGTGCTGATTGACGAAATCCCCGGAATGAAAACAATGGGACCAGAGATAACGGAAGAAGGGTGGAAAAAGTTCAGCCACGAAGGAATGTGGCTTACCCACAGTCTGGTGTTTATTATGGGATGGTGTCAGCATGGACCATGTAATGCAATTTCACCTTCTATTCACTTTTGGAAGCAAGATTTCTCAAGCTATAAAAGGCATTTCTTTTTAAGAAACACCCCAGAAATGACAGATAAATGCGAAATTATTTAATTTATTAGAATCGTATCCCTCCTTTCTCCCACCAATGGGACTCGGGGCAGCTTACTGTTAAATAATACAAATGCATCTAAAACAGGAAATAATTAAAAGAGTTAAAATTAAAAACGATGATATAAAACACCAGGGAAAGCACCGTGAATTCAGATGGCAAGAAAAGAGATTCCATTGAAACATTTGGAAGAATATCTTAACTGTTCAAGCTATTCAGTAGTAGAATAAAGAATGGTAGGCTCTCCTTCTATGGAAATCTCTGAACAGAGGTTGGATGGTCATCCCTCAAGAAGAGATGGAAATAGTGTTTGAAAATTTTTTTTAAATTATAGAAGAACATGTATTCCAAGTTTTGAGGATCCCTGACCAAAAGAATCCTGGACTGACAAGAATTTTTGCAGTTTGGGACTTATTCTGCACATTTGCAAATGGTTCCAGTGCTGCAATTGGGAACTTATTCTGCACAAAATTCATTTGCAGAGAAAACAGCATGTTCTGTGCTACTTTTTCCGTGCATAAAATAATAACATTTCTGTGCAGGAATATTAAATGCACCAACAGAAAAAAAAATGCTGTTTCCTCCCCCAGAAAACACCGTTTTCTTCATAATACAACCACTTGTGAAGTTTGCACAGAAAAAGTTCTGAGTTGCGAATAAGCTTTGAAAACTGTGTTGTTTTCAAAGCTTTTCTTGCACTGGGAAAAAAATTGTTCAAATTACTTGTTGCCTCCTTTAGAAGGAAATTAGCAAAAAATTACCTCCCTATTCATAGAATTGCTTTAATTGTCTATTTCTGCAGGGCAGAAGTAATAGGAGTAGATCGTTCTTGAAGCCCCTTCCAACTCTATGATTCTATTGTAATATGAATCCACCTTTAAAAGCCCCTTCTTCTGCTGTTGCCAAACACCTACCTGAATGAAATGGCACAGTATTTGCCTTCTGGCAGAAAAAGAACAGGGAAAATGAATCTTAGTGGGTTTCTTGAAGGTAACCCATAATAATGGACACCCTTTATTTATACAGGATAAGCATTTCACATATGCTGATGCAAGTAGAAATTTATTGGCCTTCAAGGTACAAAAGGACTAGGGTTTCCAGATCCCTGTGTCTGGATCCTCTTTTCCAATCCTAAGAGGACATGGAGAGGAATCTCAGGGCAAATGTATTACATTTAAAATTGTATACATTTTTGAGTTATTCACGGGCTGCTTTACAATAGCTGCCATAGACTGGTTTTTGTTCAAAGCAGAGGCTGGAAATTTTCACTTTCATTGGGCTACAATTTCCATATATTCTTTTAAAGCAGGCATTTGAAACAGAGCTATGAAAAGTGTGGGTTTTCTTTCTTTCTGTTCAGTGTGGCACTTTGAAAAGTGAACTTCCAGACAGAGAAACATTTTTTCATTCATTCGACGTGGTGCTTATTATTTGAACTAGTTTTAATTATTTGAATTGCATACTTTAAGCAAGTGTGATCAATGCTTAATGTGTCATGCTTAATGACAATTACCAGGGTTGTGCCTAGAGCTCAGATTTTGGCCTCGAAATCTTAGGTGCTAGAATGCTCCCAACCTGGCAGACCTACACAGGGTTCTTTCACATACGTTACATCCACATATGTTGTGTCAGTAAATCTCACAGTACAGAAACCTTGTCAAGGAAAGTCAGCATGGTCACCAGGATGCAGATGGAGTGTTGAGACTGAGCATATAATGACTTCATTTATCACATTCATATGCTGTCTTTCCTCCCAGGAGCTCATGGTGGCATATATGTTATTTCCTCATTGTTTTAGCATCAGTGGCAACCATGAGAAGTAGGTTCAGCTAAGAGAGAGTGGCTGACCTAAGGTGAACATTACAGTGAGCATCACAGATGACTGCAGACTTAAATTTACATCTCTCTGATGCTAGTCCTGGGCTTGTATCAACGAGGGAGGGCAAAATGAAAGCCCAGTCTTCCCAAAAATAAGATTTCTGCCCCCTAAGGAAATTTTCCACCACTTCCCAAGTTTTTAGTATTGAAGTAAGTTAAAATTTCAGTTTAAAAATAGAGTTTTGGCATTCTAAGAAAAGGAACAGGTGAAGGGTTCAAGATAATGTGAACATGGCAAGTAGAAGAGTTCTTGGTGTGGAAGTTTTTTAATGAGCTGATGGAAAATTTCATTAGGAGGGTAAGTTCTGCTTTGAGAGGCAATGCCCCCATCCTCTCCAGTAGCCACATCCCTGCAACTATCTCTGCCATTTTTCAATGACTCCACTGGTTCCTCATCCATCTTGAGCAATGGGCATGCTGGTTGGGGAAATCTGAAGTTGTAATCCTCTAAAGCAACTTTCCCAAGCTGTTGTACAGGACAGAAATTCCCCAGTTGTGCGTAGATTTTGCACATGCAAACCTCTTGGGTGTGGGGTTGTCCCAGAGAAAACAAAAGGCAGATAACTACCTGACTGCCTTTGAACTGTATTAATAAATAGGGGAGAAATCAAAGCCTGCCATGATATCCCCTCACAAACACCTACACCATTGCGTGAGACACCAGCAGACAGAAATGGCTGCAGTTCAGTTTACTGAGTTTGTGACGGAAGGTATAAAACAAACAATTTGGCACTGCTTTGAGGTTTTGCAGTTAGATCATGTGAAGAAGTAACAAGCAACTGTATTGAAAAAGGAAAAACAGATCAGCCTTTTTTCTGTTAAAAATAAGAGATTCATTCAGTTTAATATTGTTATAACAACACTTTACTTCCGTTTGATATTTTATTATTATTGAACACGATTAGGGCAAAACCTCATATATCATTTTAAACTGGAGTGCAGAGAAGCTTGTTAGAATAGAGGATGGGCAGAATCTCTGCTATTTTTCCTGGGTTTCTCCCTGTGCTAGGAAAGATGGGTCAGATTTTCATTTTTACTATGGATTTACTGAAATTTGCAAATTTCTTTGTTTTCAAAGTGTAAAGAGCTTGAGATTTCCCCCAAAAAAATCTGTGGAAGAAGCTGAAAGTGTGGCCTGCATCTATCCGTTCAGGTCTTATAGGTCTCTCACTTATTGGGCCACCATAAGTTGAATTTGACTTGATGACAAATAACAAGAAGTCCAAGTTGGATGTCACTTTCCCTGAAATTGTTTTTTTTTTAATGTGTCTACTTGGGCAAATAGAGAAAGAACTAAAATTAAACTATAAGTAAATAAGGTCAGGTTCAAATGTCCTTCAAGTTATGGAGGAGAAGAGAAAAGGGTTTATTTCATTCATAGCATTATTCAGCACTCTTCTGTCTAGGAGCAAAATTGTTGGGTCATCTGCAAAGTGCCTAGACTGGCAAATGTGGTGTTTTCAGACAATTTTCAATGTAGGTTTTTATCTCCTCACATCCACTTCAACAAGTTTTGTAGTCCAGAGATGTTGCTAGCATAGTGGCTAAGAGCATGAGCTTTGTGCATTTGGAACAGTGTTCTACAGTGGTTAGAACCAGAAATGAGACAGAGGTGTACAGTAGTTACAGGAGATGGAAAATCAGGTCATGGACCCTCCAAATGACAATTCTTCTCCTCCAAAGGGAATTTTCTTTCATTCCCCCAATTTCTAGCATTGCAGAGAGTGAGACACTGAAAATCATCCTCACCTTGAATTCTTACATTTGCTGTGTTTCTTGGATGATTGTGCCCATCCCTTTTCTTTGGCTATCTGAAGTTTTAAATTACTACAATGCTAGAAATGTGAGTACTGAAGGACAATTTCATTTGGGAGGGCAGAATTCTTATTTGGAAGGTGAATCTCATCCCACCGTATGTAGTTACATCCTTGAGTTTTGGACATGCAGTCAAACATTCAGCATTTTCTTCCTATTGCCTCATCCCTCTGAAAATTACGTATACCTTTTTTCTCACACAGAAGCAAAAATCACAACCAGAAGAATCACAAATGGATGATTTTACTTGGTGATGAAGTATCTTCAGCCTTGTGTTGAAGTCTCAGGTATAAAGAAATGAAGTGTAGCAACAGAGCAAAGAGGACAGGGCAGGTATCCTTTCCCCACTGTCTGCTAATAATTCATTTATGAAAGAGAAACAATTCTGGATCCAGTGTGCTTTAAATAATAAGAAAAGGGGGTTACCAAATCTTAGCAAAGGCAACAATTAACTGGAAAAAAATTCTTTTAATATTCAGACATGTAGGCTTTAGCACACCTTGAGATTCCACAGGAAAGAGTAAAGACCACTGTTTGGCTAAAGACAAAGCAAACATTATGCATTCTGTTTTTATAGATCAAGTTGACCATTATGTATTCTTTATTTGGAAAGCTAAGTAATGTTCTTGGCTGCCTCCAGAAGCCATTAGTCCTAAGACACACCCATCTTAAAAATCTGAAGCCAGGATTAATTTTGAACTTGGAAAGAAGGCACAATCTTGACCAGATGAGATGAGAAAGTAGATAGCTGTAGTTCAGTAGATGAACACTTGGTATGTATGCAGCAAGGTCTTAGGTTGTGTAAGCAACCTTCCATATTCATCATTAAAGTGGAATCAAAGTGTTTTAATTTTCTAGTGTGAAAGAGCCCCTTCTTGCCATAATTGTGGTCCAGCACTCCAACAAGCCACTGAAGTTGAAAAAGAAGCAATTCTAGATCCAGTGTGCTTTAAATAATAAGAAAAGAGGGTTACCAAATCTTAGCAAAGGCAACACTTACAGAGCAGAGAACAATTATATCCTTTTGTCAATGATCATGGTGTCCGGAATTGAATTTGGAAACCACAAACAAGGGCCTTTCCTCCCAGTTACCATTTGCCTTGTTTCTGAACTGCCCTGATTTTTTCCCTGCCGAGCCACCATCTCCCCTTCATGGAACACGAGACGATTAAATGGCATCCATTTCTATTTGTGGCATCCAATAAATCTAAATTTTCAAGCATGGGAAACCAGGCTAAACAGCTGGCATGGAGACAAATGATCCTTCCTCCAAAGACAAATGTATCGTTGCTCAAGGGTTTCCTATATACCAAGTGTTTTTTAAAAAGTCAAGACCTGGAAAAGCACATTTTTTCCCCAAAAGACAGACATGCACATGCAGACTGGAATACCAGTTGATGCACTATGCTGGTGTAACTCCACTGGCATAGGGACAGTGGCCATCAGAGAAGGAAGATGTTTGAGAAACAGGCTGCTTAGAGCTGGCAAATTTTGGCTGTATTCGCACTGCACAATTAATACCAGTTTGAAACCACTTTAACTGTCATGGCCCCATTCTATGGAATTATGGCCCTGTCCTATGGAATCCTGGGAGGGTGGGTTATGAGATATTTAGAATTTGCAGCCAAAGAGCTCTAACACTGTATATTTCATGGGACTGAAGAACAGAATTGAAACTGGGGAAGTAGGAATGAAAAGTCCTTGGTAATGACAGGAATTCCCAGGAAACACTTCAGGATGAAGAAAGCACCATATGGATCTCCAAAATGTTTGTGCAAAAACAAAACCTGGGACTTTCAGAGAACGTTTTCTCATCTGGAGGGACTCCATGTTGTTTTCACAATCTATTAATTTACAGGGATTAAATTTAGAAAGAACACGGGTGGACGTGTTATATAGTTGCAAATAGGGGAGCAAAGCTCTGGATTTGCAGAACAAAATGGTTCAAACACACTAAACTTTGGCTGAGATTTTGAGAGGGTAGTAAATTTTGCATTTTATGATTAACTATTAAGGGGTCTTGTCTCACCTATGAGCTACAAGATCCCTTTCCATCCCGATCCAAATGAACATAGCTATGTCTTTGAATTCTAGAGTCAGAGCTAAAGTTAGTTAGGATATGTTTTAAATTTTAAATTTATATTATAAATTTTATATTTATATTTGTAATTTTTATATTTTTACAATTTTAATTGTACAATTTTAATTGTTGTGTTTTATGTATGTTAGCTGCCTTGGGTCTCACTTTGGGAGAAAGGCGGGATAATAATAATAATAATAATAATAATAATAATAATAATAATAGTGAGAGAGAGAATGAGAAAAGTGTGTTAGAGTTAGTGTCACTTAGGATATATATGTATTAAATATGTAATCTGTGATGCTATGTTCCATTTATGTTTAATAAATCATTATTTTTGTATTATGCAGTGCGTCTTTGCCTTATACAAGGATCCGTTCTGGACCCCACCATGTAAGGCAAGTTCCGTGTGTGTCTGAGCCCCATTGAAACGAATGGGGCACGTGCACCATTTCCTCTTCATGGCGCAGCTTTCAGTGTAAGCTGAAAGCCACGTATAGCTGTACACTTGAGCCTCTAAGAATGCTATGTACTGGAAAGCTTGACTTCAGGCATGGTGTCTGTGAAGGCAGCAGTTAATATAAGGTGGTGATGTCCAGTGTGGGGATAAGATGAATAAAGTTTCACACAGAAATCATCTGTGTCTTGCACAGGCATCTAAGACATCCCCACATTTGGTGGCCACAGCACTGAGTCAGTAAGAAGTCCACTTGCTGGTGGCAGAGGTGAGGACAAATGGAAGCCCTCATAGTTGGTGGCAGTAGTGGGATTAGTGGAAAGCCGCACAGTCGTTTAAGCTATTTTGCCATGAATGTCCAAGCCAACAGGGAGGCAGTTCCGCAGACCCTTGGCCAATATTCCTTTCCACCAGCCCTGATGCACAAGTCAGTGGTGCCTTGTGATTTACATGTTATTGGGGCAGAAAATCCACTACAGGTTTAACTTCTGACATAAAGGAGTTCTCCAAGGTTTTGAACCACCCGACATAGCACTTTCGATGCTATCTAAAACCTGGAGTGCATTAACCACTGCACTGACATGGGGCCCACCAACTACCACTGAGCTTCGGTTTTGAATCTGGGATCTTCTGTGTGCACACCAATGTAGGGTGCCACAGACTGAGCCATAGTTCCCCCCCCCCTTTCTCTGTGGTGTTGATAATTGTGGTCTTCTGGGTGTTTTATGAGCTGCAACTCCCATGTTGCCTCACCCTTGCCTATGCTGATGAGATTTTCAAGCACCTGGATAGGTGCAACTACAGCCCCTGAACAAAGTTTTCTTCTGCCTCTCTCTTAGTATGGCAAAGTGCACAGAGAGTCAATCTTTTCTTTCTCTTTTGGCAGACATGAAGCAGTGGAGTTAAAAAAGAAATCCTCCTTTGAAATAAGACTTAATGCTCGGCACATGCTCCAGCAAGCTAATAAATGGTGCTCACCTCATCTTCTTCTGTCTTGTTGGAGGTGGCGGGTGGGGAAGACAAAGGTCTCTTTAGCAGGGGATTAGATCATTTGAAATGTTCATAACATCGTCTCTTAACTTCTGATGCCAGGAGCTGGTTTTGAACTTGGCGGGATGGTGTTTTGACACAAATATTTAATCTTCAGCCTGAGCTCCTTTGCCATCCTTCCCTGCCCCCTGAACCTCTTTCAGAGTATTATTTTAGAAACAGCGCGAAAGAGGGAAAGGGAGGGAGAGAGGGGATTGGAATGGATTAGCTATCAGGCATTTCTTAAAGTGGCAAGAGATATCAGACACAATCATGCCACAGACGGCTGTCAGATCAGGAATAAAAAGAAAAAAGGAAACATGTCCCCAGTTGGACTGGGAGTTTGAACTCCCACCTTGGGGGCAATGGTTCAAATTCCAGTCTGTGTCCTACAGTTGTTGCTGCTTGACATGAGAACATGTGCACTTGACAATTCATGGTACCCATGTGCACTCAGATTCATGTACCAGAACTGGGCACAGAAGGATCTACAGTGACATAACCTATTTATTTACTGATTTTAAAAAAAGATACAATGAGAATTTCCTTACCAAATTCATGTTTGTTGTCATGGAAGAAACATCATCAGAGGACTGCCCTTCTCCATGATGAAATGTCAGACTTCCCCTACAACAAGAAAGGCCTTTGGAAGTTATAAAGCTTTCTTCGGTCTCCTGCCTCTCATATAAAAGAAGTCTTTCCTTCACAAAGCAACTGAGGCCCAGTACAGACTGATGCAAAGCGCCAGCCTGGGGTCGATTTTAGGGCTCAGGAGAGCAGAGTGTCTGCACACTGCTGAGCCCTATTGCACCATCCAGGTGCCATCATGGCTCACTCCCATCCACATGGGGGTTGCCATGGTGATGTATATGCGATGCAGCATCCAAATGGCATGGTGCGCGAGGGCGGCAATGGGAGCGGGTTCTTTTTAATGCCCCCGGAGGCCGCAGCATTTGGTTGCTACAGCCTTCTCCTGGAGGAAAAAGGGGTGGCGTCTCAATGCCCTTTCTCCCCGTCTGTACAGGCCCTCACTCTCCAAATCTGTGTGCTCCTTACACTTACTCAAAGACCAACCTTTCCTTTCTTCAACCTGGTTTTTAGTCCCTCCCAAGCAAGGCCCATCATCCCTGTACCAGAACCCCAAAGTCTTTCCCAGTTTTCCCAGCTCTGCTCATTGATGGGTAGTTTCCATTGGGATTTCCATTTGAATTACTTAGCTAGCTCTCTGATTAGACCATTATCTCCTATTTTGTCACAGCTCTGAGTCTCCCTTTCTGGCAGCCAGGATAAAGGTATATTCCTTTGTCAAATGGGGAATTGCAGAGATGGTTAAAAATGAAAGCAAAACAAATGCCGTAGATGTCCAAATTCTGCCCCTGGATGAGCTATCGTGCTGGGATTCACTCTTAATCTTTTTCAGACTCAGTTAATAAACGAGCAGAACACCGATAATGTGATTAAAGCTCATTTGCCTATAAGATGGGATTACTGAACAATGAAATATTTTGCAAGCCTTTTGCTGTTAATTGAGAGATGCAGTGATTTCTTCAGAACTGAAATTGCCATTGCAAGTCGCCTTTGGAGCGTCTAACCTCGGAAAGGTGGTACACTTATCTCGGGTTTATACAGATATCTGTCACATAAGACTAGTCCGCACCCTGATTTTTTTTAAGTTTTAGAGATGGGAAGAATATATTATAGTATTGGGGGGAGAGTGATCAAAAACATATTTCTCAAGAGTTGAGAAACCCCAATAACAATCATTCTGGACTAATGAGAATCTTCACAATGTGGGACTTAATCTTCGAAAAATTCACATGTGTTTGTTTTATACAGAAAACAGCCTTTTCTGCGCAGCCAAAAAAAATATTAATTTCTGCACAGAAAAGGTTGTAACAGGGGACATATTCTAAGTAAAGTTGCACATTTGTGTGTGTATGTGCAAGCCTTTAGCTCTTTGTGCCCCAACAAACAACCATTCTTCTTATTCTTCTTATTAAGCTTTATTTATATAGCGCTGTAAATTTACACAGTGCTGTACATACAATCTTTTTAATTAGATGGTTCTCATTCTCAAAATTCCCATAGCATTGAGCCATGGCGGTTAAAATGGTATCAAATTGGATCATTTCTGCAGTGTGGATGCAGCCAGAGTCATAGTCTCCCTTGATCTCTTAGGTTCCTCCCATGTATTCCTATGCTCTACCCACAATATCTGGGGAGCTTCAAACCTTCTTTCCAGCCTCTCAAATACTGTGCAAAATTAGATCTTGGCTCCGAACCCGGGTTTCCCAAATCAGCCCTCCTTAAGCACATGCTTTCTCTCCAATGTGTTTATTCCTCACCTCCTGCCCTGTAGCATTCCGCCAGACAGGGCGTGTGTGTTAAATTTACAGTTTATTTGCACAGCGTTTCATCTTGTTTCTGCATCTCTCGCACACAGTGACGAAAGGGCTGGAAGCGAATGAGATTTATATCTGCTCCTTCTACTACCTTGTATAAATAAAAGGGGAGATATAAAATATTTTCCCTGACAGGAAGTGTGAAGGCTGCAGCTTGTTGTTTAAACATGCCTTTGAGAGATTTGATTTGTCATGTTAATATGCATGCTTCTGACTAGCATTTTCGGGGATCACTCCTTCACCAAAAAGCAAAACATAAAATTAAGAGAGGCTTGTTCAGTTAGCATTGCTCTTATAAGCAAGCTATAGGAGTCAGTGGAACTAAATCTGAGCTTATCCGTGTTGTTGGGGCCAAAATGCATGCATTGAACTCCAATAGGAATTCTGCCCCCCAACTGAAATTTCCCTTCAGTTCCCAGATATCTAGCATTGCAGAGACTGAGTCACTGAAAACTATTCACACCTAGAACTCTTCTATATTCCATATTTCAATTTCCTTGGTCACTTTACCTGATTCTTATCTTGAAATACCTAGCTCAAGTTCTATGTAATTGCAAGACTTGAAATTTGGAAACTGAAGGAAAGATTCATGGAAAGGGGAGAGAATTCTTCCTTGCAAGGGGAAATGCTGAGAACAGTGGCCACAATTCACTTGGGGACCTCCATCCTTGAAAGTAGTCCTGTGTCTGCAGGAAATGGAATTGAGCAGTTTCACAACATCTGTATTCAGGAAAGGGCTGATGTTCTGTTACTACATAGGTGAACCAGCAGAGTGACCATGGTGCATAAGGGCCAACACACAACAGAACCTGAGGCACAATGAGATCAGTACATATTGGAATCAATGCACAACAAAACTGATGCACAACAAAATCCAATGCACAATGGGACTGATGTGCAATGTGATGGATGTACAACAGGGCTGATGGAAAATGAGGACTGGTGCACATCAGGACAGAGGACATTTCTGTGCCAAAAATGCTATTTCCTGAACAAAAACAACAACAACTTTTATGCAGAATACATCCTGAACCACAAAGTTTTCAAACATTTTTTTCAGAGTAGGAAAACATAGTTAAAATTATTTGTTGCTTCCTTTGTGAATCAAATTAACAAAGAATTACTTCTTTACTTTAAGGACAGTAGAAATTAGATTCAGCTGCCAGTCTGATAAGATTCTGTCCATTAAATTGTAGTAGTGCAAGAACCATTTTGGTCTTTTCTTCCACCAGAAAAATGTCTTGGGTCAGCCCTGAGCACAACCAACACAAAAATAATAAATCAGCCTTTCCTTTCCTTTCCTTTCCTTTCCTTTCCTGTCAACTGGACATGTCCTTTAATCTTTAATCGTTCTGCCCTGTAACCTTTAATAGCAGCTTTCTTTTCTTATGATGTCTGGGAGGGGAAAATACAGAGTGTGCATCATGCAAGAGATCAAACTGAATCTTTAATTTAATCAGTTGTTAATAAGTGTTAAAACAGCAGGCTCTGATGGGCCTTTCATTTGTTTCACATACACACAGAAAATCAATGGAGCTGGAAGCCAGGGGGAACCATTCATTTTGAAAAGTTATAATGAATATTTTGTTCTTCCTTTTGAAAATTTCAGGACACTGAGAATGCTTTGCCTGGTTCCTGCAGTCCACCATTCTTTCTTCCTATGTCCAAGCTCTGTGGGACATGGCTAATTTAACAAGCCTGCAGACAATTTTGGAGAACGGGCTTTGGTGCTTGCTACTTGAGGAAAAGCTATACGTATTGCTCATGAGTAAAGTCTATTTTGTTATGGAGTTGGTTAACTGCTATTTCTCCAACCCTGTTCATGCAAGACACAGTAGAGAAAAGAAGGAGGCTAAACGAAGTACATGGATGGCTCCATTCAGATATGTGCTGGGCAGAAGTGGCAATAATAATTTGAGATATCTCAGCATGCTCAAGTCACCTTCTGATCCTTTGATGGATTTGCTTGGTGATATGAAAGATACAGCAGAGAAGGATTGCCAAGATTTGGCTATTAATTGGATCACAGTTGTGTGTAAATGGAAAGACCCCACAAGTCCCTTAATTGACAACAGAGCAGAAAGAATGTGGAATATTTTTTTAAAATGGCTAAATGAATTAATTAGATTTTAGAAGGCAGACAAAATAAGAAGAAGGTGGAAAGTTTTATTGTCAATCAAAGGGCCTAAGAAAACAGGCAGGATAGCATGGGCCAAGTCTATGCTATCCTGTACCTGGTTTGTCTGGGTCAATACCAAGGCTGGCACAGTGACAACTGGGCATTTACATCCCTGCCTACCACCAAACCATGGAGCTACTCTGCCCCATCCCGGATTCGCCCCTTTTCACTTGCTGCCCCTCACTCCTGGAACCTTCTTCCCCCACAAACAAGAGCCATCACTTCTTTAACCAGCTTCAAAACGGAGTTGAAAACCATCCTGTTCAGAGAAGCCTTCCCAGGCATTGCATAATTGTCGCTTACTATTTGATGTTCTTTTGGTGCCTGTTTATCAAACCATTTTCTGTATTGCTATGTACTGTATATGCATTATCCTACTTGAGAGTATGTATTTTCCCTGGAAGATTAACCATCCATTATGAAGCCAAGCCCTCCCTCCAGTCCATCTGCCTTGGTCCAGGCCTTGGAGGTAGAGAGGAACTGCTGGACCTCTTACCCTTCCCTCCACCACTCCCTTCTCCTTCTGTGTCATGTCTTTTTAGATTGTAAGCCCGAGGGCAGGGAACCGTCTAACTAAAAAGATTGTATGTACAGCGCTGTATAAATTTACAGCACTTCATAAATAAAGGTTAATAATAATAATAATAATAATAATAATAATAATAATAATACTGCCATACATCCCTTATAGGTCTCTGCTGTTGCATTTTCTCAGAAGACCCCTGTCACAGCCTGTAAAGATGGAAATGGGACTTCTGGCTATATCCATGTGGCCAGGCACCACCATCTGATGTCACAGACTGCAATATAGGGCTTATGGAAATACATGACAGTGGAGGACTGCCACTGCACACCCCAAAGCTGTCTCTGCTGTTGCATCTTCTCAGAAGAACCCCATCATGAACTGTAAAGGTGCAAATGGGCCTCCTGGCTACATCAATATGAGCAGGTGCCCCCATCTTACATCATAGGCTGCAATGTCAGTCTTCTGAGAAGATGTGACAGTGTAGGTAGCTAAGGGGCACATGGGGTTGGGTGGTGTGCTGGCTGTTCAAGGAAACTCTGTGGCAAACACCATTTTTTATTTTTTTTTGCCCCAAGCTAAAACCTCTTTGTGCCAGGATCAGTCCAGAACCACTGGATTGGCATCCAGACTGGCTGATCACAGCCTGGGGCTAATAGCCTGTATGATGATGATGGTGGTGGTGGTGATGATGCCAGGCTGGGTGTGGGAACACAGGCATTTTGGCCTGTGTATACAGAGCCAAAATCACAGAGTGATTTTGTTTTTGAAAATACATTTGGAATATCCTTCTGAAGACACCATAATTTGCCACTAGATCTATTGAATTACAATGCGCCTGTGTCATACGTGGGTGCCCCTTATGTGGCTTTCAGCTTATGCTGCAAGCTACGTGATGGAACTAACAATGATGCATGCTCCGCACCGCATGTCTTGCATGAGCCCCATTATTTTCCATGGGGTTCGAGCATACATGCTATTTACCTTACACTTGGGGGGGGGGGGTCCAGAACGAAGCTCCTGCGTAAGGCAAGGGCGCACTGTAATGTATTTTCCTACATGTTGACTCAACTATTCATTCAATGGGACTACACCAACTGGATTCTGGTCATCAAAAGGTATTGAACCAGGTAACAAACTGGCCATGGCAACTATAAACACAAGGACTGTCTGGAATAGATCCAGGTATCACCTGTGGGCTGACTGTGCACTCCAGTGAAATCATAGATCTTCAAGGTATTCAACTTCTGTCAATGCAAACTTTGGCAACACCACTATCCTACTCTAGCTGGTCTAGGAAAAACTACTACACTGAGTGCCCGTTGTTAAAGCAAGGATAGTTCTGGAAAGCTTTTGATATTAGCATATTTGTATCAAGATCCGCAGATATCCACCTCTTGGATTGATGTAGTGATTGGAACTCATCTGTGCAATAGAGGTCGCACCTTTTAGAATACTGCAATCTTGATAGTCTTGAGAGATAATACAGATTTCAAATACATATTCTGAGCTGGAAATTCATTTTAAGGTATGCATTATGAGAAAATACATGTATTTCAAATAAAATATGCGTTTTGAAAGAAAATACACATTGAAGTAGGTATTTCAGGAAGATGGAAAAACAACATTCCTAGACTGATGTAGAAGTGGAATGGAATGGGATGATGACCAGAAGCATGGAGAAGGAAGGCAACATGGAAATAAGCATTATTTGTCCACCCCTAAGCAAAAAAACCTCTTGTCGTGTGTTGTGCATAACTTCCGGGGGTGATGGTGGTGGTGGTTTTGAGAATGGGGTGGGGGGCCATGTCAAACATGTTTTGAAAAAATAATATTCAACAGCTGTATTCCTAGACCTCCTAGAATGTTTTCAAATGGGTTTAGTGAGGAAGAGATGGCAGCTTGCCAGTCAAAAGACAGTCAGTCATAATGCAACATTCAAAAAAACCAGGGACTCACATTACCACTCCCTGCGCTCGCTCACTCTCTCTCTCTCTCTCTCTCTCTCTCTCTCTCTACACACATGCATGCATTCACGCACACGCACACACACACACACACATACATATATATACTGCTGTTTCCTGGAAGGGTATGCATGCTATACGTTACCAGCCTTAATTGAATAAATATATAATTGATCACAGGTGGGACCATTCAGGAGTCTGCTTCTGGTCTCCTTTGTCCACATGGAATGATTTGCCAGGGAAAGGAAAGCTGTTTGAATCATGGTGAATTTGTAAATCTGTAAAGTCCACAGCTTCAACGGGCTATGTATTAAATATAATAGACAATTTAGAATAATTGCTCCATGAGGTTCAATGTATATAATATTGAAAAATATAGGCTAGAATTCAAGTAGGCTTTCAACTGCAGAAGATAGAATTGAGTAGTTTTTCAACATCTGTATTTGGGAAGGGGCTGCCATAATGGAAACCAGCAAAGTTACTGTTGTGTTTGCGACACTCATGGTGCCCATCCAGACAACAGTAAGATGCTGCCAATGTGCCCTGATATACATCTTTTCCATTCACTAGGAGGGTACCATAGCAGCACAATATACAATGTACAATCACAGTCATAGATTCTTTCATGTTCAGACCAAGTACTGTAGTGTTTGAAATTAAGGTGGTTTCCATCAAATACTGGACCACTTTGTCCTACAGTAACACTTGGGGCTTCCTATAGCAACAAGAAGTCAACTTATATCAAACAGGGCTGTTGGTTGATCTTGCTCAGTACTGTCTACAATGACTGACAACCAACCTCCAGAGTTTTAGAGAGGGGCAGTGGCATATCTAGTATATTTGACAGCCAGGGTGGATCATTTTTAACACTCCCAAGAGAATTTGGGTTGGGGGGGAGAGCTCCAGGTTGGCCACATCCAAGTTGTTCAAGTTGAACTTAGGGTTTAACCATTGGGGCGAAGTATGGCAGGTGTATCTCCATCACAAGGAGACCAGGCCTGGGTCCAGGCTAAGACCATCCCACCTCACTAAATTCTTCTTCTTTTGCTGCCAAAGCTGCTTCGTCCCCTTGCCACCCTTGGCAGCCCCTGGGTCCCAGCCTGAGCTGACACCACCACCAAGTCACTTACGTGTCTTCTGCTGCTGCCTCTGCCGCCACCATCACTGGACAAGATGTTAGGCCTGCTCTGTGGGGTGTGTAGCTAAAGCGAGGCCCTGCTGGCCTGGGTCTACATAATCACACTGTTGCTGTTGCTGCTTGAGTTGCATGTCCCCTTGGTGTTCCATGGGGTCAGTGGTGGCAGTTATGGTGGCAGTGTCAGAGCACTCCTTGGTGGGCAGAGAATGATGACAATGAAGGTGACAACTAATCTATGGCTGACAGGCTCACTTGGGTTTCCTTGGCAGCCCAGTTAGTGGAGGCCCAGATTGTTGCATCCACTGTTGTCACTGCATTGACACTTTGAACAGGTTGCTTTGGGGGCCAACACATGCATCCCCTTATCGTCTGGCCCAGGGAAGGACCATTCCCACCACCCTGCTCTTGGTACATCATTGGAAAGGAGCCTTCTCATCACTACCTGGAGAAACTGGGGTCTTTGGTATGCAAAGCATGTGCTCTGCCACTGATCTAAGGTGTTTTCCTTCATAAAAAGTGATAGAAATGTAGCCTCTACTTGTTGCTGTTGTTGTTTGTCTTTTCAAGTTGTTAATGACTTATGGTGGCCCTAAGATGACCCTATCATTGAGTTTTCATGGCAAGATTTGTTCAGAGGAGGTTTGCCATTGCCTTCCCTTGAGGCTAAGAACATGTGAGTTTCATGGCTGAGCTGGGAATTGAACCCTGGTCTCCAGAGTCATGAGCCAGTGCTCAAACCACTACACCACATTGGCTCTTACTACAAGGTAAGAATCTTGTGACACCAAGACTTAACACACACACACACACACACACACATTTGTTTCCCATCCTTCATGATAGAATTCCTTCCAAGGCAGCTTTGAAATAACATAAAAATACAAAATGTACAATTGCAAGAGAGGATAGCCAGAATCCTGTTGGTGTTTTTGGGAAAGGCTGAGTGAAATGTTAGAGTACCTACGATGCAGGAGAGGAAAGCATATTTTTGACTGAATGAGACAGGGAAGGAATTTCTAGGGAAATATATCAGGAATGTATGTGTGTAAAGAAGCAATCCTTCTCTGGGAATTATACTGTGGTAAAGGTTTTCTTTAGCATTCAAGAGAAAGGGAGCTGAAAGTGGTGAAGGAAGGCTTCTTGGGGAAATAGGTGCAGGTGAAAAATATTCTCATTTGAAGATCAAAAATGATACGTGCAAATTGAAAAGAAAATCCCCATGACCATACAACAAAATGTTAATCTTGCCCCAAAACCAGGTTTTGCACATTGTCGGACTGAAGAAATCTGTTTTTGAGAACATACTACCTATTTAAAATAAACCAACAACACCCCTATCCAACCGAAACACTCCGTTTCTATGTGAAAAAGACTGTTGTGTGGAGCTGGAAGGCATACAGCTGTGGACAGCTGTGGAGCTGGTACTGAAACAGAATCTGGCAGCCAGATGGAAGGAGGCCTAAGAAGGGTTGCTCTGTCGAGAAAAAAGTACAGTTTTGCTTCCGTATTAGCCTGTATACGATCACCTTCTTCAAACACTCAATGTAACAAAAGTAAGCTTAAATCTAAATTAGGCAGAGAACCATGGTAGTTTCATTCTGTCCTTTTAACTCTCGCTATTTTCTTTCTTTTTTGGAACATGGGAAGAATTTCTCTTGATGGGCTCTTAGCCCTGGCAAGCTTCCAGAATATTCCAACAATTCTCTTGATTTATTAGACTCGCCCTGAATATATTGTATTTGTAACTGCATCTCCAGAAAGGTTCAGAGAGAAAGTGCTTAACAGGCTACAACCGTGCCTTTTTAAAAATGGAATTCCAACCCCTTCTCTTCCTCTTTTCTTTATAAAAGAAAAATATATTTATTTATAGCAACATTGTTGCCCCCCCAAAAAAAGGTATGACTGTAACTGGTAAAATAATATAAAATATAAAATAAAATAAATATCACCTAGCAGCACCTTTAACACTCATTTATTTTAACGTGGACTTTCATGGCCTTCAATCCACTTCTTTAGTTGCAATGATAAAGTACAATATTGAAGCCACTGGTATGTAAGCACAGTGACATAGCTATGGCATGATCCCATAATGGACCCCTGTCATAGGCGATCATGGCTTGAATCCTGTTGTTTGGTCACAATTAAATTAGTTCCATTACATCAATTGTTGAATAATGAGTCAACCCTATCGGCTGCCTTGAATCCCGTCTTGGGAGAAAAGCAGGATATAAAGTCAATAAAATAAGTAGCAAGCAAGTACATTTCTATACTGCTTATCAGTGCACTTCATCACTCCCTAAGCAGTTTACAATGTGTAAGTCAATTCCCCCCCAACAAGCTGGTTATTCCTCTTAGTGACCTATGGAAGGATGTAAGGCTGAGTGGACCCTGGAGCCCTGCCTGGGATCGAACTCACAGCCTTGTGGCTGTGATTGGTAGCAGTACTGACAGTTAACCACTGACCCTCCAGGGCTCCTAGTTAAGACTATTTGCAGGATTCAGGTCACCATAATGGTGACACATTCTCCATTGCTTCTTTTGATTGGTTGTGCAATAAGGAGGAATGAATGTCACAAAAAGTGACTCTAAACACAGGAGGAAAACTTAGGATGCTGCCATGTCAGCTCTTTCATATTTCATAATTATAGCATTGTGATGCAGCTTTAAATGGCATGGTTCTATCCCATGGAATTCTGGGGTTTGTAGTTTAGGGAGGGGCATTAAGAATTGTCAGCAAGAGCACTGTAGTGTGTCTCCAAACTGTAAACCCCAGAGCTCCATAGGATGCAGTGATGGCAGTTAAGATGGAAACATAGTATTATAGTAGTATAGAAAGAAATAACACCAAGAATACAAACTCCTGTTGGCTTAGGCTGCTGATCAATAATATTTTTAATTTAAGATTCAAAATTGTGTTCTGATTTTATTATGGAGGCTATGTTCAGTTTCTCTTTCACCTCCACCAGACTTGGTGAGAAAGAAATGAATCCCATGGTATCATCTGTTGATTTTTGGAAGTCCCAACAAAGTGAAGTTTTGTGCTCTAGCAGGGGTTCAAACCCTGGTCTCCAGAGTGGTCCTTCAAATAGTCTGGATCCAAGCCATATAGGGCTTTAAAGGTAAAAAACAGTCCTTGGAATGCTGTCCAGAAATGGACCAATAGCCAGTGAAGTTGCTTCAGCAGGGGAGCCACATGATCCCCATAACCAGCCCTGTTCAATAGCCTTGCTACAGCATTTTGGACTTGCTGAAGTTTCGAAATAGTTTCTGAAGGCAATCCCATAGAGAGTGCATTACAGTAGTCTAAACTGGGATGTAATCAAGGCATATGTAACAGCATTGTCAGATCTGACATCTAAAGGAACAGGCACAGCTGGTGCACTACGTTTAGTTGTGCAATTGCACTCTTGGCCACTGCCAAAAACTGGGCATCCAGGTTCAAGTCCACATCCAGGAGAACATCAAGTTGCAATCCTGAGATTTCAAGGGGAGTGTTACCTCATCTAGCACATAGACAAAACATAGAAAGATGAATTTTCTACAATGCAAACTAGCAATTAGTCAGTGTACCCATGCAAAGGTTGGTAATGCTATCAGTTATGTGGTCATTGAAGCCTTGTCCCACCCATGTGGAAACTGTTCATCAGTTGATAGTGCATGGGAATATGTACTATTCTTTCATAGTAGGGAGCATTCCAAATATTTGTCTTTGAGGAAATAGCAGTCATTGGCAGCTTTAAAAAGTATCCTACACAACTCTTTCCTCTAAAACTCTCCAGATGACATCTTTACGGACATTTTGCAATGCATACATTTTACTATTTCATTGGCCAATTGATTAGTTAAAAGCCGCATAATTAATCAAGCTAAGAACCTTAAAGAAGATAGTAGGAAGGCACTGCCTTTATAGTACTGCACCAATATGGTGTAGTGGTTTGAGTGTTGGACTATGAATCTGGAGGCTGGAATTCAAATCCCTACCTAGCCATGGGTGTCCTTGGGCAAGTCACATTCTCTCAGACTCAGCTGAACAAATCTTGCCAAGAAAAGCCTGTGATAATGTTCACCTTAGGGTTTCCGTAAGTCAGAAATAACTTGAAGGCACACACTAAGAACAAGAAGCCAACTTGCATGAAAGTGAGGTTCCTGGAGAGCATGAAAGGGAAGAGAGAATGTATTGGGTCCAAACAGAAGCCAACCAGAAAACAGCTTCTTGAGATATGAGAAGAAGTACAAAAGCAAAGCAAAACAAGAAAACAAAGAAAGCAACAAAACAATTTGGGCAGGAACCTAGTCACTATTAAGAGGCAGCGCTGAAAGGCTTTACGTCTGGAAATTAATCTATTTGTCCTGTGCTCTCCGAGGCCCAGTGCTTTCATCTTTCCACAGAACATGCTGGAAACCTGACTTAGGGCGTATTTAACATTTTGTTTGCTAGTAAAACAAAGTAATTTGGCCTCTGTTAACACATTATTTTAAGTGGAACCTCAAGGGGAATTCTTTAAAGCAGTCCATAAAAGCATTGTGTCAGTCTCTCCCCTGCTCTCCCTCTGAAAGAAGGCTGTTTAAAAATGTACTTTTTATGGGGAGCCTGGTTTTCTGAAAACAAAGATCAATAGTGCAAAGTTAAATATGGTTCCACCCTTCCATACTTAAGGGCCTCAGGGTGCAATCCAGAACCATTGCAATCAATGCATGATGTATATCGGGGAGGGGGAGTTGGTGATGTGTGGGACAGAAGACTTTTCCCCCTCCCATTATTCAAAGTACTAGAGTTTAGTCACCTAATGAAATGGGTTGGCAGGCAGCTCAGGATAGACAAAAGGAAGCACTACTACGACTCAGGAGACCAGGGTTCAATTCTCAATTTAGCCATAAAACCACCTGGGTGAACTTTGACAAATCACAAGCTCTCATCCTTCGGTAAAAATCGTGCCAAGAAAACCCCATGATAGATAGGAAGCTTTAGGTATCCCTTCAACACATCCAACATTGACAGTTGGTGGCTTCCAAAGAGTGGTGCATGCCTTCCAACATTTCACAGATGGAAACTGGGATCTGAGTGTGGTCAAATTATTAATGAGGAAGAACACACAAACTAGGAGATGCTGCAGCAGTTTGCTTTTGCCTCAGGCTACTGGGAAGGACAAGATTCTGCCCGATCCTCTCCTCTCCTCTCAGTCAGTTAACTGAAGGCAAATTACACTTACATTCTAAAGTACATTTTAAAAGTGGGATGACAGAAAATGAATCAGACCTGTCCCTGTCAAAACTGGGATGATTGGAAGGTATGGTGGTAGCACCAAAAAAAGGGGGGGGGGTGCAAGGCTGGGGGACACAGAAGGGACAAAATATATTTCTAGAAAGATTAGCTGCATCAAAAGCAAAGTGCAATGTAGATTTTTAAAAAATTAACTGGAGAATGAAAAAAGGAACTGCAAATTACTCATTCTTGTCCCAACCAGATGATAATATACAGTGGGCCCTTTAGGGAAATCCATGTATGGGCATGTGCACCATTGTTTTTATTGCCACATGGCATCCAGTAAGCTGGAAGCCACATATAGTGTGCCTGCATATGGCGCGGGCACACTGTATGAATGTGTTTGTGTATATGACAGGAATCTGGGCATGGAGAGCAACGAAGGCTGAGTTTCGTTGCCACCTGTAAGTCATCTCTATTTTCATGTCAGTGGAATGGTGAATCCACTCCAGGTTTTTATTTGATGGAACCATTCACGCTTCTAAAACCTATCCTTCCAAAACTGGCATGAAAACTGGAGGAGGAAACATCAGCCATCTAAGATATGCAGATTGCACCATAATACTAGCGATATCAGCGATATGGAAAGATTATTGAAGAAGGTGAAGGCAGAAAGCACAAAGGCAGGTTTACAGCTGAACATCAATATAGCAAAAACTATGGCCACAGATGATCTATGTAATTTTAAAGTAGACAATGAAGAAATTGAAATAGGTCAGGACTTTCCATACTTGGGCTCAATCCTCAATCAGAGTGGAGACTGCAGTCAAGAAATCAAAGATGACTAGGACTTGGAAGGGCAGCTATGCAGGAACGAGACAAGATCCTCAAGTGTAAAGATATATCATTGAATACCAAAGTTAGGAGTGTCCATGCCATTGAACTTGACCTCACGCGGTATAGCCTCGATTGTACTGTACTAAGAAGAAGGATGAGAAGGAAGACATCACACAACGTATAATGTAAATCCAGCAGAGAAATGAGCAGGCTTTCTGTTCCTCTCTCCCACATAAATTTTACCTCTCCAGTAACTAAAGGATTTGCCCAGGTGAGAAGCAGAGCTGCGGTAAGATGTCTAGTATGTGCCTTTCTTTGAAATGGCCAAGATCCAGAAGAGCACTTAAGAAAGCCTGCGACTCTGAGCACCTGTGTTTACTTCCATTAACTTTTACGGCACTACACATGCCTCTGAGTGGTTTAGGGCTTAAGAGGGGATTTGATACACTTGTATCCTCGCTTGGGCTTTTCTTCTCCTTTGACACTCTTTTTGAGGAACACCACAGCTGAAAGGGGAATAGGGGGGCAAGGAGCCAAATCTCAACTGAGGCTACAACTAAAAATGAATAAAACAGAAAAGACTAAATGTCATCAGCCAGGGTGTTGAGAGGTTTTGTCCCCTCCCTCCGCAATTCAGTATAATATACATGATTTATCATGTCTATCTGCTCGGCAGATGCTGGAATGGTACACCTGTGTTCCCACCCCAATATCTTCCTTCCTTTCCCAGGCCTTCCCATATCCTCCAACTGTCCTGATTTGGAAAGGACAGTCCTGATCAATCCTTTTTCCTCCTACCTTTTCAGTTGCTTTTAAAATGCTTTTAAAAGAGGAGGCTAAAAGATGAATGGGGAAGCATAGGAGATTCAGATAGCAACTCTTTCTAACTATCCTAGCTTGGCAGGGACAGTCATGATTAATCCTCTGTCACTCCATTTTTTTCAGCCTGCTTTTCAAATGTCCCACTTTTTCTCTCTTCTTCCCATGCGCCTTTCCTTTGTCCTCATCTTACTTCTATTGATGCAATAAGTTGTACTCACTGAACTCAGTAGGGAGGAGAAGAGAGGAGAGGGAAGAATTTTGCCCTTCCCACTAGGCTCAGGCAAAAACAAACTGCTTCCGCCTCTCCTAACTTGTGTGTGTTTTTTCTCATTAATAACATTTGCCATCCTAACCATATTCTGGGGTTGTGTAGCCACATGTGCCCCAGCTTTCATCTGTGAAATGTTGGAGGATAGGCTTTCTCATTTCCTATCCCTCATCTCATTTATTCATTTCCACTTTGATGTTCCTTCCTAAGGCATAGTCCCATCCTGGAAGGCCAAAACCCAGGAGTGGCTACCATCCTCAAGCAGTTGCTAGCCAAGGCTCCTGGACCCGAATCAAGGCCACCTTTGTTCTTGATCCCTGTCCTGGGGTCTTCCCTGTGTTAATGGGGACATAATCTATCAAAGGTTCTTTCTTAAGAGGACAACTTGTAATCTAAAATTTGATGAAGGATTAGAAGTGTCTTGCAGAAGATTCTAAATAATGAAGGAAGTGACACATCCCAGGATTCTGTAGGATGGGGCCATGACAGTTCAAGTGCTATCAAAATGTCATAATTATATGATGTGAAAGAAAACTTAGATTTCAGAAAAATACATTCCTCCCAAATAAACGTAGTTATTTATCTCATCACTGTGCAACTTTACAAAGTTTCCTTTCTTAGGTTCTGCTTTAGTATGGATGGGTGAAAATTGCCATGCTAGACAACACAGCTTTTCCCGCACCCATAAATATCTGCCAGCCTTGTGTTTACAAGCAACTGAAAATGATTTCACGTCTCTGCATCACACACTTTGCTTCCCTATCCAGTAAATGAGCCATACAAAAGGTAACATCATTGCTAATGGTGTTATGTGGCACTGGGTCACCGCCAGCTTCTATTAACAATACTCGATACTGTTTATGTGTGATTTATGGCTTCCTAGAAAGCTGAAACAGAAAAAAACATTTCACACGCAGCAGAAAGAAAACGTAAAATGTTGGTCTTTGACTTGGGTTTGGATGCTCAGTTCACAAAATCAATGGCACTTTTCTCCAGTCCGAAAGAACTGTGGTGGAACAGAAATCGTGTTTCAAACATTTTTCTTGGATACATCCTATGACCTCTACCCAAAGGTTTCATATTGCTGCACAGCCAACAAAACTTGCTTATTTATTCATTTAATTAGATTTTTATTCCATAGTTCCTCCAAGTTATTCAGAACAGGACACATAGTATCTTATATTTTATTCTAACAACTATTGATGGTTGAGAAATCAAAACGAATATGTGTGTATGTAAGTGTGTGTGTGTGTGTGTGTGTGTGATGTAAATCCTTAACTATTTCATCCTTACATGCAAGGAAAAATAAAGCACCTTTCTCCCTATTGTGGAAGAAAAGAAATATCGCCTAGAATATCCCCCTTGTATTGAAATATATGGGAGTATTGTGCAGAAATTATTCTGAAGGGGGAAAGATATGTTTTCTTGTCCAAAAGCACCATTTTCCATGGAGAAAATATGGTTCCATTGCAGAAAACTCATTTTATGTGCAAAATCCAGAATTCCTATCTAGGAAACCCATTTTTCTACATAGAAAACAGGTGTCCTTTGCAGAAAATCCTATTTCTCAACAGAAAACATTTTTTAATGCGAAACAGTGTGTGCGTGTGTGTGTGTGTGTGTGTGTGTGTGTGTGTGTGTTTTCCTCTGCAGAATAATTCCTGCACAACACTTCACAATATTGAACGCCAGGAAGAAATTGTACAACCTTCTTGCTTGTCTTCCCGAAAGAGGTTCCTAACTAGTAAGAAACCTGTATTTGGACCTGATAATGAATAATTGTGAATAATATATCCAACCCAAGTGTGTGGAAGTGACAATCTGATTATAGAACAGACTTGAAACAAACTTGGATATCGAAATTGGAAACCGTCATACAGCCTTACTTGGGTCCATTGGCTAGTGTGTTTAACCAGAACTAAAGCAGAGTTGGAGTACACTTTTAATAGGATCAACAAAAATGTCCCCAAAGGGAACAAAATGTCAAAATCCCCCAAACTCCAAAGCTATGGAGAACTTGAAAGCTTCTACTCTCCTGTGAAATGTTGGTTGGCCACAATAAAAGTATTACCAGAGCTTGGAAAAACTGCTTTTGGACTATGTCTTCCAGTGTGTGTGTGTTTAAGGCAGAAGAACTCAACAATAGCAGGCAGGGTGTTATTAATTTTGCCTACTTGCAGAGGGACAGAAATTACTTTTCCAATCCATTATCACTGAAACAGCCTTAAACATGAAAACTCTTGCAAGCACAATGTGTATACAAGAGAGTCCTCCATGCATTCAGTGTAGCTTAATCCCAAGTAAGTGTGCATAGGAAAGCTTGAAGGCAGGCTTTATTATTCGTGGTAGAGCTGAACGACAACCACTGCTTAATATTCCATAGAGTTTGATCATGGAGTCCACATCTGATTGATAATTCCTGAGGAGGTTCAACTATATAAAAGTCATGGAAGTCCAATTTCTCTAGATAATATTGAGCAGGGGGCTCCTAGGGTAGTCTGGAGGTCTCCCCAACCTGTTCTGTGGTCCGTGTGTTGTTAAATAACTCCTGATCACAGGTATCCTATCTAATGTATAGTTTAACTCTAGGCTGGAGCCATGGAGAACTGAACCCTACATTCCTCAATGACTCATTCTCAATTCCATTTCTTGGTTAACATGCAAGTGTGACAGAGTCTAGGAAAGGAAACTGCTTTTCAGCGTGTAAAGCACCCTACGTTTCCGGCATTTCCAGCTCAATTACATCATTTTCCAATAGTTCTTTACTCTCCTTTCCAGTGGCCATCCCTGTGGCAGCTGGAAGAAACCTGAGTTCTTGGAAGTAGGTCTGACTTTTGATAGGTGGAGTAGTCTAATTAATCTTCATTATGTGGGGAACAACTTTAAAAAGTATCTGTAGACACTGCATTTCCTGCCCAGGTCTGGTCCAGATGGGTTCTCTTAGATCATTCTGTAGAACTGTGGCATTTTCTCAGATGGGGAGCTGTTCAGTATTTGATGAGGAAATTATTATAATTCTTGTCCCTAGGCTTCTGCTTAACTCACTCTGCAGCTGTTACCCATCTAAATATTTAAGGCAGCTTTTGGTTGGTTGTGACGAGGGTTCCTTCATGAATTTTCAACAGCAAGAAGCAGCTAGATTAGGAGGGAAAAAAACCCTAGACTTTCCAAGGTTAGGACAGTTTTACAAGGCTACCTAAATGTCTCTGCAAAGGAATGCCAAATTTTATGATCAGGATAAACTCTACATGAATTTTTGATACATATGTATTAGATGCTTGCTAGGACTTCACTCACTAATTGGGCATGAATATCATGACAGCTAGAGTTTAATGGGTAGGTATAAATGAATTTGTAACTGTTTGTACTATTGCTTTTGTTTTGAATTTGTGAATTTTGGTAATTTCTGTTTCAAAAGTGAATTGAACTGAAATTTCACCTGTCAATTATTACTGCATATGCAACTAGCAGGAGGCCACCCTGGTTTTGGGTCACTAATATGCTTGCATATTTGTATGCAATTTTGACTACTATACCCTTTTCTTTTCTTTTGGTAAACCTTTTTTTATTATTCCTCTTAACAGAATGCATTTTACAAATATTTTCCCGTGAGTATAGATATTTGCTGGTGCATGTTTCCACCATTACAAATCCCTCGCAAAATTTGGAAAAGTGTGGATTTCACAAGAGTTTCATTGGCTCATAGTGCATTGCCTTCCAAAGTGCAAAATTCGGTAAGGTCATATGAAAAGGTGAAATGAATGAATCCCTTTCCATTGCTCCCCGCAAGCTGGTATGGCAATTTTCTGACCTCCAAGCAACAGGTAATTCATATTAGGTTCATTAACACTCATGTCTCAAAGAGAAATAAATGGATTTGATTTGGCACGGGGGAGTGGATTTGTCAAGGGAAGAGCCATGTAGAGAGGGGACTCCTTTGAATCCCCCCGCCATGAAAAAAAAAGGTCCCATACATTAACTAGTGCTTGTTTCATGCTCTGAATGTAACTTAATACACACCAAGGAAACCCTGTTGAGTGTGTTTGTAGTCTGAAGGGTGTGTGTGTGTGTGCAGAGAGGCACTTTATGCCCAGATTCTGCTTGCTTTAATTTCATTTAGCATTTTTGCTGGAACCGAGGAGGAGGAGAAGTTAACTTTCTGTGGCCTCCCTGCTCAGTTAATCTTCAATCTATCAAAAGAATTATGAAATCTTTAAAGATCAAATGTTAAGACTCTTCACAAAGGTTGTCACAACGAATTCATTTGTGGGTCTTTCATCCTGCCTTCCCCCGCTGTGCCAAAATAATGTCGGCACGTTTTCCCATTTCTCACTCTCCTCCACTTCCTGCAAGTTTCTCCCCACAACATGCAAAAGTATGGATGCATATGTGTACCAAAACTGGTGCAAATACGCCTCAGTCCAATTTGTGTCTCACTAGCCTCCAATAAAAAGCTTCAAAACCATGACACAGGCTGTGAAAACTTGTTTCTCCATCATTTTATGATATGGTGATATAAAGGGAAAGGCAAATGTAGCATTCTTGTATTATTATCTCAGTTTCACAGTCTACTGGGTGTTACTAACTGGCCCATCAAAGATTTGAATACTATCCAATCTAGGATTTGAATACTAGGAATCCATGCGATATGGCTGAATAATGTGGCAAATTCCAAGTAGCATCACTTTTCTAAAGTGCCCTAGCATGAGCCTACCTGTGCTGATTTCATGATACGTTCTGTCAGTCCAACTGAATGTATTACTATTATCATTATCATCAGTTTAACAGTCTACCAGGTGTTACTGATTGGAGTTTTGAAACATCAGTGATTTCGATTTTGCCCAAGAATCAAGAAATCAGGAAGGAGTCCTTTGGATAATGCAGCACATTACAATGAACATAATTAGCTTTTCTTTCTTTCCTTTCTTTCTTTTTTGCAATTGTGCTACTGCGATCCTTCCTATACATGGCAATTTCCTTCAGGTGGTTTGTCATCCCATTTAGAATTGATCCCAGTACATTTATCCCAGAATTATTTCTCCCTCCCCAAAGGTGCTGAATTTCAGTTTGTAGGTTTCAATCTTTTACAATCTCTTCCTTCTCTATTTGCCTGCAGTACTGGTGTCCCCTGGGATTGCCATCTCTATAATCCAAGCTTCCTTTTATTCAATCACAATTATGTCTGCTAGTGGTCTCCCAGAAGCATCAGCCACATTGGCCAATAGTCTGGGATTCTGGGAGCTGAAGTCCAAAATTCTTTAAAGAGCACAGTTTGGAGACCACTGTGCTACATTATGTTC
Organism: Sceloporus undulatus; assembly: GCF_019175285.1. Taxonomy (NCBI): domain Eukaryota; kingdom Metazoa; phylum Chordata; class Lepidosauria; order Squamata; family Phrynosomatidae; genus Sceloporus; species Sceloporus undulatus. The sequence continues at coordinate 136,099,891 of NC_056527.1, forward strand.
TAGTTATCAGTTTGGAATCTTAAGTTCCGTAGGTTTTTAAGTCACTTTTCTGATAACCTTTTCAGGACAGTGGTGGGTGGTGATGATGATGATGATGATTATCTTCCTTCTCCCACTTTCTCCTCCTTTACTACTTAAGATCAAGAGGTCAAGAAGTACAGTTGCCATCGTATCAGCAGAGGTTTGGTTCCTCCCCCCATTGATACAAAATATTGTGGCACCCTCTGGTACATTATGTCTGTGAGTAGGACATGTGTACACACATTGGTGTGGTGTGTACACACCCGCCATTTACTTATATGGGGAGGGTTATCCATGGATGCTCCAAACTATGGATAGCTGTGTGCTGATACAGTGGGGCTCACTGACTCTCCAAACATCCTTTCTTTAAAGATATTATTAGTATTTTTTGATCAATCTAGATGACAGTGGGTTGTGCAGACATAGTCAGTTTGAGACCACACCTGGAATCAAAGAGGCAAGTTAATAAGTCAACAAAAATCTCATTCATCTTTATGTAACCATTGAAAGGAGACTAGAGGTGTACAGACCAGCACTTTGGCCGGCCTGGACCCAAACTAGGTTCAGCGAGAGCTGATGTTTACACACTCAAAGCCCTGTGCTGCACCCGAGCACCATTGGAACATGCCCCACTAGACGCAGGTGCCATGATGATATCACTCATGCGCAACACCCAACAGGGCTGCGCAAAAGGGGCATCATAGGTCATGCCATGGCACTTTGGCACTCCAGTAAGTGCACAAATAGGAGCCACATTTCTCGTCTCCTTTTTGTACTGGTTGGGGGCATGGTGTGCAGTTGCCACATCCCACCCAGCGCTTCGACGGAGTGCATAGAGCCACCCCTTATGGACTGTTTTTACAGCCCCTAAGCTTAGATCCTATTGTCTGTAGCAATTAAGGAATTCTGTCCACCTGTTTCATACTACTCTGGGATTATGACAAGTTCCCGTTGTTGCTAGCTGGATTACAAACTTAATTTCCTTTAAAAAAATATCAAGCAATTTCAGATAAATCAATAGCGTATTGAAATGCTACAATTACTATACTGCACCAAATGAACAAGTGACTGTATTTTCTTTAACTAGATGACTTGCAGATGAGCACTCTGGGATAGCTGATTATTTAATGAAAGGCTCCATGACTTTGGATGGCTAGGTGAGACTTCTTTGATCAGCACAGATGGTGTTGGATACTATGAGGTACACCAAATGCCTAGAAAAGGAGTAGAGAGAGAGAAAAAAAACTGTTTGGGTTTGTACATAGCAGGAAGGACAGAATCCAAGTTCTGGTACTGGCCAAGGGAGAAATACAGTGAAGCAGGGGAGAAGAACAAACAGCACATGCGGGGCCCTCCAGGAGGGGACACGCACAGAACCCGTCAGGATGCCGCCCCTGCTGGGAGACCAACAGTACAGCATAAAGGAGGATCAACAAAAAAAAAAACCCAGAGTCTCCAATGCCTCTCCTACAGGAAGTAAGGTGATAGTAAGTGCCTTGGACATCCTCAGCACCCACAGGGGCAGAGAGAAACAGACATAAAGCAACAGACAAATCCTCTACAACAATATGCGGTTGTGGCCCTTATACAAATTCTTGGGACCAGAACTGTTATGGATTTCATACTTGAATTTGAATGAATTTATTACGGCACATGGCCAGCACCAAAATATGGCAAAAACAAAACATGTAACATCAGGTGTACTGCCGTAGCATAAATATCTATGCATTTTACTCCGAACTGACATGTATATCTTCTATTAGCCAAATTGAAGGGGAGAATGCCCACAATCCCATCCCCCATAGCATCCCACTTTACACATTATTTATAAGACATTGGCATAGTCAAGTTTATAAAACATTGGCACAGTCAACAGTCGGATACCCACTCTTCATTCCACAAAACCTTTTCAAGATTAGGGGGAAAAAAAATTTAAAACATTGGGATGTTAGGATTTCATACTTTTTCAGATTTTGGAATTTGCATGTACATAATGAGATATCTTGGGATGGGACCCATGTTCAAAAGCGAACTCATTTATGTTGTCATATACACCTTAACACATAGCTTGAAGGTCCTTCTATGCACAGATATTTAATACACAATATTTGTACTTTTGTGCATGAAACAAAGTGTGTGTACATTGAACCATCAGAATGCAAGGTGTCCTCATCTAGCCACCCAGTGGGACAATTTGGATTTTGGAATATTCCGATTTCGCAATCTGGATAGGAGGAGATTCACTGTATAGGAAATTTTCGAAATAGTAATGGTGCATGTTATTCTGTTTCCTTATAAAATACCCGTGACCTATGCTTCTTATGTATGCTTGTGATGGGACAACAAGGTTATTTACAAAGGTTGAGAGTTCAGTTGGTGAAGGCTTCACAAAAGCAGTTCAGCACACTCACAATTACTTCATATTGGCTTCACAGATAAAATGGCCAGGCAATTTTCTCTTTTTTAGTGCTGGGGTTAATGTATCAAGGACTGGGCCCAAAATAAGAAAGAATACTAGATTCAAGAGATAGGTGTTTACTCCTATGACAGAAAGGAGGAACCATTGCCAAGCATCCCAGAGACCGTCCTGTGGCTTCTCCTGGCACTAGGAGGCAGCAAAGCCAGACAACACAAAGGAAGTAGGATCTTTTGGAGTTCACTCCTTCTGGACCCAAGACATCATGGATTATTTTATCACCTTGGAGGAATTTCCAACGTCCGATTTCTTTAAGGTTGAGCCTTTTTTTCTGAAACACTTTTCATGACATGGATAAAAATGCTCATTTCTAACTCATGGGATGGCATGCCATAAGGGAGCATCCCAATGCTGCAGAGCAAATGTTAAACTGTCAGGTGAGGTGGACTTCAAGGTGTGAAGTCCAGAGGAGGTTACCTTTGAGCTGTTTAGCTAACATATCTGCATCTGCGCTCCTCTCCTCCTCTATTACTGTGTGATATTATTATATGTTCCCTAGGTGACTTAAGTGCTATGAATTTTATGTGATTTCTTAGGCAAGCTACTCAGAGGTGGTTTTGCCACTCCTTTCTCTGGCTACAGCACCTGGTTTTGTGGCGTCACTAATAATAAAATAATTATTATTATTCTTATTATTCTTATATTGGGGGGTTTTGGATTATTTATCATCTCTTTTATTGTCCGTTTTTACTGCTGTAATCCACTTGGAATCCTGGATTACGCGAATAATAAAATATATAAATAATAATAATAATTTATATCCGTTATCAGGGATTCCAAGTGGTTACAGCAGTTAAAATACGGTACAATTAAAAGAGATAGATTAATAATTCCAAAATCCCCCCAAATCCTCCATTGTCACATAAAAACATCATCCAAGTACTACTGGACATTATCCAAATATTAACCAGGGCTGACTCTGCTTATCTTCCAAGATGAGACAGGATCTGATGCCTTTAGGGTATTTGGTATAGAGTCTGTAAAAACAAGATCTCAGTTTTTGCAGTGTGGCGGACTCTACATTTTTGACAGCTGCTCTCCAACCCATGCAATGTCCTGAAATTGTAGTTAACAGTTTTCCCCTGACCGTTGTCACTTGTCTCAAGCATGGTCACTTCAGCTCTGCTAATGGAGAATGCTGGCCTGATTATCTCCAAAGGGACTGTGGCACAGCTCCTGCTTCCCGATCTGTGTATGGATAAGCCAATCATGGGGAGTTCAGTGGTGTTCACTCCTGAGCCTAATTAGGTTCACTTGTTAATTTGATTCCATGTATACCTTTCAAATTAGATTGCCATTTAACGGATGATTTACTTAACCAATCAATAATTTTAAAAGTTCCAAGAATTACAGTCGTCTTATTTCCAATCATTTGCAACATCTCATTGAAGTCATTGCCTCCATTCCATGTTCAAATTAGGAGTACTGTTGTCAGCAATCAAATGTATTGCACTTAACCTTTTCTAAAATTTATCTGCACTCAGAATAGCTCTGCATTACCGTGCACTCAATTTTTAATGGACTTATAACAGACGACTCTAATCTATTCATAGCATATAGGGCCGAGGCGCCCTCACATCCTTCTTCCCTTATCCTCTCTGCCATACATAATGTATAATTAGATGGTGCTCCACATCCAATTTATCAGAAAATACTGCAGCACTTAGAAACTTGTACAAGTTTCCTTTTCACTTAATCAGATCTGGTAGGCACCCAATGAATCATGCCACACAAACTTCCAGCCCGACAAACACTTAGGCAGCTGAAGAATTTTCTCTTGGTTAGAGGAAAGTTCAAAGTGAATTTGGTTACTCCTCCCTAGACAGAATTCCAGGGGAATTCCAAGGAAAATCCATAGAATCTCAGCTAAATGAGCAACGATGAGTGCTGGAAAGCATATTTAAAAGATAATAACCAAGAATGTGTTTTTGAGTGTTGAGAAACTTTGATGCCCTGGACTGGTAAAACTTTGAATCCTGGACTGGTAAAAATCTTCGCAGTTCAGGTCAAATTCTGTGCAAAATTTGCACATCGTTTCCCCCCTTCCTTTTCATTGATGAGAATTCATGTGGCCAAGCAATATCAGAGTGTTGTTTGTGAGGTTGAAAACACAAGCTAGGAGAGACTACAGGATTTTGCTTTTTCCTCAGCCTACTGGGAAGGGTAGGATTTTACCCCTTTTCTCCTTCTCCTCTGCTGCTGAGTTGAGTGCAAACTGCTTTTGCACTTTGAAGTCAATTTGCATCAATTGAAATAAGTTGAGAACAAAGTGAGAAGAGGGGACAGAAACTGGGATATTTTAAAAGCAGCTGAAAAAATAGGATGACAGGATTATTCAGGACTGTCCCTGTCAAATCAGGATGGTTGGAAGGAATGTGATAGAGGAATATTCAGAGCCATCTCTCTGAGAAACTGAGGGAAGCAGATCCTGTCACTGCTAGCCATTAATTTCCCACCTTTCTGCTGACATGGGACCCAAGGCAGCTTATAAACTCTTCTTATAAGTTGTTTTGAAAATAGCTCTTTGAATTGCACCTGTAGTTATCCAGATTACCTCTTTGACTGTTTATAAAATCCTGGCATCCAGTATTCCTAGCCCACATTGATGAATTTGTTCAGAAAGAGAGGAAATTCTTCCCAGAGGCCCCCTCCAGCATGGCTCACTGGCCGATACAAGACTATAACCTATTTAAAGGGTTATAAAGCCAGTGAGCATTTACACCTGCTGTTGATTTAAAGCTCCTTTTAAAGGGTTGTAAAGTGTTTTCACTCTGGGCCACCTCCAGAGATGGTCCAGAGTAAAAGCACCTTTTAATGTAAAGTGTTATTGTGTGAATGAATAAAAGGCTTTGAAACTGATAATTTGGAAGATCACACATTCAAGCAAAGTTGCCACCACTTTCGTTTTGGGTTCTGCACTTCCGTGTGCCAAGCTGTTCCCATCATTTCATCTCCTTTGCAAAGAAAAGTGCTGATGAGTCTCTGTGCTGGGTGGCATTAAAGGGAGAGAAATAATAGAAAAGAGAAGAGAGAGGGGTAGGGAATGCCCTTTAAGTAACAACATCTACTACCACTGCTACTATAGTACTACCTCCTCTTACCTGGTGCTACAATGTCTTACAGACAAAAACCAGGACATGCATAGCCAAGCAACATTAGATAGTCAAGATGGCAAAAGTTATTGATGAGGAAGGACACACAAGCTAGGAGAGGCTGCAGCCATTTGCTTTTGCCTGAGTCTATAGGGAAGAAGAAGATTCCACCCTTCTCTTGCCACTAACAAGTTAATTAATTGCGCTTTGAACTCGGTTTGCAACAATTGAAGTAAGCTGAGGACAAAAGGGTCAAAGTGGGAGAAGGAGAGAGAAATCAGGACATTTTAAAAGCAGCTGAAAAAATGGGATGGCAGAGGATTAATTGAGACTATTCCTGCCTCATTGGGATGCTCCCCTCTTTTTCCTCCTATCCCCTTTTATCACTTTTTGCCCAGTCCTGGGTTTCAAAGTGGCTTGTAAAGTGACAACAAGCAGAGATAAAATTCCATGTCATTAAGATGTAGAAAAGTTAGGTGGAATCAAAAGTAGTTTAAAAACACATCAACAAGAAAACAGGAACAATAACAAATACAGACAGTACAGCAGTTAGTTCTCAAAGGCCTGTTAAAAAGGAAGATATATTACCTGCAGTTCCAGAGCCTGTGAGCAGCCACAGGGAAGGCCCTATCACCTTGTTCCCAGCAGATGTACCCATGAGGGTTTTGGGTTGGAGAGAAGGGCCTTTCCTAAAGATCTTAGGAGATGGACAGGTTCATATGGGAAAATGCAGTCCTTCAGGTAACCTAGACCTGAGTTATGTACTGATAGTATTGACTCTCCCCTCCCAGAAATCAATGGGAATAAAGTAATCTCTAGAGATAATCTGAGGGCTATCGGTTGACCTCCACTTCAAGACCTGTTTGATGCAAACAGTGGCTTCATTTCAGCACCAAGTAAAAACTTGAGGTCTAATTTGATTTACTCCAACATACCCATGCACATGACTTGGCATCCTGTTAGGTATTTATGGCATTGTAAACTGATTTATGATCACATAAAGGTGAGTTGGTATGTTGTGCAATGCTTGTATTCTCAAGAGCAGAGATATAGGTACATCTATGTGCAAACAGTGCCAACAGCATGGCCACTGTGCAATGGCCCCGATGTGAATCAAGCCCCCATTGTACAACAAGACATCTTGCCCTGTGCCCTGTTGTGCCTTGTCACAATTCACTAGCACTGATGTCAGTGATATAGCTCTGTCACTGCAAAGTTATGCATCAGAGTCTCTGATTCAGGATCTTGACCATAGTTTAATGGCACTGTAGCTCTGGACAGGTTGTGGAGAGGCAAAGTAATCTGCCTTTCCAGCCAGCAAATTGCTTCATCCTACCAAAATTATTTTTTAAAATCACAATTATTGTTATATGCTTTTCTTCCCACACCCACACCTTCACAGAATATTTTAGCAGCTTGGTGTGCTTGAGGAAAAAGTGTGTGGCAATTGGAAAGAAGACGCTTTTCATTGCAACACCTTTCTCACCACCACCCCCAAAGGATATGGGCTTTTCAAAGCCTTATGGGCACTTGCACACAGCCAGAAACACACATTTTAAAGCCCGTGTGTTTTCACTAGATACATGACAGCCAGTGGTGGCTTGTGTCCACCAAGGGGGGAATCCGGTTAGTGACATATATATACATAACTCTGGATTACACACAGATATATTGTCTTCTTGACAGCACGCAGGGGGTTATTCTTTAACCCCATGTGTCCTATTCAAAAGTGCTACCCCAGCAGGTATCAAGCCCTGGGGCACCACTGCTACTGCAGTTTACTGGTTGGGAAGAGGGAAGGAGGACATTACTCAGGTGACTGAAAAGTAGCTGCTGTTGGCTGCAAGGAGAAGCATCTGAAAGTGCACCTTTCTGTCTTTCCTCTTGCAGCTGAGACCAGACACGTTTTCATCAGAATTGACTCCTCTTCTCTATGGCTGGATTAGTAAACAGAGCCCTTTTTGAGGGCACAGAACTATCTGAGTGGAGGATTATGTTTCATCTATTTCAGTGGTGGCGAACCTATGGCACATGTGCCAGAGGTGGCACTCATAGCCCTCACTGTGGGCACACACTCTGTCACCCCACCACAGAGTTCACTAGAGTTTGTTACTACAAAGCCAGAGGAACATGGCACTTTGTGATAAATTTTGAGTTGCAATTTTGGGTTTTGAGTTGCAGTTTGGGCACTCGGTCTGTAAAAGCCTTGCCATCACTGATCTATTTGGTCCAGGATCTCAGTGCAAGTCCAAAGGGTCACTATAGGTAAGGTTAAGTAGAACCAATTTTCCCTTTCTGCTCATCCTCCAAATGTTATTTCAGACTTGGGCATCTTCTTTTCTACACAGTAACTATTGCCTATGTGAGGGTTGCCCTCCGCTCAGTTTCTGTTGAAACCCTACTAATAAAGAACGTATGTTGCCAATTGGCAACTTGTGGCCAAGAAGCAAACACATCCTCCTGTGTGCATTTGCGATGACATTTTTTTAACCAATATTTTTCTATGCCAGTAACTTATTTTCAGTGAAAACACAATGGGAAATATAAACCATGCCTAGAAATAGGCTGTTTCATACCACTTGATGGATGAAAGTATATTAACACACATGAGAATCCCTTTCGGTTATGTTTAAAGCTATAATGAACACACCACAGAAAGAACACATACTTGTAAATTTTAGTCCTACTAAATGCACACATACAGACGCAGAGTGGCTCTTCAAAGTGGCTTGCCTTCTGTCTGTACCCTTGAACTTCACAGTTAAACAAAACAACACAGATGTTTCTTACCAGTGAAAAGCCGCAGCACAAGGCCTCTTGCAAACCCCAGTGAAAAGTTCAAAGTAAAGTCGGATCCGTCCAGCAGTCAACCCAGCCCAACCAACCAACAGCAGACCAGCTCATTGGCCTGGGGCAGTGGTTCTCAACCTTTGGTCCTCCAGATGTTTTGGACGTCAGTTTCCAGAATTCCTGAGCATTGGTCATACTGACTGGGTCTCTTGGGAGCTGAAGTCCAAAACATCTGGAGGTTCAAAGGTTGAGAACCACTGGCCTGGGACAAGAGGTACCTGCAGCTCTTGTGAGTCCCTGATAGGCCAATTATTCCATATGAACAGACTGATCAGGTCTGACAATCTTTCCTTTCTTCCTTCTGTTGCTCCTTCACTATTTCTTTAAAGAGAAGAAACATTTGTTCCTGAAGATACTGTGCCTTGAAGGAGGGAACTAATGTGTGCACCTATGTGTCTTTCTAAGGAAGGACCGGTCTATTGAGTTCAGAAAAGCCTTGGCAAAATTGACTAGACTCATGCCCAATGGATGGAATCCTATTGGATAGTCTCAACTAGACTAGACCCATTGAACCAACTGTTGAATGGTGAAAACATATAGATAAATCTAATTGATCTAATGGCTCTACTTCTGTCAGGATTAACAATAAAATGTAAGCCAATGTAACCCCATGGAGAGGCAGGAATGGACTGACTGGGGGTAGGTTAAGCTTTTGGGGGAGGAGTAGGCTGAGCCTTTTTTGGGGGGCATCCAGTAAAGGATGGGGATGCCATTACAGACAAGTGTCACAAGCCAAGAGGGATGCTCTGCTCCTTGTCATTCAGTGGTCCATTAAAATGCTCATCAATCATGCAAGGAGGAACACTGTTTTGATCTTTGTTGAAAAGACAACCATCCTTCTTATGGGATATAAAAATAAGTAGAGAAAATGCTCAAAATGATGGGTAGGAATTCTGTGGCCTTCCAAATACCATTGAGTTGCAACACTCAGCAATCCTCGAAATCAACTATGCCAGTTAGGGTTGTTTGGAGCTTGGGGTGCCAGATGTCCCTTCGATGCCTCTCATTTGATGGCCAGAAAGCTTATCTCTTATAGGGTTGGCAGGTGTCCCTTATTGTAACAAACGTCTCCTATCTGAGGCTTGGAAAGCCTTTCCTTTATGTAGTCTGAATGAAATTCCAAACATCCTGTATTTTGGGGTATAGGCCCTTCATAAAGACAGAAATCTATGCATCATGTAATTTAGGAATATGGGCAACTTGTTAATTTTACAGAGAAATGAGATCAATGCCTTCACTTGATATTTAGGTAGAACACAAACTTGTTCATAACTAATTTTCATCAGCATGTTATGAATTTTAGCTGTACTTTGTTGCTATTTAGAAAACCTGCCAACACCAACAATAGCTAGAACACCAGTTTTCGCCTCTACCCTTATACACCCCCTCTTTTAAAAAATATTTTAATCTTTTAATTTTAACTATATCTGAAGAGCAAGCCTTTCTGGCTTATAAAGGATCTTTATCTCCTCCAACCCAACATCATCATCAACAACAACAACAACCCACATTTTCTCAGTTTGGGACATAAGACATCTTACAAAAGTTAAAATCAATAAAATTCACATCATAAAAAATTCAATTCAACTATGATTAAAATTAAAACCAGTCAAAAACTATGACCATTAAAAAGAAAACAACAAATACGACACATTGTACAAAGCTCCCCCTCCCCAAACAATCTTCCAAGGCCTCCTGGGGGGGGGGGAGTCTTCATCTGCCCTTGGAACTATAGCAAGGAGAGTGCTAGTCTAACCTCTCCTGGAAGGGAATTCCAGAGTCTGGGAGCAACCACTGAGAAGGTCTTCTCCTACATTCCCACCAGATATACCTATAAGGATGGTGGGATAGAGAGATCTTTTGAGAAGATCTCAAAAAACAGGCAGGTCGGTATGGGGAAGTATGTTATTTCAAGTAACTGGAAATCAATTGTATAATGGTCGAAATGGTAGCACAAGGTACATTGTATATGTGCAGTTTGCATTATTACCTGATTGGATTATTGTAATGCACTCTTCCTAGGCGTATGATGATAATAATAATATAATATAATAATAATATAATAATATAATAATAATAATAATTTGTTTTATTTTATACCGCTATTCCAAAGATCATAGCGGTGAACACGCACGTAAGCTAATTAGCAAGTGGTAATTTGCCCCCAACAGTCTGGGTACTCATTTGTGACCTCAGAAGGATGCAAGCCTGAGTCGAGCTTGGGCCTTTGCTGGTCTTGAACTCGCAACCTTGTGGTTTTTGAATGAATGGTGCAGTACAGGCATTTTACCACTGCGCCACCAGGGTCTCCATGTTGAAGTCAAACTGGACACAATCAAAAAATGGGCATGTTCATGTAGGAGAATGAAATCCTTGAGATAACCTGAGCCATATAGGTCTTTATAGGTCATCACCAACACTTTGAATAGTGTCTGGAAATGGGACTGGCAGCCAGTGGCGCTGTTGCAACAGCGGGGTTGTGTGCACCCTATAATTTAAAGTTGTTCTCTTGCTAATGCTTTGTTTTATTGCCTGTGGATATTGACCACCAAATTCCCACTTTAGACCTGTCCTCCCTACCTATCCAAGACTATTTAGGAACTCAACATTGCTTGCCTGATGCATACCAGCTGCAGTTGCACACTGCCTTGGTACTTTAATCTTGAACATAACCAGTGGGATGGAGGTGTTTGGCTACAACGGGGCAGATTCAAGGGGGGAATCTTGAAATAAAACACCACATAAACCACCCAAGTTTCACCTGATTTCATGCCAAAAGAATGTAAAACTTCTCAGCAAGAAAATGGAAACCAGCCTCTGTGGGCTCAGAGAGGGCCTTGATCTTTTCAGGGAAGCTGTTCTGAATTTTCAGGATGTAATGAACCCTCCTTTCTCTCTCTCTCTCCATCTCTTTCTTTCTCATACACATACATACAGTCTTCCCTACAAACCAAGAAAGGAAACCACCTTGGTTTGAGATTTCTTGTGAATATATTAAGGAAGCACTGTGTCGACCCATTGAGAAAAGGTACGGCAAGATGGGGGAAAACACGATTTCATTTGGAAACACAAAAGCAGAACATATTGGAACACGTCACTTAAATCTTTACGAAATATGCCTTACTTAGAGCCATAAAAGGAAAGGCCTCATCCCTCTGTGTTTTTCAAAAACTTCATTTTTATAGTCTTCTTTTAAAAGCTACTGGATGAAATGAGAGGGGGAACCTTTGCATAAAAGTAAACATTGTATGCTGCCATCCAACTGGGTTGTTGTTCAGATAGAAGCTATTTATCCACCTTGCAAGCAACAGCTTTGTGCTCTTAACTATCTCAGGTTGGTGGCCTCTCAAAATGGCTTCCCTCATGGCACATATCTTGCTATCTCTGTACAAAGAAATTCTTTAAATGTAATTTTAACCTCCTTGGCTAGGAATTCTGCCAAGCAGTTTCAAATCTTACCCTCTCTCCTTGCCCAGGAATGCTGCAAAGCACTTCTCTCCCTCTCTCCATTCCCTCCAACATTTCACAAAAGAAAACAGGGACACCATGTGGCCATACAACATCAGAGTGTGATCAGTGAGGAAGAACGCACAAGATAGGAAAAGTTGCAGCAGTTTGCTTTTGACTGAGTCTACAGGGAAGAACAAAATTCTAACTTGTTCACTCTTTTACCTCTGTCCCCCACGGCTGAGTTAACAGAGAGCAAACTGCTTTTCCAGTTGGACCTCTGTTTGTGCCTATGGAAGTAAGCTGAGCACAAAAGGGGAGAGTGGGAGACAGAAACTGGGATATTTTAAAAGGAGCTCTAAAAGTAGAATGGTGTGGGATTAATCTAGACCAGCGATTCCCAGGCTTTGGTCCTCCAAAGGTTTTGGACTTCACTTTCCAGAATTCCTGACAGTTGGCCAAGCTGACTAGGGCAGTTGATGTCCAAAACAACTGGAAGACCAAAGTTTGGGAAGCACTGACCTAGACTGTCCCTGCCAAACTGAAACAGTTGGTGGGTACACCTTTCCAGTTGACATCTTATCAGATAGATAGATAGATAGATAGATAGATAGATAGATAGATAGATAGATAGATAGATAGATAG
>NC_056527.1:136112432-136146590 GCF_019175285.1 Sceloporus undulatus
ATAGATAAAAACATGGTTTTGCCCAATTTCATTTACACACCCTCTCTGACTTTTCATAGATAAAAGAAGGAAGGCTCTTCTGTAAGGTGTGTTTATGCTCACACAAAGAACCAATGACTGGGTCCTGCCTATACTGTTGACCATTGCTGATCTCCCTCCATACCACTTCCCCAGCCCTGCACAGTCTCTTGAACTCATTTAGAAGGTGTTCTTTATTCTTACAAATAAAGGCATACACTGATGCAACACAGCTGTGCCATTATGTCAGGAACCTTGAAACAATAAACCTCACCTACTGGAGTAGGTGCTAAAACAGCAGACTGTGTGTTGCATGAGGGTCTTTTGTTTAGGCATTCACACACATGTACGGACTGGAGCAGTGGTTCTGGTTTCACTGAGTGAGCCTGCACTTGGTTTTGGACTGGACTTTAAAGGAGCTGTCCAAGGAGCTGATCTTATTGGTGGGAATATATGCACAGGGAGAAGGACAGGAGAAAAACAAGGCTGTCCATGGGATCCTCAGCACTCCTCTCCATCACCACATCTCATATACATGGATTTTCTTCCTATTTTCTTCCTTAACTGTCCAGCTCCCTCATCCATGGATGGTATAATAGGGAATACGATGGCTTGTATGATTCTAACATTTGTGCTCAGTTGTATCTCTTTGCATTTTAGAATCTTTTCTAGTTCTTTCATAGCCACTCTCCCCAGTCTTAATCTTCTGCTGATTTCACCTAAGATTCACCTTAGGGTCGCCATAAACTGGAAATGACTTTAAGGCATGCAACAACAACTCTCTTTGCACCACTGTGTTGTTGTGGTTTTTTGTGTGTGGGGAGGTAGGATTGAAAGCAAATTGAAAGTGTCAAGTGGTGCTTGGTGCGTTCCACGGGAAAACCTTTCTCCTCCCACTGGTGTTTTGCGCTTGCAAACACTCTGGGTTTCTCATAGAAAGAATGGCCCTTATTAACACTAAATGACACATGAAGAGGAGAACAGCATGAGACAGATATGAAAATGCAGAGCAAAACATGCTGCTGGTTTAATCTCTGTTTTCATTCCATCACCTGCCTTTTTATCGGGCTTTCCCCAAATATGCCAGCATGGATGTGCTTGGCTTTTTATTTTTCCTGCCCAGCTTCTGCACCCACCCAAAGATTTCTGAATCCTCGGCTGGTACCCAGTATGTGCCTCCTTTTCCTCTTCCTTAGATGCTGCATTTGCCACCCTCCACCCTTTTACATTTCAGAGCACTCCTTAGATCACACAGCTTCTGCTGCTATCACCCACTGTGTGTCTCAGCACATCTTCTTTAAGGTCTAATAATCCTTTCAAGTAATGGCACTTTCCCCTATGATGTCGCACTGCTTCTGGGGAGGAGAGAAGTGTCAGAAATCGCTCAGGAAGATGACAAACTGAGAGCCATCTCTGGCTGTTTACTGTCATCCTCAGACTTAATAAGAAATGAGAGTTTGGTGGTTCTTTAGCACAATTCATCCTTTGCTTTTTTATGTTCCCTCCCCTCCTCCTCCAGGCTGTGGTTTATTTAAAGACAAAAGTTTTTACAGGCTGTCCAATAAAACCACAACCTCAGGCTTCGATGGGCATTGCTGATTCAATTGTGCCACAGTATTGGCACCTGGACCAAAAAGGCCCTGCTTCATTTTCTTCAAGGATCATACATTTGTGCATCCTGGATTTGTTGCACACTCCAAAATCATAGCAACCACTGGCATGAATCCATCCTCTGGAATCCTAGTATTTGGTTTTTTTGCTGCCAGAGTGCATCATCACCATCACCATCATCACACCACCATCATCATTTATTTACATCCTGTTTTTTCAAAGTTGCTTAGAAGTTTTTGAAATAAAAATACGATTAAAAACATACAAAAGTGGACTTTAAACTAGAATTGAACTAATGCCTCACCAAATTACAAAATTTCAGGGTTCTGTAGGATGAAACCTTGGCAGTTAAAATAGTATCAGGTACTGTAACTGTGGGAGAGCCAGTGTGGTGTAGTGGTTTGAGTGTTGGACTATGACTCTGGAGACCAGGATGATGATGATGATGATTTATACTCCTCCTTCCTCCCAGTACTCAAGTACTATTCAGTTCAATTCCCTGCTTGACCATGAAACCTATTGTGTGACCTTAGGCAAGTCACGCTCTCTCAGCCTTAGCGGAGGGCAATGGCAAACCTCTTCTGAACATGTCTTGCCAAGAAAACCCCATGATAGGTACTCCTTAGGGTCACCGTAAGCTGGAAACAACTCAAAGGCATACAACAAAAACCAACAAGCTATAATTGTGTAGTGTGAAACATACCCTGGGTGTTTTTAATCCCATCCCATAACACAAACTGTCTTGTCTGTGAAACTTCCCTGAGCTTCAGACAAAACATCATACAGAGGAGAATGCTATTCAAGAAATGCAACGCAAATGTCACTGGATGCAGCTAAAACTGTAGATTGCAAAGGATGCGGATGTGTTATTAGCATTACAAACCACTTAATGAAATTTTAATCAACCCATTAAACATATGAATTTCATTTGCTTTCATTTATCAGTTAGATTTGCACATGTTCACAGTTTTGTGTGTGTGTTTTTATGTTGTTGTTTTAAACAGGATTTCCTTCTGTTTAAATGAAGTTTGCATTGGTCATAGCAGGTTTCATCTTAGAAGAGGCTTTCTCTCCAGTGTGTGATGGAAGAAAGGATGCCTCTTTCAAGATGTGTCTGTTCTGGATAATGCAATTTAGGAAGGATATCAGTGAACTGAAATATCCCCAGGGGTGGCTTTGCAAGAAGGTGAAGGAACTGGAGACATAATAGTCCTGTGAGAAAAGGTTATAACTGAATATTAAGAAAACCAAAATAACTATCACAGATGGTTTATATAACTTTCCTCAAATCCCATGATATAAGGATTGATATAAATATTTAAATATATTTAATAAATAAGGCACCATTGTGCGTAGGTGGTGGAAAAGTCCTTCTGGCAGGTTTCATGCAAATTGCACTAAAATACAGGAACAAAATAAATGAGGATTTAAAAGAGGCAAGGGAGAGCACCTCATTTTACTGAGGTCGAATAAGGCTGCATCTGCACTGCAGGAATAATGCAGTTTGACACCACTTTAACTGCCATGTCTCAATGCTATGGATTCTGGGAATAATACTTTTGTCAGACATTTAGCCTTCTCTGTCAGAAAGCTGTGCTGCCACAGCAAACTACAGTTCCCAGAATTCCATAGCAGTGAGCCATCTTGACAAATTACGATTCCCAGAATTCCATAGCATTGAGCCGTGGCAGTTAAAGTGATGTCAAACTGAAACATTTCTGCAATGCAGATGTAGCCTAAGTAAAACTTTAGAGCTGGATCTTTCATGGGACTGTGACACATTCCAAAAAGTATAATGTCATGATGTACTTAAGCCAATGATATGTGTGTGTGTGTGTGTGTGTATGTGTGTGTATTTCTTATTATCCCCAAAAAAGTATGGTATGCAAGGTTTGCAGCAGGAATGGGACAGAGAAATGGAATGGTCAGTTTTGACTAAGGAATGGTCTGCTGTTTGAACTGCTGTGAACATTATTGAAAATGATCACAGCTAAATCTTATATAACAGAAGCTGCTGTTTCAGGCATATTGGTCACCAAAACATCTTTTTAATAAAGGCTTATCCAAGTTATCTAATTGTTGGAAGTGTTATGCTGCTAATGCTTCTCTAACCCATATATTTTTGAAATGCCCCATAGAATCATAGAATCGTGGAGTTGGAAGAGACCACGAGGGCCATCCAGACCAACCCCCTGCCATGCAGGAAATCCAAATCAAAGCATCCCCAACAGATGGCCATCCAGCCTCTGCTTGAAGACCTCCAAGGAAGGAGACTCCACTACACTCCTAGGAAGTGTGTTCCACTGTCGAACAGCCCTTACTGTCAGGAAGTTCCTCCTAATGTTGAGGTCAAATCTCATTCTGGATGGAAGCAATTGCATGAAAAAACTTGGTACTACAAATCTCTCTCGTATTTGTATGAGCGTATGTGCCTTCAGGTTGCCTGTTAACTTCTGGCAACTCCATGCATTTCATAGGGTTTTCTTATGCAAGGAATACTCAGAGGTGGTTTTGCCAATGCTTTCCTCTGAAATACAGCCTACAGCACCTGATATTCGTTGGTGGTCTCCCATTCGATACTAACCAGGGCTGACTCTATTTAGCTGATGTACATATAGTTTTAAATTATTTACCCACGTCTAGGAGACTGTCGAGTTTGTGAGTTACGGATGGATTTATTAAGGATGTTTGGTTGCAAGTGACACGTGTTGTACAGTGTCTATTAAATGTTACTATTGGAAAATCAAAAAAAAAATGATGCTATAAACATTTGAAAGACTGATATATTGAAATAATGTCCAAGTGGATTCAGATATTTGGCCTGCTTCTACTTTTCAAATCCCTTTATTCCTTATTGCAACAAGATTAGAACATTACAATTGTAGCTGAGAACCTCATGGTGCATTTTATAGTTTGCATGAAATTTTGCAATGTAAAACATCGTGACAGATATGTCTTGGAGTTAAAGTTTTAGGGTGAGGCATGCGTTTGGGAGTGAGGCCACCCATATTAAACTTCCCCATGCATTTTGTTGGTTTGCATGTCCAAAAACGTATAGATATGTTTGAGGCTTTCCAATCTGGATTGCAATTCTGGCGGTGGATGCAGATTTGCTGGGAGGGGGAGAAGGCCTGGATATATTAAAACAATCAGATATTTCGATGGAGATGTTAATTTCCCAACTTCCTGGCAATTTGGTAATGCGATATGAAATGCACGCTGGAAGGAGGGAGACAAAAAAAAAAACCCGGAAAAGAATATTAAAGACACTAGATTTACTCAAGAGAAGGGATCTAATCATCTGAAGCCTTCGCCTTGATATATTGTTGCTTTGATAAGTTCAAACAAGTGTGACTCACTAGACAACCATTCTATCAGTTCAGAACAAAAACCGGCATGGGATTATTACGCTTTTAATCCAAAGAGCTGGTGTGTTTGGAGTTCCTCAGCCCCTTTGTGGTGTCATATTAGCCCGGCCAGCCTCTTGTGAAAAGAATGCATTGTTGTGTGAAGTTGAGTCCGGATCTCTGCTCCACTGGGTTGATAAAATGGCAGTTGATTTAAAAAGAACCAGTTTGTCTGGAGAAAGGATTAGCAGATTAAGGGGCTGCATGTAATTTTTTCCCCCTTCTATGTAATGTAAAGTTACATTTCATAACTAAAAGGGATTAATTAAAACACTAAAGGAAGAAAAAATGTTTTTCTCCCCCCCCCCCCCCCAAGACAAATGACTTGGGATGCATATCAGGGGTGTGTGTGTTTGCCTTGATGCTACTGGAGTAATGGACAGGAATCTCTTTGCTCATTATTATCAAAACAATTTGTATGCTGAGTGTCAATTTTCTTTATTAAACCCCCCCCCCTATTTTTAATGCCGGATATTTTTATCTGAGCTAGGAAGAGGATTCTAAACTGAGATCCATCATGATTTGCAATAAGTGATGTGTGTGTATTAACTGCTTTCAACTTAGCCTCGGTCTTTTGCTTGGACTCTGCAAAAGTATAGCAGTTGGATACCACTTTAGTTCCCATGGCTCCACTCTGCAGAATCCTGGTCTTTGTAGTCGGCTGGGACACTCTTGCTATCTCACAGAAAAGTCTGAATAACTCATAAAACCACAAATTTTAAGATTTCATAGGATGGACCAATGGCAGTTAAAGTGGTATCAAAGTGCTATAATTATATAGCATGGATACTTCTACTCTCTCTCTCTCTCTCTCTCTCTCTTTTCCTTGTGATGACTTTGTAAATGCCCAGATGTCTCAGAAAACTGCCAACTTCTCTTTCCAAAAAAAGTGAGGCTATCCAAAATGATGTAAGGGAGCTAACTCTGCCTGTGGAACTCCCTGCCTGAATAAATCTCTTCTGACTGTCAAGGAGGGGAAGGATAACTGAACGGCGGAGTACAAGGTTTACCTGGAGATGATGGTTGGTTCTGTCCCAAGTATTTCCAGTTGGAAAGGTCTGAGCATGTAATGGGGAACTCTTCTCTTTGCATGAGTCACTGGAGAGCAGCTGCCAATAAGAGTAGATGTAATTGGAGCAAAGGATAAATAGAAAACTTCTTCTGTAGATTAGGTAAGGCCTCAGCCTTCTTCCTTCATCTGGATTTTCTTATGAGAGATCAGTGCTTGGTCAAGTTGCCTTTTATTTTTGGACTATAACACCCAGAATCCCTGACTACCACAGACAGCTGGCAAATTCCAACTTCTGGAGAACACTTCTGCATGGCCTTCATCCTATCGGTAATACCAACTAGAGGAGACTCCCATGGACTCAACGGTTGAATGGTGAGCTGACACCTATGTAAATGATGCTGATTCAATTGGTTTGCTCTAGTTGGGACATCCCAATGGGATTCAGAGCAGTGTACGAAGAAGGAAATCATTTCCCAACAAGATATGATTCCCCTTTGTTCTGCTTCTCCTGAACCCACTGGGGTAAAGTTTGGTGAGAACAAGGGTAATAAATCGACAGCCTAGATCTGCAATGAATTGATGTACCAGCCTGTCTTCCAAAGCTATCCATGGAAGAGGTGGATCAATTGGATATGGGAACCATGTACTTTTTGTCAGTTTTTCCCCCCTTCTCACAAGCTCCAGGGCAGTTTTTGCTGCTGCATCATTAAGTGCTTGAATGGAGACAGCTCCTCCTCCCTCCCTTTCTCGGCAGTGTGGAAATTGGACTAAACATTAATTCATTATTGAGTTGCCACTGGTGGCCGAAGCAACTCTGGGGAAGTGTATTGATTAGGCAAGAAAACAAATTGGCTCTTAAAAGAGGGCACTTTGGATTAGACACTTTGGGTCGGGAGCTGTTTTTCGGTAACTGTTTTTCACAGCAAATGCATTGAGATGGTGAAGCTGCCCATGTCAAATCCAGGTCCTGTGGGGAGCAGAGCAGAAAGCCAAGGTTGGGCTGAAGTAGAATAAAGAAAGGAGGAGCCATTCAACAGGAGAGAGCTGGAACTCATGGATGCAAACCATGCATGCAACAAGTTCTAAGGTCATTTGCATTTGCCATGGAAAGGAGGGTTGGAGCTCACTGAGCTGTGATGGATAGAGTCCTCATAGTTTTATGGTGAAAAATCTGTTCTGCACTTTACTCTGAATTGCAACAGAATGATCTGAGGGGCTGGATCCTATCCTCAAAATGGACTCAGCACCATGGGTAGCTCTTTCAAAATTGAGATGTAAAACCAGATTAGATTCACCATTATACCAGTAGGTGATTCTCCAGTCACCTTTGCTGCTCTGGGTAGACACTTCCATGCACAGAAGGCAAAGGAGGAGACTGAACTTTTAAGACAGGAAGCAACTGCTTTTATTATGCACAGCAGGAATACCATTTAAAGAAAGAGAACTTAGAAACACCTCATTTTTCTGTCCCCAAAGCCCAAACTGACATTCTTGCCTTGTCAAATTTAATTTTCTCTTTGGGAGTTCCTCTCCTGAAAATGCTATAGGGTACACTTTTGCAGTTAACTTTCGTTTTCCCTTGTGGGCTGCTGCCACACAACAGAATTAATGCAGTTTGATGCTGCTTTAGTTGCCATGGCTCCATCCTGTGGCATCCTGGGACTTGTAGTTTGTTGTAACACCAGAGCTCTCTGGCAGAGAAGGCTAAGAGTCTCACCAAATTATAAATCCCAGGATTCCCTAGCATTGAGCCATGGCAGTTAAAGCGGTATCAGATTATTTCAGCAGTGCAGATGCAGCCATGACACCTCTGTAGGTCAAGCCTGCATACATTTTTGGCTACCACAGGATCTCTCCCTCTCTTCCCATGTTCAGGTCTTCTTTAAGTGTTTGAAAAGGCATAAGAACTAGTCCCACATACAAACATTCCTTTCTGTCTTTGATTTATGGTGGGATTTATGCTGCTGTTATAAATATATCTCAAGTGCACTGGTGGCAGCAGAGGAGGAGAAAAGATACTCCAGTTCCTCTCTCTCTTAGAATAATCAGGTAGGAGTGTGCAAGGCGGACTTTCTCTGAACCACAAGGCTTAACATACGAGTCTTTTGAACCACAGAACGATCATACTTTGATACCACTTTAACTGTCATGGCAGCATCCTATGGAATCCTAGGATCTGTATTTTTTTTCACATATTTCTCACTGGTCCTAAATTTTCCAGCGTGATTTGTGGTGCAGTTCCCAAGATGTACCCACAACATACAATTATAGCACTTTAGTACCACTTTAAATGCCTTGTCCTCATCTAATGGAGTCCTGGAATGGATAGTTTGGTGAAGGGATTAGAGTTACCCAACACACTCCTCTGAACTACAGCACTACAGGTCTCTGGCAGAGAAATCCAAGTACCTCACTCAGCTACAATCCCCAGGATGTATCTAGATCAATACTGAATGAAAAAGTATGTTTTTCCATGTCCCTAATAAAAGGGATGAAGAACATGGGATACCTTCCAACATTTCACAGATAAAGGCTGGTACCTGTATGGCCAATCTACATCAGAATATGTCCAAGATGGCATAAGCTGATAATGAGAAAGAACACAGAAGTTAAGAGAGGCAGAAGCATTTTGCTTTTGCTAAAATTTACTGAGAGAAGGGCAATATTTTTGCTGCCCTGCTTCTCCTCTCCCTGCTATTGAGTGACTTCAGTGCAAATCCCTTCTGCATTTTGAACTTAGTCTGCAGCAACAGAAGTAAGCTGAGAACAAACAGGGAAAGTGGGAGGAGGAAACTGGGACATGTTAAAAGCAGATGAAATAGTGGGATGACAAAGGATTAAGTGGGACTGTCCTTGCCAAGCTGGGACAGTTTGGGTGTATGACAAAGTTGTGATAAAATATGCCCACTGGTTTCTTCAAACACGTATGGACAACTTTGGAGAGTTTCAGGACCATTTTTTCTCTCTCCAGACTCTTGTGAAGTTCACTCCCTTCAACACTTCCAGCACTTCCATATTCAGCCTCAAATGTGAAATCCTCCCCTGGAAGTCAATTGTAATTTTAAATGTAATTTAAGGGCCATGCTCCACCTTCCCTTGTTTTAAATCAACCCTGCCTGAAAATCCAGTGCCATCCATATGATTTAGATTCCATCTCCCATCAACCTTAGCCAACATATCAGGAATGCTGGGAGCTGTAATCCAAAGCCTCTGGAGGGTACAGCTCCTCAGATTCATAAACTTGCAACTTGGCTGGTTGTAAGTTCACAAAGTGCTTCTTTTATATTTTTTAAACAAATATTATCAGGGAAGGATGAAAATATTTATAGCCCCTTGTTTTTGAAACACCTTATCTGCAACTCTTTGAGGTGTGGACCCCTACCACAACCCTGCAAAGTAGCTCAGTATGGTCATGGAAAGAAAGATTCAAAGAAAATAATAGTGTCAAATCCAGACATTTTGAAGATATTTTATGTAATTGGTGGCGGTGGAGGGAATCACAGTGAATATTAAAAAGAAGTAACTTGGCCCGGCATGCATTGCTTTGGTAATGAAGGGATGCCTTTGACCATGGCTGGGCTTCATCATATGTAATGAAAAGCAAATGACAAGTGAACTTAAGACAGTGGTGAGGTTTTGCGTAACTGTAGTTTTATGTCAGGCAAAGGGAACGTTGGTAGCCCAAGAAGGGGAAAAAAGCCACATTGTGTCCAGGATTAGCCGAATGGCAGGATTTCATTAATGACTGACTAGCTTTTTTAAAGCAAAACAAAGATAGTTAGGCGGTAAAAGAGAACCTGACTAGAATGTGTATGGCTAATTGGAAATGTATATTATCTCCACTTGGTAGGCAAGTGGAGGCGCTGGGTGTTCTTGCATTGTCGTTTGAAAAATGTCAAACTGTCCAAAGGTTTTCCCAGGCTGGGATGTCAAGCTACAAAGCAGCAACAGTTGGGAGGGCTTTGGCTTACTTCCTACTTTTTGAAAAGAAAGGAAGGCCTATTTAAATCTGAGTTTTACAGGACTCTCTCAGACTTTACAACTTCAGACTGCAGATGAAGGCACTGTAGATATGGGGGAAGGGGGTGGTGGCACTTCCCTGCTTACGGTAATCTAAGCCATCAGGGAGAAGGGTTTTAGTGAAGTCTTCTCCCTGTTGTATTGCCTTTCTACTTACAAGAATTTATCGTGACGAAGCTGACCACTCAGATGTGACTCTCCCAGAGTCAAGGAAGGAATTTTCCCTGAACAATTACATCTGTTCTCAGTGGTGTGAAAACGAAATGGATACCATGGTTGAGGAAACCTGATGTTCTGCCTTGACCCCGGAGCTAGGCTGGATTGGGGATTCCGCTCTTCAGTCCTTCCCAAGTAATACTGGCTGGTATTCTGGAGGCAAATGGAGGCGTAACTGAAAGGAATAGAATATATTTTCCATTGGGCCATTCACTATAACTCCCTATCTGTTTTCTGGCTGGGTGTACCTCTCCAGAGCATAGTGCAGCCAGGTGTTCGAAACAGCAATAAGATACAGTCAAAATTCTTAACATACCACGTTGACAATTATGATGTAACTAATAACAAGTATGTGTTCTATCTAAATTCCCAGTGAAATTATTGTTTGCAGTTAACCTAGCCATGCATATATCTATAAAATGAACATATTGTTCACATTCATAAATTACCTGATGCACACATTTGGCCTTTATGAAGGTCCAATACCCCCAATCACAGGAATTTCTGGTGCTTTGTTCAGTATATACAAAAAAGCTTTCCGACCCTCAAATAGGAGACATATTGTTGTTGTTAACTACCTTTGAGTTGACCTTGACTCAACTCAACTTGAGTGACCCTGTGGATGGGACATCTTCAAGACCCCTATCTTCCACTGCTCCATTCAGGTCTTGCAAACTCATACCTGTGACCTTCTAGTTGAACCCAACCATCTAGCATATCTCTTTCTACTTCCCTCCACCTTTCTGAGCATTATTGCCTTTGTCTCATAATGTAGCCGAAGTATGTATAAAGCCTCAACTTTATAAACTTGACCTCAAGGGAATGTTCAGGCTTGATCTTTCAAGGACCCATTTGTTTGTCTTTTTGGTTGTCCACAGGATCCTCAGCGCTCTTCCCCAGCATCACATCTCACATGAACTGATTTTCTTCTTTCCCCTTTCTTCACTGTCCAGCTCTCATATCTATACATGGATATAGAGGACCTCCCTTATAATAAAAAAAGTACCTGCCAGCCTTATCAGAGACAAGGCTTCTGGGCCTCAAACAAGGGACATAACACAGGACAGCTGACAACCATTCCATAGCCATTCGTGGCCCATGGAGAATGGAGAATGAGGAGAAGACAGGAGACAGCAAAGCAGCCAATGAAAGTAACCCTTTTGGACCACTTAGGGGTCTTTGGGAGGCCCAACAATTCAAGAAGAGAGATGGCAAGGAGTTTTGTCCTTCCCTGTAGACTCAGGCAAAAGCAAACAGCTGCAGCATCTCTTGACATATGTCTTCTTTCTCACTGATAACTTTTTCCATCTTAACAACACTCTGATGTTGCCTGGTCACATGTGTCCCAGTTTTCATTTATGAAATGTTGGAGGTTATGGCACTGGTACCATTGTCTAACTCTTATTCATGAGCCAAAGCATATTGGTTGGCTTTAAAAATTAGGTACCTTGAGCTGAGTTGGTACATGTCTGGGGTATCATTTAATATTCCACCTCAGGCAGCAAAATATTTTGAGATCCTAATATCACCATAGAGCCAACACAGTACAGTTTTAGGCTGGTTCACTCAGACATAAATCCCATTGTGATCAGTGGAGTTCACTCTCAGAAAAATATGCCTAGGGTTACAATCTGAATTCCATTTTTAGCCTTCACAGAGGGGATGGAGAGGGGGGAAAGTGGTTTTGGGGGGAGAGATTGGCCAAGGCAATTTTGACATTTCCCAGCATTTGGGAAGATGGTCACTTTACAAAGCTGAAATCTGAAGTGCAGAAGATATAATTGCAGAAGAAATGTGATTTCTTTTGGCCATGGGGAAAAATTAGTTTCAATAAAAAGTTAGGTGGTTAAAACGGGTTGAAGAGTAGCCCATTCTTATGAATGTCACGTAGGCCAAGAAATCAACTTTGATCTCCAATTGAAAAATAAAATGCTAATTTCATTCACTGATGCACACTGCTGCACTTCCTCCAGGCTTTCAATGGTAGAAATCTTTGGTCTCACCCTCCCTCTCCCCCAACTCAATTTTATTCCATGCAAGATGGTGGATTTCTTTGGGGTGTGTGGTGGTGGTGGGACTCAAGCCCCACACTCACAGGGCTATCAACATTTCACTGGAATTCTGATCACGGTTTTTCTCTCCCCCCCCCCCTCTTTTTTTAATATTCCATGCAGCTCTGCCCCCTCTGATTTCACGCTGAAACATTAACAAGAGCTGACACTGGAGATTAGAAGCAGACAGCTGGAATGCCAAGTCTTTGTTGCAACATGGCTATGAGCCAACACCGTTCAACCGCAGCCAAAAAAAAAGGGGGGGGGGAGAGAAAAAGACCTGGGAAAGTCTTCTTAAGAAAGAGGAGGTGGGGAACAAGAGATGGGAGAAGGGAGATGGGGAAAATGTTGTGTGTGTGTGTGTGTGTGTGTGTGTGGCAGTGGGGGACAAGGTAGTCTGTTGAAGGGCATATACCATTAGATAAAATGGGATGTAAAGGCATTTAGAGTGATAAAAATCCAAATACTGAAAGAGTTGAGAAAGGTAAGCCAACATCTACCTACCTACCTACCTACCTACCTACCTATCTATCTATCCAATCATTTCCATTGCAAATTTTGCAATGTACCAATAGTCTTGAGAAGGTTTGCTCAGCTTTCTTGCCCCGCTGATTTGGTCTAGCTAATGGTCTGCTATGATGTCACCTTCTATTTGGGAATACAAGAGGGAAATTGGGAGAACAGAAGGATGACACTTAATTTCAGGTAGAGAATTAGTTTGTTGTGGCGCCAGAGTTCTTTGACAGTGAAGGCTAAATACACTAGGCTCTTCTTATCCGCAGGCATGCCATCTGCAGATTTGAGCTTCCACGGATGGCAAGACCCATTGCTTTAAATGAATGCATGTGCACATTGTATTGATATAGGAAAGAATGAGACTTGAGGTCCTGCATTTTTATTTTTATTTTGTTATCTGGAGGGTGAGGAGTCTGGAACGGATCCCCTGTGGATAAGAAGGGACAAATGTATCTTGCAAACCTACAAAACCCAGAAGTCCATAGCATGGAGCTATGCAAGTTAAGTGGTGCCAAGCTGCATTAATATGACAGTGTACATGCAACCTTTTTAGTGCAAAGGGCTCCAGATTCAGGGCCTGCACAGACAGGCCAAAATAAAGCTGTTTTTGGTCACTTTGGAGGTATGTTGTTTAAATGACACATGCAACTTATGAGTCCAGAAGCTGTGCCAAAGCACAGGACTGGAGCATGGCTTTGGCAGGGCTTCCAGCCTCAGGACGCATGCATCATTAAACAGCATACCTCCAAAGTGACCTGAAGCAGCTTTATTTTGGCCTGTCTGTATGGGCCCTCAGTCCCTGAAGTTGGGCAAAATATCTGTCTGAAACCCTGGGAGACTTGTAACAATTAATGAGGACAGCACTGAAGTAGGTGGACCAATGGTCTCACTCAGTCTAAGGCAGTTTAGAGATGTGAATACCTATTTATGTAAAGAACAAATAAATAAAGAAGTTTTCTTCTTGATGGGAAAGATTTTAATTTTTCTGCACAATTCTCAGTTATCCCCCCCCCCCCCCCGTATTTTAGGCTATTTGTGCTTATTGTCAGCTTCGTCTGATATATGCCACCTGTGACCCTTTGAAGAGTTGGAGGACCCAAAGATGGTGGTGCATGCTCTGGTAATCTCAAGGCTGGACTTTCGCAATGTGCTGTACATTGAGCTACCTCTGTACCAAGTTTGGAAACGTCAGTTAATTCAGGACATGGCAGCCAAACTGATCACTGGTACGTCTAGGAACAAACACTTTTCAGCAATATCAAAATCACTCCATTGGCTGCCAGTTGGTTTCTGAGTAAAGTATAAAGTGTTGGTTAACCATAATGGTTTGGGTCCAGGTTATTTACAGGATTGCCTCCTCCCATATAATCCACCCAATACAGTCAGGTCCTTTCTGTTTACTTCATCTCTACAAGGACTAGACTGGCAACTATTACCAAGAGGACTTTTTTATTGACTGTCCCTAAACTGTGGAATGACCTGCCAGTAGAGATTCGACAGCTAAATGTCTGGATTTTTAAAAGTATTAAAGATCTATCTCTTCCGGAAAGCCTACCCAACTGATTTTAAACTATGAATTTTAAATTAGGATATTATTTTATGCTGGATGGTTTTAATCTGTTCTGTGCTTATGTATCTTAATAGTGTTTTAATAGCATTTTAATTGTATTTTTTATAGTGCTTAAATGATTTAATGTGTTTTAACTTATTTTGTACCCTCCCCGAACCTTGGAGAGAGGAAGGTAAGAAATAAAATTTATTATCAGTAGTATTATACTTTAAATAAATAAATTCATTTGTGCCCCAAATTTGTTTTTCATGCAACTCCTTTCCCCATTTTTCACAAAATACATGGTTCTGTGCAAAAAATCTTGCTTTACAGGAAAATTCTGCCAATTCAATCAAAACTGCAAAAATTAAACTAAAAAATCTCTACATGCCCAAAATACACGATGGTTTATTACTGTCTTGATTGTCCTGACATCTTTTCCTGTTGAGAAATTTTGCTTTTAAACAAACACATAATGCAGTTTGACAACATTTAAAGTACTGTAGCTCCATCCTCTGGAATCCTGGTCTTTAGCCTTATTTGCCAAAGAGTGCTAGGCCTCAGCAAACTACATATCCCAGGATTCTGTAGAATGGAGTCATGGAAGTTTAAGTGCTGTCAAACTGCATTGTTTTCACACATGCAGATCCATACTGTATGCAATCTGTCCAAAAGCTTTTCTACAAACATTCATGACATATTAATTACCAATACATTCTTTGGTGGAATCCAGAGGCAGTCATGCTTCAAAACATTGTTTTAATTATGAATCACCTTGTGGGACCTTTCCTAGACTGAAAGTCAACTTAGAAATAATTTTACAAATAAACATTGCTGTTGTGGCTTCTGAATAGTGTTGTATAATTCTTTTGTCCAGGAAAAGATTGTCCAAATACAAATACTTGAGATATAATATCTGTAGGGGTATCCTTCTTAACTTCTTCACTTCTTCACTTCAGGTCCCTATGCTGCTTTTATTTCCATATATGAGAGAGGGGAATAAGAGGAATGATAGGTCTCAATCCAATTGCTAGTCCCAACTAGAGTAGACCCATTGAATCCATGGAATTTACATTGGTAAACAAGTGTTGGCTTATCAGGTTTCCATTGATTTTAGTTTCAGATATGGATCTCAGGCCAATGTCTACAAGTGTACAATGCAACAATAAAATCTGATCAACAATTGTAACTAAACTGATGGTCTTAATGCTCCAAGATAAAGCCACTGGTTGCTTATCAAAAAGGATTTCATAGTTGTCTGGTAGATTCTGATGTGATCTGCCATTTTGCAGACTTTGCAAACTGAGTCAAGAAGAGGATAATGTGGATCTTCCAAGACCTTATCTCTCCATGAAGGGTTTTATCTGTATCCGAAACAGTGAGACTATTCGAGTTCTTAGAGCCTGAGTTTCATTTTCTACAGATAAAGAGGGAAGCTGCCAGTGAACTATGCAGGAGTTCTTGAAGACGATCAAGAGCCTCCACCCTACAGCAAACTCAGAAGAGACCATTTAAAAAAGCTGAAAGAGAGAGTGGGTGGAAATGAAATGGCCATCAATGAATCTGCTAATACTTATTGACCTTTCCCACATCTGCATCATTAGCCCAAGTTAACGAGAGATCTTCCATGCTTGTCATCATTATCCCTCATTAGAAGTCACTCTCAAAGCATTAGACAAGCATTTCAGAGGCTTGCTAATTGGTTTCACACAGTCCCGTCGATATCAACCAATGGCTCCTGGGATGAGCTCTGCAGAATGGCCTTCAGGGCAAAGTTTTATGGAGATTCATGCTCAATGTCTCAGAGCATGAGAAAAACCATAGCCTATTGATGGACCTGCTAACTTGCATGAATGGAACTAGGCCAAAATGACAAGAACAGAAGTGCTGTTTCCAATCTTGCCAACACTCTGAATATGGAAACATTGCTCTTTGGACAGAGAAAGCATGCAATGGTACTGTAGTGCTGTGGGTAATAATAGCAATTGACTTTACACTGTATTTAAGCCTCTTTCGGGTTTTCTAATTGTCTTGAACTAATGTGGATATGTGCGTGTCAAATCATGGCACCAGTACTTCAGCCCTGGCCTACTTATTTTATTGTCCAAATCAAATATGGTTAATGAATCTCCTCTAGCATTGCATGATGCTCAGTAATGCCTGAACTCAAAGATGTGCCAGCAAATAACATCTTGACTTTTCCCCATCTTTGCTATCCAATGTAGAGGGGGGCAACTGGATAGAGGCCGGGAGCAATTCCACCCCAAGTAGACTACAGCAAGAACAACACCTTCTCAAAATGGTTACAGGAATTGAAGGAGCTTTTCTTCCTGTTACCATTTTGAGAGTGACTGCAGAAGAAAATGGAGGCATTTTGAGATAGAATAGGCTTGTGGGGGTATTTTAACATGTTTTTGTGCCTTGGGGAGGTTTTGAAAGCAGCTTGAAAGCAAAAATTACTTGAAAATGACAGCAATTTTTTTAAAAGTTGTTTTGGGGTGGGGTGGGGTCATATATGCTTTCAGGTGAGTATGCTAGTGATGTGCTAGAACTATAATGGTTTAACCTCTCTTAAGTCCTGTCTGCATGGGCCAGGATACTCTGGGGGTAGCCAAGAACATCCTGGCTCCAGAATTGCCCTGACCTCTTGCCTTCACCTTGCCTTGTGTTCCACCACCAGACAACTGTTCACATGTGCGTCCTGCTGGGATGCCCAGCATATCCACCATGGCATTGAGTTGCTTCACTCTGAGGTCAGAACAAGGTGCCCAGTGAGAGATCACATGGCTGGGCACCTTGTTCTGACCTCAGAGCAAGTGACTGGCATCAGCTGTCCCAATGTTGGGCGGCTCAACGGAATGCATTTTAAACAGCTCTGCCAGTGTCCAAATGGAGAGTTGTAGGTCTTCTGGGAAGATCTGGAGGATACAGGGATGTACTTTAATGTGTATTAAAAGCCAGTGTGGTGCAGTGGTTTGAGCATTGAACTGTGACCCTGGACATGGAAACCCAATGGGTGACCTTGGGTGAATCACACACACAGCCCCAGAAACCCCACCAGATATTTGCCCTTAGGGTCTGCATGCATTGGAAACAAGTTTGAGGTGCACGACAATAAAAGTAAGAAAAGTATGCCCTGGTTTGTCTGATCTCCCCGAGATGACAGGGGGAGGGCATTTTATATGGCCCTTGCAAACAGGGTTATGCTCTCTCTCTCTCTCTCTCTCTCTCTCACACACACACACACACACACACACTCATGCATTGCCATCACTCCTTACCCCATGCTGGTTTCATTATTCAGTCCTTCCTGTAAGAACAAAGAAGAAAGTGAATCCCAGGAAATGGTGAATTATCATCAATTGTCAGCAAGATGCCTCCTCATCAGCAGCACTCTGATTTGCATTCAACCCACACAGTTCAGAATGACTTGGAAAAATAACCAGGAGAGGAGGGGAAGAAAAGGGGAAAGCCCCGACCACCCTGAAACAACCCAATATGTATTTAGTGAGGTTCACTGTCTCTTAAATTCATTGGCACTGATCCCTGAGGGAAACTCCTGATTGTTTTAAAGCATTCTGCAGTTTCTCAGATAGATGTAAATGAATAGGTACAATATTGGATGGTTAGCTATTCTTTCTGGATTCAGTACTGAGAGAGAGAAAAACCTGAACAAAAGTTGGGAAACCACTAGGCATTGGCACAAGGGATCTATAACAGCTTTCTGCAACCTGGTGCCCACCAGATGTTTGGGAGACATGTTCCGGTACAGCATAAATTGTAGTGTTAAAAAAGGATGGGGAAGGTTTTTGAGTCCTGGGGCTGATTTAAACTTTGGAGATGCTTCTGCCGCATTGGAAAATTCATGCAGTTTGACATCACTTCTCAGTTCTATGGAATCCTGAACTTTGTAGTTTGTTGGGCTCCAAAGCTCTCTGACAAAGAAGGTGAAATAGCTTGCAGAACTACAAATCCCCAGATTCCATATCACTGAGCCTTGTTAAAGTTGTGTCATGTTAAAGTTAAAGCGGTCTGAAACTGTAATCATTCTGCAGTGTAGCTGCAGCCATGGTGAGAAATGGTTAGGAATGATGGATGCTGCATCAAGCAACATCTTCGGGTCCACATGGTTTTCCCATCTCTGCCTTATACTGATAAAAAATATACTTATAGGGTTTGTTTCCAGTGCTAATCTTTGCCCTCAGAACTTTTCACCAAACTCTGGCTATAATCCAAGGATTGTGTACATGTTTAAAATATTCCTCATTCTGGTTAAACAGAATGCATTCTGGCCACACGCGATTCGCAAGAGCGTGCACTTTTTGTGGAGAGGGAGCTGAAAAACTCCTTAAATGCCATGGAAAAATAATTCTTTTTTTTTAACTGGAGTATCTGCTGAAATCCACAGAAATGCACATTATTGCAAATGCAGCCATCCACCTGCTTCACACGCATTCGAATGGCTGCGTATTTTCGGCAGAGGGAGCATGAATAGATGCAAATGGATACAAATTTCACCAGAAAGTGAAGACAATGAACTATCAATGCAAATGTGCAAAAATCTGCACCAATTTGCATAATGCACATATGTGTAGACTAACCCCCAGAAGAGCTATGGCTGAGAGCCTTGGTCACACTGGTGGAACATAAAGCTCTACCAGTTGTAGCTCCTCTTCCTCCACCTTCCCTGCATGTTCAGCTTAATTATCTGCCCCTGACACATGTCCCATGCCTATTTCATGGCTGGGAGGAGACAGAGTAGCCAGGCAGCATCTGGCTGTGTTTCAACAGCCGGTTGCAGGAGGACAGTGCTATTCTCCCAGACCTCTGGAGGATCTCTGGGAGGTTCATGGTGGTGTCTTTTTCTTTCTGCAGGTGGATGCTGGAACATAGTCAACCATGAACTGGTTACCTCCCCTTTTTCCCTTTAGCATCTACTGCCATGGGGGAGTGCCCCATAGAGCTCACAAGGGGAAGGTCGTTGCAAATGGGGTGCATCTACAATGTAGAAATACAGTGCTTCCTCTGAAGGACTCTGTGAATGTGGGGAAAATGCAAATAAAAAAACAAAAACGCTATTCTTTTTACCCAAGAGATCACCTCTCTAGGAATCTCCAGGTCCTCCAGTGCAACTCTGTGGTCAACAACTGCCAGAAGTTGACCATAGAATCATGCTGGAAGACCTACAAATGCCTAGAGAAGTGTTTTCTCAAGGAACCTCTAGGTTCTCCAGCACAACTCTATGGTCAATTTCTGGCGGCGTTACACTGGAGGACCTAGAGATTCTAGATAGAACATATTAATCAAAACAGCAAATAATCTCACCTGCAAAAGTCAAAGCCACAAATGTGGAGGGCCAAACGTAATGCAGTTTGACAACTCTTTAACTGCCATGGCTCCGTCCTACAAAATCCTGGGATTTTTAATTTGGTGAGGCACTGGCAGTCTTTGGCAGAGAAGGCAAAAGACCCTGTAAAATTAAAAATCCCAGGATTCCATAGGATGGAGCTATAGCACTTAAAGTGGTGTCAAACCACTTTATTTCTACAAGTTAAATGCACCCACAGGTAAGATCTTGCAGGCAATGCAAAAATTAGGTTTAAAGGATTTACTTCAGTGCCTTTTAATGCACCCTCCCCAATTGGAAGGCGTTTGCCAAGTGTACAGTGCTGTGTGCATACATATTAAGAATAATAATACGATATAATAGGGTTTTATTTCTTTGGTAGTGCCTCTGACTATACTTTAAAGAGAAACAAAGTATTCCTATCTACATAGGCTATAATTAAATATAATTATTAAATTACAGCATGCTTATGTAAGATGCCTTAATTTGTTTAATTGAACATATTAAGTTGATGACTGAATATTTTGTGTGTTTCAAAAACTAATCAGGAGGGCTTGATGTCATCCTCCTCTTTGCTTTTCCTTGATGGAAATTTGGCAGAAGAGGAATGACGAGTTTGGGTCTGAGGTTCTCCATTCCTTTCTCCCACCTGCAAATCTTTCTCTTTCTTGCTTGCTGCACTACTCCTTCCTCATTGCTCAGGCCTGGAGGAGGATAGCTGCTTTGAGTTACTTACCTGAGCTTTACTTTCAGGATTTCTGAGCAGTCCAAATTTAGGCCTAGCCAAAAGATAATTCCTTTGACTGTGCAGATCTTCTAGATGTCCCCGTTTGGCTGGGACAGTCCCATTTAATCCTTTGCCATCCCACTTTTGCAGAAGCTTTTAAAATGTCTCCTGCCACCAAGAAATTCCTCCTAATGTTCAACCAGCATCTACCAACCTGTATCTTAAGCTTATTAAATTTTGTCCTTCCTTCCAGGTGGCAAATCCCTTTCAATCATCCATTCTGGCAGGAACATTCCCAATTAATCCTCTGCTATCCCACTTTTTCAGATGCTTTTAAAATGTCCCAGTTTCTCGCTCCTCCTCCCAGTTTCCCCATTGTCCTCAGCATACTTCAACTGCTGCCTAATTCAAAGTGGAAAAATAATGCTCATTCCATTAACTTAGCAGCGAAAGAGAGAGGAGTGGGTAGAAGTTTGCTCTTCCCAGTAGGCTCTAGCAAAAGCAAACTGTTACAGCCTCTTCTAGTTTGTGCATTCTTCTTTGTTAATAACATTTGCCATCTTGAGCACACTCTGTTGTTGTTTGGTGACATGTGTCCTGGTTTTCATGTGTAAACAATTCTTTGCTCTCTTCTATATGACAGTTCTTCAGGATTTGAAGACTGCTCTTATGGCTTGTAGTGTTCTCTTCTGAAATGTTTTCATGATTTCCCCATGCTTCACTCCTATGAACCTTTTGCAGTTTTTCTGTACTACACAATTTTGGGTCTCCAGATGTTGTTAGACTACAAATCTGTTTGATACAGGATAAAGCGGAATGACTGAGTCTCGTGACTTGGGAGCAGTGGCTTTATTAGTATAGCCTATTATTTTAATAGCTTTTTCTGCAACCTCATCATGCCGCTGACTCATGCCACTTGTTAGTTTTGAATATGCAGAATGGTTTCCGTGTCAAGGCGCATCCTATTCTGCCCATTTCCCACAGTGATCAGCATTGGACAAGAAACACATCACATGAGGCTGCTGCTGATCATGTTAACTAATGCCCCACCTTTTTCATATGGATGTAGTCAATCAGAGACCCCAGAAATAAAACAGTCTGGGTTAAATCCAATTTTAGTCGCAACTCAAGTAGACCCAAAGAAATGTATGCCTGGTTTGTGAAGTTGAAGGCTTTCATGGCCAGCATACATAGTTTTTTGTGGGTTTTTCAGACTATGTGGTCATGTTCTAGAAGAGTTTATTCCTGATGTTTTGCCAGCATCTGTTGGAGAACATTCATTGAAGATGCCAGCCACAGATGCTGGTGAAACGTCAGGAATAAACTCTTCTAGAACATGGCCACATAGTCCGAAAAACCTACAAACAACTATGTATGGCTGGTTACTCACCATATATGTAAGTTCCACTGTTTTCAATTGGTCTGCTCTAGCTGGGACTGCAATAGGAGTCAGCTGTCTAGCTCTTCAGATTCTATGTTAGTGAAGCCCCACTCCCCATTACACAAGTGACCTACACATTGTCACACCACAAGTTTTGAGTTTTGATACTCATGACAGATATCTGCTTTGCCCCACAAAAACATTTTATTGCAATGTTGGATTCAAACCATGGGGAAATAGATTCCACCTAAAAATTAGGAAGAACTTCCTGGCAGCAAGAGCTCTTTGACAGTGGAATATGCTGCCTTGAAGAATGGTGGAGTCTCCTTCTTCGGAGGTTTTTAAACAGAGGCTGGATGGCCATTTGTTGGGGGTGCTTTGATTGTGTGTTCCTGCATGGCAGAATGGTTAGGACTGGACATTTTGGAATTCCTCCTGGACAGAAGGTTGAACTTAGGACATGTAAAGGAGGGTGTTTAGTCATTCGGCACTAGATAGCCATGAGTGTGTGTGTGTGCCCAGCAATTGATAGGTATGTTGGGAGCAGAGTAGAAAATGGAAGTACACATTCAAAATCTTGTTCATTGCTTGATTGTTCTCAACTGAAAAGGAAAAGAGAACAAATGCTGATTTAAGAACTACTAGTAACACCCTTTCCCTATTTTCACACCCTTTCTGCTTGAACCTGTGCAATTGGCCCCCTATCCTAGTTATAATGGTGAAAATCGACATTCAACACACACGTTACACATCATGCTTCATTATTCCTGAGAGCCATTGTGTCTAGTAAGCAGTGACAATATGGTGCCATCTTTTCCTGGAACTGAAATAGTTATTAAAATCGGAAGTAGGAGGAGACAGAAGGGGGGGGAATGCCCCGGCGTTTTTGTTCATCAATTCAGATTAAAATTTTAATTTCACGGTACAATGAACCCGTATGCAGCTATATCTATTAAGGTCACCTATTTCAGAAAGCTGCCGTAGGAACGGATGGACACAAAGCTCTTTAGAAGATAAAAATCACACCTTCAGACTTTCCACCTCCTGCAATTCTAAATGAGAGACTTGCTATTTTTCCTCAGCCGCTCTCTCCAATACCCGAGACGACGTTTTCCTGCAGAAAAGAAACAGACCCTTTTCTCCTTTCGTCGCTGAATGCAGTATGTTGAATACCTGGAATGTGGCATCTGATGGAGACTTTCCTTGTGGAAGAAAGCTGAATATGTGCAGGACTAGATTGGACTCAACCATACAGCTCAGTTTTATTGTGAAAAAAATTAATATTATAGTGTGTGAAAGAGAGAGAATGAGAGAGGGAGAGAGGTCTCTCTCCTAATAGCATTTCATCATTTTATGCAAAAAAGAAGCCTTTTTTTATTTGTTTAAATTGACTTTGTTTGCCTTCAGTGACTTCATCACAAATCCAGATCTGATTGGTTTCATGGTGTTATTACATCACTGCGCACACCATTGGCTCCCTTGATTTAGGAATATAAAATATGGACAGTTTCATTGTAGCCTGCTTTTCAGCATCTTACCAGCATTCATGTCCTGTCTCAGTTTTATACCGGACTGAGAAGTTTTTTCCTTATTTTTGCACAGAGATTCATGTGTATTTTTATGTACATTTTTTCCACAGGTACACTGGCTTTACTATGCGTTCTTTCCCATGGTCCAAAGTGTGTTTGTATGCTTCCCCCTTGCAAATACAGTTGGCCCTCTTTATCCATGGATCCAAGCATCCATGGCTTGAAAATATTCCAAAAAATATAAATTCC
This sequence comes from Sceloporus undulatus, assembly GCF_019175285.1. Lineage (NCBI taxonomy): Eukaryota > Metazoa > Chordata > Lepidosauria > Squamata > Phrynosomatidae > Sceloporus > Sceloporus undulatus. The sequence continues at coordinate 136,136,066 of NC_056527.1, forward strand.
AAACAGCAAAACTTGAATTTCCATTATATATATAAGGGACATCATTTTGCTATTCCATTGTATTTAATGGGACTTGAGCTTCCATGGATCTTGTTATCCACAGGGCGTCCTGGAACCAAACACCAGCGGATAACAAGGGCCCACTGTATAAGCCTTTGAAGTCATGCACAGTTTTTGAAAGTATGTAATGTTTGTGCACATTTTGTCTTTGTTTAAATTCACTGCAAGCTTCAGAAAAATATGCACGTACAAGGCATCCCATCATGGTTCTCAGAAGGTGAAATTGATATTTTCATAGGATAATGCAAATTCAACAGATTTATTTTTCATTCCTAATTTCACCCAATAGAGTCTGGCCACTCTACTACAGTAGTAGCTTTTCAGGATCTCTGACAGCTGACTCATTGAAAACATAGTGCTGGAGGAGAGTTCTATGGATACCATGGACTACTAAGAAAGACTAATCAATGGATTATCATGCAAATCAGGCCTAAATTCTCCTTAGAAACTAGGATGACTGAGGCTGTGGTACTTTGGACATGTCATGAGATGACTTGGGTCACTCGAAAGGATGATAATGCTCAGTGAAATGGAAGGCAGTAGGAAACAGGAGCATCACTAGAGGAATGTGAGGTGTGTGGATCACACTGTGTGATACTTCAGAGGGGGGTGTACATCTGAAACAGTGGTACACCTGTTGGGACTGGCATACCTCCCTTTCTCACTCACCTGTCCTGTTTTGCCCTTGGAAGCAAGCCACAGTCCCAGAAAGAAAGCCCAGCATCCCAAGAAAGCTCAGTGTCCCAGAGATTTTTAAGAAGAGAGAGAGAGAGAGAGAGAGAGCATCTCAGTCTGACACTGTCCCTCTGGCACCCTGTTCTGGGAAACTGCAATGGGTGATACCAACCCTAGTGATGCCACTGGTAGGAAAAGAGGGATATCACACTACGGGTGGATTGAATCAATGAAAGAATCCATAGCACTGAGTTTTTAAAGCCAGAGCAGATCAGTTTATGACTGGGGGACTTGGCAGTATGAAAAAGGATAGATAGAAGATGCTGACAAAGACTTATGTCCCATCCCAGAGGACACAGCTGTACATGCAACAAGTGCACTTGTGGAACTCTTCTTGTGCAACTGTCAAATGAAAGCAGACATAATACAGTGGCCAAAAGAGTACAGACACATGCATAAGGGAATTTATGTGTGCATAAGACACCAACAGGATGCCAGCTATTGACACAGTGCTGGGAACCATTAGGGATCTTCCCCTTGAGCAGCTGTTGCTCTTGAGAAGGGTATTAGCCACTGATCAAGTTTGCTAATTGAATGGGAAAGCATAGCAGCAATGTCTACATGAAAATGTTTGAATTCTTATTATTTATTTTTTTATTTCTATTTCCCCCCTTTACAAGTCCTCCCTTATCTTACAAATGGAATATAACAGAACAGTATATCTGCATGGAAGCTGAGAAGTGAGGGATTTCAGCTATCTTAAGACCGATTCACATTTGCCACCTTATCTTATAATCTATCTATCTATCTATCTATCTATCTATCTATCTATCTATCTATCATCTATTAAAATATTTCTACCATGCTAACTATCAGAAAAGATCTGATTAGAATTAAATTTAGAAACAAACAGGTTAAAACAGTTTAAAACGACATGATTTCAAGAGACTAATACACATTAAACATAATGAGTTAAAACAGTTGTGCAAAAATTAAGAAGTTTAAAAATACATCCATTAATATTTAACATGAATCAATGCAGCCCAGAGGCCTTGAGGAACAGACAAATTTTCACTTGACACCTAAAGGAAAAGGCAGCATGAGTGATTCTTCAAATAATGTGCAAGGAGGCACCTATTGCTCTCCTGGACTTCAGGATGACCAGATGTCATAACCACAAGAGAGGACAAGGCACCATGAAATGTAGGCCATTCAAGAAATATGTAGGGCATCACAAAAGAAAAGCTAAAAACATTAATATGCATGTAAATTCATGCTTCTGAGTAATGCTTAAAAGGGAGGACATTTTGAAATTCCTCCTGGACAGAAGGGTGACATTTAGGACATGTCCTGTAAAAGGACATCTGGTCACCCTGCACTGGTCGAATTTGGGGCTCCATCAGTTTTAAATGGGTTCCTAGCCTTGGACTACAGCTTCCAGGATCCCTGGGGCATCCTGGGCATTGTAGTCCAACAAATAATGTTTCCAAGCTCTGAAGAGCTCTAAAGATAGACAGAGAGTTGGGGAAAATATGTGGCCATAATGCGTTGCAGCATAAGCCAGGTGCACCATATGGCAGAAGAGGCTAGCGACCTGTCTAGCATAATTCAATAGGAATCTGCCACACTAGAAGCCACATGCCAATCTGGGCTCTTTCACTACTTCCCAGGAAGTCTGAGTACCCTCTAGAGTTTTCTGTCTTTTTGTCGTAGGCTCTGACATGTTGTCTCAGTTACACCTTGCCCTTGTGGGCAACACAAAAGGATTTCATTTTAGATCAAGCGTTCGCCTCCAGAGCTCTTAAACCTTTCCGTTCAGTGCATTGTAATTGGTTTCTCAGAGAGAACTCAGCTCCGGCAATGACAAAGAAGCTGCGACCTTCATCCTAGCTCTCTTGGAGAATATATTTTGACTCCAATTCTTCCCACAAAAACACATGTCAAAACTAAGCAGAAACGGGGTATTTAGTGAGTTGCTGCATTTAACACTTCAGGAATGAGTCTGTTACTTAAATTTAACTCTGCTTAACTTATAAGGAGATGAGACGTAGAGGAGAATAAGAGGGGGGAAAATTGCTGGAGGGATAAGGTTCATGTAGGGGTGGGGACCCACAGTTCAGCAGTGAAAAACCTGGCCACTTCTGTATTTTTCACCCTATTTGATTTTCTCTGCCAGAAGATGCATATTCAGGCTGCTTACTGACTACCTAGAAAGATCTTTCCCACCTACTCCCTAATCTTAACTAAACCTAGCTAAACCTAGCTGTGTGGTGTGACACTGCCTGCAGGAGGTGCTGTTAACACATGGCTACACCTATGGAAGATGTCTGGAAGTGTTGAAGGAGAAAAGTCCTGCAGTCATACCCAAGGTGATGTTGTGTCCTTCAAGTCATTTCTAACTTATTGCAGTGCTAAGGTGAACCTATCATGGAGTTTCCGGGGTCCGAGAATATGTGACTTGCCTAATGTCACCCAGTGAGTTTTTATGGTCAAGTGGGGAATTAAACCTTGGTCTCCAGAGCCAGTGTCCAACTGTTTCCATCGAACAAAGATTGCTTGACACTGTGTTAACTGACATGGCTCCATGCTATGGAATCTTTGTACCTATGCCACACAGATAAAAAAGTATAACAGACCCAGACCTTGCTTATTTAGCCAGAAAACCTCTTCCTTTTTGCCTTCACATGATTGGGATTGCAATCCAGCAACATCTGGAGTCCACACTTTGGCCAACCCTTCCTTAGAAAATCAGCAGAGAAGGGAGTGCATATTGAATGCAATGTTCCAAAGTCCATTCTAAAGATGTGGTCCAACCCATAACAATCTTTTCTATCTGCCCCACATTTCTCATCATTCAGCTTGACTGAATAACCTGAACTCCAAGTATGGTTAAATTTCTCTATATATACACCTTTGACATTATACATATTTCTAAATATCATATCATACCTATCTGCTGCTGGACTTTTTCCCTAGCTGATTTGACACCATGCAATTTGACACCAGTTTAACTGCCATGGCTCAGTGCTATGGAATTCTGGGTTTCTAGCTTTATGACAGATTTAGATGTCTGTCAGGGAGCTGTAGTATCACAACAAACTACAAATCCCAGGATTCCATAGTATTGAGCCATGGCATTTTAAATGCATCTGAGGAAGTAGACCGAAAGCTCATGCTGCCAACTTTTCTTTCAATTAGTCTCAAAGGTGCTACAATATCTGTCTACATACTGATTCTACAGACTAACACGGATATATGTTTGAATGTTTCTGTTACGTATCTATGGAACTATAAAGTTACAAAACAGAGTCTGTAATGTAGGATCTCAGAGACTATTTTTTATTGATTATTGATTTATACCTTCTCTTTTCCCCTCATAGTGGGACTCAGGGCAGCTTACAAAAGTGAAAACACATTGGATATAGTTCCTGGAAAGTTTGCAGTAAAAGCTGGGGTATATTTACTGCCCTTCTGACATGGGAGCCACAAGTCGCCACCGCCTGTCCTTGCATACCAGAATGAAGGGCAGAGAGGAAGAAAGGGTTGTCCAGGTCCCCTTCAAGAAAATGTCCTTGAAACAAGGTTAGGGAGCAGAATGGGGGCTCCTGTTTCAACACATTGACATTAAATGCATGCATTCCAACTTTGTAAGTGTCCTAAGGAGTGTTGGTTTAGGTCAGTTTTCAGTTATTCAAGAGGAATTGAAAAACCCTCCACTTTTTCAACAGAGGGGAATGTTTTTTATACAAAAAGGATAAAATGGGGGGAAATAGGCAGAGAAATGCAGAGTGGTCTTAATAATCTTTCAGAGACAGACAGAGAGAGAGAGAGAGAATGAGAAGAGTGGGGGAAGGAGAAAGAGAGTGTGTTATTAGTGCTGTCAGTTTAGCCCTGAATGTTATGGTATGCATGTCACTAAAAGAGACAGAAGCTATTATTGAAATGAGATTAGAATCATTTTGAAACATCAACAGCAGCATTACAGTTGCTAACATTTCCATCTGAAATAGGTGACATTGATGCTATACAATCAACAATGCCATTGGGGATAGAATATGGAACAGAAAGCCTGGATTGTTTTAGCATGCATTGATTTACACTCAGTGGATTCTGATAAGGTGTCAAACTAACTAAACTTTCCCCATCCAAGCATCTCCTGTCCATCTGTCTGACTGTCTCTCCATCCATCTATCCATGTGTCCACTTCAGTGGTGGGCCCAGTGCAGATCTAATGGCCACCACAACCCAGAGTTTGGAAATAACAAATTAAACTAACTTATACATGTTACACGAGGGCAACGTTATCTGTCCAGAGTTACTTCCCTTGGTAACATTTCAAAACTGAGTGGGAATTTAGGGGCTCAACAGATGGGCAGCTAAATGCCACCCCTTTTAGCCCCGTATCATTGCTGCAGCAACCACATGCCTCAGCAATGATCCACTCCCTCTCAGGAGCAAAAAGAAGCTGCTTATGGAAGGGGTGCCATTGTGGCGCTCATGTGCCACAATGGCCCCTTACGGCCAGCGCTGTTTTGGCGCTGTACCACCTCGGCATCATCATGGTGTGCGCCATGTAAATGGGCATGCACCATGATGGTTCACGTGATAGTCCTTAGCAGTGAACTAGGGTTCTCGGCCGTCTGGATGCCGAACCCTAGTCTGGGTACAGGCTGGCATAAAATGCTGGTCTGTACGGGACCTAAGCTACTTTATGGGCATTATGAGCAATTGTTTTCATTACTTTTAACATTAGCTTTGAAGGGCATTTAAGACATTTTTAGAGGCATGCAGGAAAGAACTTTCCAAGCTTTGTACCAAAAATCCTCAGGATTGTGTAAAAACGATACAATCAGCAGGCACATGTGACAAAAGGATAAACATTGCAAGTTGCTTTTTAAATAGCACAAAGTATGATGGCAATGGATTGATTTGCAAATGCTATAATGCCTAACAGGAATTAATTCTCTTTCCAAGTTCTATTTTCTTTTATCAGATTTTTGGACTTTTAAAATTCTTCTCCACTGTCTCTAATGTTTTGAACTCTCTCTCTCTCCTGATGAAGGACTTGGGAGCAATTGACAGATTCAACACTTTTGTGACAACTGGATGATCGTAACAATGGAGATTTCTAAATGGGCTAAAATGGTGGAAGCATAGCAGGATGCTCCTATGACTATCACCTACTTTTGACAACAGTGTAAATATACTGGCAGAGCTTTGTATTCTGCCAGTGTGCTTATTAGATCTAGTCCCAGATCTAGTGTTTGAGTAAGTAGGGACAGGAGGCATAACCCCCCTTCTTTCTTACCCTCATGATATTCTTGCTTTCAAAAATGACAGAGGGCTTTAAAATACTACAGGATCATGTGCTTGCTCCATCAACTTATGTAATGATGGATAAATGGCCAGTAAACTTCTCTCTTTTGTTCCAGATCATTCCTTCTTCTCCAGTTTTCTGTTTCAGATTTTTTTTCTGCATAGGCTTTGAACAAAGAAAACAAAACTGAAAGATTGTTTGCCTGGAGGAAATTCAACTTGCTGCAGTTTTACACCGCTGTGTTGAATCCTCCCACCTCCCCTGAATTTGGCTTCAAACTAATTGAAAGCAGATGGCAAAGTTCATCCAGTCTCTAACTCTGGTCTGAGGATTTGCCAAGATGAGATGAAATTATTCATGCCTCGAGATGGAAAGACAATTTTAAAATATCTTTTAATAAACAGTCAAAAGGTGTGTTGGGAACCCATGATGAGGAGACTACGAGACTGACAAGAATCTTCACAGTATGGGACTAATTTTGCACATATCTAAGTACATTTTCCACGAAATACAGCATTTTCTATGCAAGAAACAGCTAATTATCTTTTTTGTGCAAAAACTCAGTGCACAAATTGTGTGCAGAATAACTTCATAAGAACAGCATTTTTGTGCAGGAAATGGTGAAAGTAACTATCACTACACAGATATGTGGCCCTTCCTCTGCTGAAAATGCTGTTTTATGCCCAAGGAAATCAATTACAAATTTTGGGCGGAGCGAGTCCCAAACTGAAAGAGGTTTTCAACAACTACATTTCTGAACAGTAGAAGAAAAACTGGTGAAATACCTTGTTCTTTAAGGCAAATAATGACATCCCCATATAGGTCTGGTATTTGGGTCTGGTCATATTTATTGACACTTCAGATTAACTTCCATTAGTATAAAAATGGAGAGATGTAGAAGTCCCTTTCCCTTTTCTGTTTCTGAAGCAAGAGTCAATCTTAAATAGTGCTCCAAAGTGATCCATATAAGCTTGTTTCCACATTGCTTGGCTTGCTAACTTTTATTTTAGCCCCCAAGATCCTTTACCATGCCTGTCCTTATTTTGAATACAGAGGTAAACATGCTACATTATACCAAGCCAGTTCAATGGTTTACTGGCACCATTGTTTCATGGTTGGATCAGCTTTGTCACTTCAATCTGTCATCTTCTAGAGGGCACTGGACTACAAATCTCAACCACCCTTCCCTAAGGTTTCAGGCAATGATCAATCCTAGGCCTATTACCAGAAATCAATCATGGCACCTTCTGCATGCATAGTATTGGTACCATCACTGACTTGTCATCCTCACTTACAACAAAAGTATTTTGTTTTGTGCAGATTTTGATGATATATGTCCTTTAGGAATGGAATATATAATGTTTTCAGTTGTTATTCTACTCTTCATTTTGGAATTGCAGACTGGTTAATGTGAGAGTGATCATCGGCGATGGCACAATATCAACCGCATGTAAGAAGGCTCTCAAGTGAAGACTGACTATGATCTGCTAGCTGTGGGAAAGAACAGCATTGTTGGAGCAACACTACGGTGTTGTTTGAGCACTAGGGAAATGGAACAGGATCCTCTCTTTGAAGGATGATCTCTGCTCTGCTCATTTGTTCTGCTACAAGTGGACAATCTGGAAATGCCCTTGTTGTCTACATGGTGCTTTTTTCTAATCTTTTGTCACCCGTGTATGCGACGCATCCAGAATATCGTTAACCAGTGCAACACTGAAAGAATTGAAAGGGTTTAAATAAGGCTGAGAAAATTCCTTGGGAAAGGCATTCCACGAACCCCTAATTCACCCCATTTCACCCAAGGAAAAAAAAAACCAAGCAAATTTGGAAGGTTCCTGATGGTTTGAACGTCCATCAAATTTCACAAGAAAACTTTGTAAAGGTTTCCAACAAAGTTAGCAGACTAACCCGAGGGAGTATCATCTCTTCCAAATCCAGCATGTTGATAGTTTGAGAACCTACCCCACCTTCAGACCTCTGGTACAATATCTGAGGAGAAGAAGAAATCTCAGTGCAATGTCTTTTTGCAACATAACTCTCAAATCATACAAAATCTTGCTTCTGCAGCTGTGACTTACTACATTGGCTGGAGTGAATAATGGCATGAGGATTTACATCTAATGGTCACGAGTCTCATTGTCCGGTTTGGCCTCCTGCTGATCCCTTAGTAAGATAAACTGATCCAGTTATTATTACCAGTATTATTTTAAAAATGGGCATTGTTTTAATAGAGACGCTATTATTATTAATTTTTAAAAACTGTCTCCTTTACTCCCACCTGAAACAATTCCATACTCCTGGATTAATATTATTATTTTTAACCCACATCTGCAAATAGGACACTTAAGAGGCAAACACAACTACAAAGAGACTTCTTGCAAAGTTTTGCATTTTAATAATAATAATAATAATAATAATAATAATAATAATAATAATTCTAACAAAAGGAGCCCCCCCCAATATAAATGGTCCCCTTCATTCTCTTCTTAACAAACAATCACATGCTATTATTCAGTCTAAACCCAATCTTATTGTTCATGTCTTCCTTCGGAAACAGATTTTGTGCCAGGTAAAAAAATTAGGTTTCTTTCGTTTTCTTGTCCTAGACAATTCTCGGGCATCTCAGCATCATTTGTTCCGTGTGGGAAACCAAGTTCCTATCTCAATAAGCAAGTGCATGGCAAGCCTTTTTCTGGCTGCATAATGGGGTCTCTCTCTCTCTCCTCCCCAATCTCCTTTTTTTTATTTGATACAAAAAATCATTCCACACTTAACACATCAATGAATCCACTTAAGCTCTGCTGCATCTGAATTAAAAGGGGAATTGTGTGATCAAAGAGTGTGAAAGACCCACACATAGAGTTCTTCAGCCACTCTACTTTTGTTACATTTGATACATAACAAACCTGATAAATATATGCTTATCCCACAAGCCAGTTTTCATTATCTCCGAGGTTTCTGTTTAGGAGCATTTTCTGAAATGGGAGTCTCTATCCCCTATGTTTCCCATTCTCAATTTTACAGTGTGTGTGTGTATAGTAAAGAGTTTTAGAGAGAAATTAAAAGTGGAGAGATGTAAAAATAAAGAAGACATGCTCATAGATAAACAGACTACACCACAGACAAGAAGTGTATAATTTCTCTGGTTTTTCAGCCATGTCTTTTATATAGAGAATGGACATTGTCCTGTTGAATCCCTCTGAATGTCTTACATATACATAAGTATCCTGGGACTGAGAAAAAAAGAAGGGGAAAAAAGAACTGAAACATTTTTGTGAAACCTTGAAATAATTAGGTGCCGTCTTAAGGCCTATTCACGGACATGAACACTGGAACAAAACTTTGAATGGTTGAAGCGATGCCATTGAGGCCACATCCAATCACTTCTTTACACTAGCATAATTCTAGTTAAATTAATGGTGTTGCTTTGTATTTACATTAGGAAAGCCAGAATGAAATCCTGAATTTATTAAAATGACCAGAGAGATGTTGCACTGATTGCAAACTGGGCCTAGATTTAACCCAGGGGGATGGCTTTTAAAACCATAATCCTAAAAAGACTTGCAGAGTGATCCTTGATATGTTTAGCCCAAGTACGTCCTGCCGAGTTAAGCAGAGTTTATTGTGAAATAAGGGTACAATCCAACATAAGATAAGCTCTACTTTCCATGAAAAACTTGAAATGTATGCCTAACATTGGGCTCTTCCAGAATGGTTTAAAGAAGTCTGAGAGGGGTGTTGCTACTGGGAGGTAAGTGGGCAAAATCAGGGCATTGTCCTCCAAATAAGAATTCTGTCTCCGCAATATATTTACCCCCAGTCTCCAAATGCCTAGTATTGCAAGGAATGAGACGATGAAAATAATTTACACCTAGAACTCTTACATTTGCTGTGTTTGCATTCCCTTCATCACTTTGTCTGCCCCAATGCCTAATTTCTATTTCTAAATGCTTAACTGAAGTTTTTAACCATTGCAATGCTAGCAGTTTCTGGGCTCGAAGGAAGATTTCATGGGAGGCAGAATTCTTATTTTGGGAGGATACTCTCATTTTGTCCACTCTCAACCCCCTCCCCTCCCCATAGTGGCATTCATGTTTGTAGGTTCTTGCAGTATACAGTCTTGGGTATTGCTAGGATTTGCTGGTTGGTGTTGGCTCTGTGTCCATTTGTTACCTTCTTTTCAGGGCCTGTTTGTAGTGGTTTCTTACACACACACACACACCCCATGGGATTATTTGTTGAGGTGGTCTTATAGTCTAGATGGCAATCTTTATCCTCTTAGAGGAAATAGTGCAAAACTGCCACTTCACTGCTAACATTGATGAACTATAACTCTAAGAATTAGAAGAGGAAGGAATAAAGGAAGGGAGGGAGGGAGGGAGAGCGAGAAGGAGAAAGAAAGAGAGAGAGAGAGAGAGGGAGGAAGGAAGGAAGGAAGGAAGGAAGGAAGGAAGGAAGGAAGGAAGGAAGGAA
>NC_056527.1:136146600-136173622 GCF_019175285.1 Sceloporus undulatus
AGTTTATTGGTTCCAATATGTCTCAGAATTAAAAAGAAACCTACCTGAAAGTGGGAATAAAATGTTGCAACTCATGCTGGGATTTGTTAGAAAAAGTCTGCGACAACAGGATGGAGCCAGTTAAAGCAATGTCAAACTGCATTATTTCTGCAGTGCAGAGGAAGCCTCAGCCTCTAGTCCACATCATACTTTTAATCCATATTTCCCTTCACTTTCTCTTTCTGGATTAATCTTTTAAGAAAACCCACACCAACCCTCTGCAAATATATTTTGTTTAAAGCATCTATCTTGTCTTTAAATGTATATTTTTACAGGAAAACAACACTTAGTTATGCATAAACAGCTGGAAACAGTATCATGATGTATAAAGAAGTGTGCATGGCAATGGAAAGCTAAGTCTCAAATGTGGATTTAATCAATCAGTTCGTACAGAGATTTGCAAAGTTCAAATTCTTCCAAAAAGCTAAACAGTAAAAAACTTGATGGAGGCTTAAATTCATCTGGACCGCTGGCATAAGATTTCACCCTTCCTGGGTAGTAAGGCCTGTTGGCATCTCTGGGAGCTCCAAGTAAATATGCATGGTTCAAGCCTGTAAGATCTCAAGGCGAGTAAAGCAAATTTTTCAAAGTCTTGAACACAGCAGGGATGCAGGTTATTTGGAATGTGAAGCATTTTTAATACTGAGCATTTTGGCCCAGCTCCACAATTTGTCCCAAGCAACTTTGGGTACTTTATAAAGCTTGTGTACACATTAGTGGACCACATTAGAGGTTGGGTCTCCCTTATCCAGAATTCCAGAATCCAAAATGGCCCACATGGCTGGCTGAGAAAGTGACACCTTTGATTTCTGATGATTCGGTGTCGACAAACTTTGTTTCATGCACAAAATTATTTAAAATATTGTGTACCTTCAGGCTACAGGTATAAGGTGTATACGAAATATAAATGAATTTCATATTTAGACATGGGTCCCATCTCTAAGGCTGCAGTTTGATACTTTGACTTGCATGGATGACTCAATGCAATGGACTTCTGGGATTTGTAGTTTTGTGAAATATTTAGCCTTCTCTGCCAGAGAGCTCTGGTACAACAACAAACTACAAATCCCACGATCCCATGAGATGGAGCCATGGCAGCTAAAGAGGGGTCAAACTGCATTAATTGTGCAGCGTGGCAGCAACCCAAGATATACACTTCCTTTTTTTGGAGACAAAGGACAGTAAAATTTAAACTCCATTAGCAGCAATAAAGTAACTCCTCTAGGGATCCAGGGTATCTGTCTCCAGGAGTTACTTTACTGCTGCTCATGCAGTTTAAATTTTATTGTCTTTTGTTTGGGTTCCCATATGGCCAAAAGGGGAGTGGGCTCTGCCTGCACTGAAATCCCTTCAAACCAACAGAACAACAACAGAAACAAAACTTGATACAAAATGTAGATCTCTGACTCCAACACCGTCATTCTTCTTTTCTTCTCCTGTATGGTTTTTTAAAAACATTTTTGCCCGATGATGAAGAAGACAGTGGAGCTTCAAAAGCTTGCATGATTTGTTTTGTCCAATAAAGGTACCATTCTTTTGTGGACTTTGGATTTTGGTTTGCTCTATGACCTACATAGCTACACCGGAATATGTTTTCTAGACCTGAAGTACCATGGAAAGGGTTGTGTTCTGTGCATAACTACATCTTAAACAACCACAACATCTCATCTCCAGGGAGATCTGGATCTGGGCATTCAAATTCTGATAGATATGGCTAGTGGGTATCCAAGATGGTGGGTCTTCTTAGTGTGCTCTGGGACTCCTTCCTCAATGGGGATAAGAATGGCTCCTTCCTTACTGTCCTCTGCTTGCACTCAAAGAAGTTATCATTATTAATTCTTCTAAGAAGCATTCAGAACTGAAGGTGTTTTAAGGAAAGGGCTTTTAAGAGGAAGCTGTATTGATTTCTCCTCTAGCATCCTAACAGTAGGAACAAAACACAGTTATTTTGGATGAAGCTTTGAGCAATCACTATGAAATCCATATTCCAAGTTTTGATCCATGCATGTAGAAGACACTTTCTCCTTGTGATCTTCTTGGCTCTTTCAAACAAAATAAGCATAGGTTTACCTCCTTCCAAGACCTATGGTGACAAGGGAGCCTGTTGCGCAATACAATTATAGCGGTATGATTCCAATTTAATGGCCTTGATGCCATCCTATGGAATCCTGGGATTTGTAGTTTAGGGAAAGGCATTAAAATACTCCACCTGAGTAGCTCTAGTGCCTCACCAAACTACAAAGGATACAGCCATGGCGATTAAAGTGGAATCAAAGTGCTATAATTGTGTAGTGTGAAAGCCCAAGGAGAATGCCTTAATAAATGAAGAATCTAAAATGTACTAGCTTTGTTCCAGAGACTATACAACTAGTTCTGCATACCCAGCTGAAGTTTGGAGTCCTTTCACACTCCGCAGTTATTGTGTGATGCTTTAACTGCCACGGCTGAATCTCATGGAAGCTTGGGATTTATAGTTTGGAATGGCACCAAAGCTGTCTGAGAATTAATGCACCTATAGGCAAAGGGTGCTCCCAAGAATAACAGAGGTACCTAAAACCTATCTTGTGCACACTTTCTTAAAAGGAAGCTACATGAAACACATGGAGAGCACTACTAAGCAGCCATTGTGCTTGTACAAGTCTTCATATTGCAGGATGCTTCAGGGATAATGGATGGGATTAGTTATTTGTCCTCTGCCTGCAATTACCTGAAAACAGGCAACATTAATAACCACCTGCTTGGCAGTGCTGAGCCCCTCCATCTTTGAAAACACAGCTCTGGTGTCCCTTCTTCCATGTCCTCTCCATATGTTGTTCGAAAGCATGGACCTGAAGATTATGCAAGAGATTGGAGGGGGAGAATGGTTCCCCGTTCACCTGGAGATGTTTTACATCTGCTGTGGGCATATGCTCAGAGGGAACGGGGGCTCCGTTCTTAAAACTTCCAGCAGGCTTTTAGGCAGCAACCACACTCAGATGTTTTCAGTTGTGAGCTACAGTGTATTAACATTTACTAGCAGCTGTCTGCAAATTTTCACTGGGGAGGGGGAGAAGAAAAAAGAGTGAACAGAATACAAAATATACTTGCGACACAAGTAAAAGACAAACAAAACACAGGCATATACTCAAAACAAGTTTCTTGGTCTTTTTAATAAGTGACATTTTAATGCGCAGAAGTACTCTGGCTGGCTGGATGCAATAAAAATGGCATCTGGTTCCTGCACCACACGACATCTTATTCATCTGTTATCCACACCTCAGAACTCCATTCTGACAGTCTGATGGAAGCTTGCTTGTTTTGGATTGCAATCTCTGTTGAATTTAAAACTGAAGTGAGCTCTTTTCTTCTAAAAAAAATTTGAAGGAGACATTCTGGGGTTAAGCCATTCTTCAAAAGATGGAGACAGATACTAGGAGTATAACTCACTCCCTTGCAAAGTCAGTCTTGCTAACTTTGGGCAGCAGTTTCCTCTTCATTCAGGGCAGTTTCACAATGAGTAATAAGATTCCTAAAGAAACTTTATTGGGTGGAATTATGGCCTAAATCCAATGGTTAACCTAGCTAGTAAGAAGCTGTGTGGTGTAGCAGTTTGAATGCTTGACTCTAGGAGACCCGAATTCAAATCCTGCACTCAGCAATGAAAAACCATTGAGTGACCCTGGGAAAGCCACAGTCTGCAAAGGAGGCAACAGAAATGTCCTTTCCAGATATCTTGACCAAAAATCCTAAAATAGAGTAACCGTAATTTGGAGTCAATTTGAAGATACATAACATTAACATGATCCAACTAGAAGAGGATCACTGAATTTATAGGATTTACCCATTTATTTATGTATGATATTTCTGTCCCTCCTCATATTACAAGAAGACTGGGAGGCTTAAATAAAATCACACCACTTTCAGATTTAAGTAGTAAAAATTTACAACACAAAAACTGAACCTCCTGGAAATATTAAACATTACATAATTCAAAAACTTGACATTAAAACAAAATGAAATAACGTATCTGTACATACAAGGGTGGAATCATTAGGTCCCAAAAGCATTTTTGAAAAGACAAATTTTAACTTTGTGTTGAGCCTTCCACAACTGGGATACCACAGCTGAGAAGGTCCTTCCCATGTCCTTATGTTGTACATTGCTCCCCCTGGTGGGATACACAGGACATCTCCTTCAGAAGATCCAAGTCCTCATGGAAGTACATATGGAGAGAAATGCTTCATCAAATATCAATGTGTTCACTTACCATTCAACAATTGGTTCAATGGGTAGACCGACTAATAGGATTCAGGTCTATATTAAGAGCTAGCATGGCACAGTGGTTTGAGTGTTGGACTATGACTCAGGAGACCAGGGTTTAATTCTCCACTCAGCCTTGGAAACCCACTGGGTGACCTTGGGAAAGTCGCATTATAGCAGCCTCAGGGGTAGGCAAGGGCAAAGCTCTGACTAAATCTTGTCAAAAAACAAACAAACAAACCCATGATAGGTTTGCCTTAGGGTCGCCATAAGTTGGAAATGACTTGAGAGCACACAAAAACAACAACATTTTTAGGGTTTGTATGTTGGCAGGTAGGACTAATGGCTGGGCAGTGGATGCAAAACCCTTTCCCAAACAGCTGAGATATTTTGTACTTTGAAAAACTCTTTGCTAGTTAAATTTGAAAGGCCTCCAAACTGCTTTTGCAAAGAGTATATGGAGAGCACTTGACAATGTGCTGTGCCTTGAACTTGGCAGTTCCCTCCTACCTTGGTCCATGTTCTCCAACTCTTAAACCATTTCTTAAACATAGCTGTCTCATGCAGGACTGCAATATCAAACAATACCTGCCTTGTAGAAATGGATCATTGATCACATTATATCCTCCAACTGTCCCAACTAATCTTCTGTCTTCCTAATTTTTCAGCTGTTTTTAAAATGTCTCTCTTTCTCTTACTGTCACCTCCTGTCTTGGTCCTCAGTTTACTTCCACTGCTGCAAACTGAGGTCAATGTGCAAAAAGTAGATTGCACTCATGAACTCAGCAGAAGTGAGAGAAGAAGAAGGGGGCAAAACCTTGTCCTTCTTAGTAGAATCAGAGAAGAGCAAAATGCTGCATCATTTCCTTGTTTGTGGATTCCTCTTCATTGATAACTTTAGCCATCTTGATAACAAGATCATACCATCCATGAAATGCTGGATAGTAGGTCACATGTGGTTGGGCTGACCCCCAGACCTTTGGCTGCTTTAGGCAAAGTCAATAGTATGCCTCTTTCCCATTTCAGATAATGAAGTTGACAGGACTGGTAGTTCAGTCTTAGGTCAAGGGAATGATCTGACCCACCAGATCCTAGACGGCAGGTTTGTTTGAGGAACCCAGAACAACCTCTGACCTCAAACTGTTTGCGAATTCAGGAGGAACAGACAAGAGGTTTTTGGTGCTTCTATACTCCATCGCCTTCACCATGACCAGTTTTGGAAAAATCTAGAAATGTACATGTAGGTCTCAGACATCCTATGGCAATTGTAAAAGAGAAGTCAGTAATCCTGAATAATCTGCATGGCTAGGGATGCAATATTTCACTAAGTTTCTTCTTAAAGGAAACAATAAGTAATTTTAACAATTTTCTTCCTGCTGAGAGAACATCTTCAAAAACCAGGCATTTCTTAGATGGAAGCAGCAGCATAAATATTTCAATGAGTTAATCTCTGTAAAGATTTCATGGAGGTAGGATAGTTTCAGCACAATCTCTCCCTCACTAGAGCCAAAATGCTGTGATTTAAAGGACTGTACTTCAAGCAAGCAGTCAGTCTGAAGAAGGAGGCATACTTCCCTGCCACTTGGTTGTGGATTGAGCTGCGAGGGAGTTAAATATTTCTGCAACGCTCAGTAAACCATCCCTCATGAAAGTGCTTTTATAACCAGCATGCTGGCTGCCATTCCGTCTAATGGCACAGAGCCTCAGACAGGCAATGACACCAAACAAAAAATCTGATTGCTTTCCTAAGTGGTGATAATAATGCTCAGGACTTGCTTTGTTTGCCTTTGGTTTCTTCCTCCACCACCCCAACCCATTTCATGGTGCAAAACCTACAGAATGCACAGAGACCATAATGCAGCTGCATCCTGCACAAAGCCGCTCGGCTGGGTTTGAAATTCCAGTTTTATTCTAGACAGATGTGGACGCAGAAGTGGGGAGGCAGGGGTACTTTAAGGAGCCATTTTGCAGCCAAGACCTGAAATTGGCTGGAGGAGGAGGAGGAGGAGAAGGAAGGAGAGGTGGAGCTTTCTTTCTCTGAGCCGCACACCATGTAACATTAATACAGCACAGAGAGAAAATATTTTCAGTACATGTGTGTATTTATGAGGTCCTCAGGGAGGAAGAAATTCTTCAAGCCCACAGGAAAGAATGGCAAGGGTAAAGCAGACTGCTGATAGAAAAAGTATATGACGGAACTCATTCCCGGGTTAGATTTTCTGTGGAAGGGCAGATCTATTGGTTTCCACTGTATCTGCTAGTTTAATTGTTTCTGCCTGTTCATTTCTTTATCCACCAAAACCACCAGCCAGGGGGGTTAGAGAGACTGGAAGACGTGGGGAGGAATCAAAAGGTGGGCCTAGAATGGAACAGGAAATTAACCCAGCTATTGAAAAAAATTAATTAAAATCAGACGACTCCTTGGAATAAGCATGTTAATGAATCATCAAGATGTTGCAAACCTGCCCCCCCAGGTCATTTTATTGTCACCATTCATAAAACAGACAGCAAGGAACTTCTCGTTGCTATTGTTATAAATCTACTGAATGCCATTGTGCTTTCCAAAACAGCGCAGACAACAGAAGACTGGTCTCTGCACTGAGGTGTTTGCAGTGTACATTGTTGCTGTTGATAGAGGAAACAATAATATCAGATAGAGGATAAAGGAGGAAGTAAGATTTCTCTTGTCGAATCATGTCAGGCTCAGCCTCTTGCACAGAGGTGGGCCAATACATTTTGTTGCCCTGTTAAGAATACAAATGGCACTACACATTCGGATTTCGGAATTAAAACTGGGACCTGACCAACTGTTATGTGACATGTTCACCACTACCTTTGGGACTCAAAGGTTCCTCCAACGGTGGCTTGTGAGGTCTCCTGGACTCAAGAGATTTTCAGTTGCCCAAGAAAATGTTCTGGTACCCTTACTCAGCTGATAGGAAACATAAGAAAGCTGCCATATATTGAGTCAGACTGTTGATCCATCCAGCTCACTTTTGTCTACACTGACTGGCAGATACTCTTCAGGGTCAAAGATAGAGATCAGCTAAGTTGTGTGTGTGTGTGTGTGTGTGTGTGTGTGTGTTTTTAAAGACTCTACCTTCCAAAATCTAGTAGTTGTACTAGCTGGGGGGATTTTGGGAGCTGTAGTCAAATATATATATGTTTCTCACAAACTTAGCTGGATATGCCAGCCATTGAATGTTGCCTTCTTTAGACAACGTATGTGCTCTACCACTGAACTACAACTCCTCCCAAACTTTTAATATTGGAGGCTGACTTACATTGAGTGAGGACATTGGTGTCTGTTTCCCATGGCTGTCTGCTCTGACTGGCAGAGGCACTCTAAATTTTGGCAGGAATCTTCCCCAGCCCTATCTAGCGATGCTGGTTTTGAACCTGAGAACATTTACTTGGAAAGCAAGTAATACGCCACTCAGTAAAGACCTTCTTAGCATCACCCCATAATCAGGAACAATTGTACAGTCTGGGCAAATTATGTGATATTTGCACAGAACACTAGTCACAGAAATACTTTTCCTTTTTAAATAAAAATCAAACCCACATATTAAAAAAAACACCCAACACCCAAAATGTACTGGATGCAAAAAATAATGACCACAGATGCTCTACAAGAATTCATCATAAACAAGAAAATTAAAACATATTGTGGATCAAATATTGATCAGAATGCTGACTGCGGTCAAGAAGTAAGAAGACTAGGATTGGGAAGGGAATCTATGAAAGAACTAGGCAAGATCCTCAATAATAAAGATATACAACTGAGCATGAAAGTTAGAATCGTCCAAGCCATTGTATTCCCCATCGCCATGTATAGATGTGAGAGTTGGACAGTAAAAATAAGTTTATAGCAAGAAAGTCAACATGTTTGAGATATGGTGCTGGAAAAAAGTACTGAGAATACTATGGATGGCCAACAAGATAAACAAATAGACCCTAGAACAGATCAAGCCTGAACTCTCTCTAGAAGCCAACATGGTTAAATTGAGGCTGTCATACTTTGGCCACATCATGAGTAAAAATGAATCATTAATAAAGACAATGATGTTAGGAAATGTGGAAAGCAGTAGAAAGAGAGAAAGGCCCCATATCAGATGGCTAGACTCAGTCAGGAAGGACATGGGCCTGAGTCTGCAGGATCTGAGCAGAGAAATCAAGAACAGTGGGTTTTGGAGATATCTCACCCACAGTCTCCATGAGTTGAAGTTGACTCGAGGGCAATGAACTGTTTGCACATGACACATAACGCAAGCTCTCATAACATAACACATCTCTTTCTTCTGCCTATGTTGTTCTGTAAAGTTTCATGTACTTTGATGCTCCTCTACATATAACAGCAAAACATCATATCATACCCTCCAAGATTTCACGGATGAAAACCAGGACCTGTGTGGCCAGGCAACATCAGAGTGTGGTCAAGATGGAAAAAGTTATGAATGAGGAAGAACATACAAGTTAAGAGAGGCTGCAGCAGTTTGCTTTTCCCTGAACCTACTGGGAAAGACAAGATTTTGCCATGCTCTTCTCCTCCCCTTGCTGTTGAGTGAATTGAGCACAAACCATTTTTTTGCAGTAGCTGAAGTAAGCAGAGAACAAAGGGAGAAAGTGGGAGGAGGAGAGACAATCTGGGACATTTAAAAGCATCTGAAAAAGTGGGAAGACAGAGGATTAATTGGGACTGTTGGAAGGTATGCCTGACATGCAGACGTTTCATTTCTTGGTGCCTCTTTTTTAGAATGATATAGTTGCAGTGATGGGGGATTTGGGGAATTGTACCTGAGGCCCTGGAGAAATTCTACCTGGCAGAAAAGACAACATTGGGTGATACAGACAAACAATGCAATCAATTTGGCATAAGGCAGCATCCTCCACTCCAGTAACTGATATGGATTATCGATAAACTGTACAGTTGAAAGATTTAACTGCACAACGTTGCAAATGTGGAAGGTTGTGGGGTTGGTTTCTTTCTCTTTTTTAAAGGCTGTGCATTTCAGGAATTAATTTGGACTCCTGCACCTGGGGATGTGCATAATGACAAGCAATTACCTCTCTCCTGCCTTTCAGGAACAATGAATTTGGGTCTGGTCCAAAGTCAAAAAAGGGTGGATGGGTGGGCTCTCTCTGTGTGTGTCTCTCTGTGTGTATGTTTGACTGAACAACCTCAGCTCTTTTTTGTGTCCTGCATTTTTTCAAAATGCATTTCCAACGCTTTTGTCTGTGACAGTCCAAAGGGGTGATGTATGAAGAGGAATAAAACTAATTGAAAAGCTATTACTATTAATTACCACCACCGTTCTGGAATTATTGTACAAGGCAGCGCTAGATATAAAGAGAGAGAGATAGGTAGTATTCTCTGTAGTGGATTTCTGAATTCAACACCAGGAAGAGAGGAGTTGGGGTTGTTTTTTTATTCGGGTCTTTTTGCTCATTTACTACTTCCTTTGGATTATGAATCATATTTTTTTTCTTTTGCAGAGGGGTAGAGAGTGAAGCAAAGGAGGCATGACAAACGCTTCACAGTCAAGGTGAAAGCATGGTGCATTGGTGACCAAACTTAATGGCATTAAAGATACTGTAATGTATGTATTAAAGAATCCTTTTTTGAAAAGAAAACCCGCAAAACCCACATATTTGGGGAAAATGCACATGCACACATGTGCATACATACATGCAATTGCTCTTTCTCTCTTTCTGTAACACACTCACACACACATACACTCCAGACTGCAGGCATTTTTAGTCTCTGTCAAACACAATTCTCTCTTGATGAATGACAAGGTACGATAATAGGGCTGTGGTTACCATAGTAACCAGACAGCCGAGCTGTGTGCCTTGAATTTTGTCATCTGAAATGAAACCAGAAGCTAAAGGGAGTTTGGAAAGGGGTGGGTAGGAAGAAAAGAGAGAGATGGGGGGGGGGGGGGAATGGATAGTGTAGCCAACAGATTAACTCACATCGGCAAGGCGAAGGGTGGGGGAGAGGAGAGGCGAGAAGGTGAGGAAGCTGGCTGGAAGAAAAGGGGACAAAATGGGAAGAGGAAAGGATTGAAACATGAAGAGAGTGAAGCTCTTCACAGAGAGTGAATGTTGCTGCAAAATGAACCATATCCCAGTTTGGGTGGCATCTCCAATGGTCAAGGGTTCCACTTTTGGAACCCTGCCTGGTTTCCAGAAGGTATATGCCTTAGGAAATCCACTGAGAGGTTCTAGAAACTAGACATGGTGTGGACCTCAACTAACCATGCCACAGGTGGGCCATATTTTTGGAAGAACATAAGAAGACTCCTGTTGGATCAGGCCACTAGTCCTTCCCATCCACCTGGACTGGTCAGACGGCTTAGGTAAGGGCCATCTCTCGATGGAAGAGCCCATGAGTTGGGTGCAAAATCTCAGGTTCGATCCCCAATAAGTTCAGTGCAAGGACTTCAAGACTTGGTGGAACTGGGACATGACCCCTACTTGAGTTGTTGGGGAGCAGTTGCTATCAGAATATATAATATTAAGCCAAATGTGTCCACAAACTCATATTTCCTTTGTGCATTTTCCATCTTCTCATGAGAAGCTTGAACTGTGAGGTAGCTGTGTAGGAGGAGAGTGGATGCTCTTGATTCTGATCTATTTATATCCTTCACATCATTATGGAAGCTCAGGGACAGTTCAGATGCTCTTAAAACACAAACACACAGAGTATTCTCATGGATACAGCTTTGTTGTAAAAAGAAGCTGACTTGGGGTGAAAATTCATGTGGACAGGTTTTGCTATTAGTACCCTCAGACAATTCACAAGAAACGCAAAACACAAGTAATGCTACGCTCACACAAAATTGGATGGCACTTCTGCCATAAGGTTGTGTCTATGGAGTCGGCCAGACTGGAGAGTGTTAGATCAGTGATTGTGAACCTTTTAGAGGCCGAGTGCCCAAACTGCAACCCAAAACCCACTTATTAATTGCAAAGTGCCATGTCCCTCTGGCTTTGTAAGTAACAAACTCTGGCAAACTCTGTGCTGGGGCGACGGCACATGTGCCCACAGAGAGGGCTCTGAGTACCACCTCTGGCATGTGTGCCATAGGTTCGCCATCACTGTGTTAGATCATCTGAAGGGAGCACCTGAGCAGTTGAGTTGAGAGTCTCCATCATCTCTATTGGGCAGGGATGGATGAATTTTACCCTGGTGTAACCTCTACAGAAATACAGTATTAGGAGCTCCTCAACTATTTGCTAGGTACTCTAGCAATACTAGACTAGAACCTGCCCTAGGTTAGAGGAAAGAGGAAAAAATGGTGAGAGATCTTGGTCTTTGTCTTACTAGTGAACTAATTCTGGATTCAACAAATTCCTTGATATTTTTTTCTCTGTGTCACAATTAAATGGAATTTGCACCTTCAGAGGCAGTATGTTGCCAAATATTTCTACTTCAGAGGTAGAGTATGGGGTACAATACAATCCCCATATTTGCAAAACCAGTACCTGTGGTTTCACTTACCAGTATCTGGAAAAATAGTGTCTCTAGACATTTGGATGCCCTCCAATACAACTCTGTGATCAACATCTACCAGAAATATAGGGTTTGCTATTATCTGTGATTTTCCCTATCTGTGGTAAATCTGGGAATGAACCCTGTGTGGATACAGGGGTCATGCTATATTTGGAAAGGGCTATTGTTTCAAATGTTCTGCCAATGAGCCGCTTGGAAACATCTGACTGGCCACTTTTGGGAGCAGGAGGCTGGGCTCTATGGATCTTCAGTCTGATTGAGAAGATTCCCTCTTCTGTTCTTATGGAATCTCTTTTTGAACATCCCACTTCAAAGACACCACTTGGTAAGGTCAAATCAAGACACATTTATAAGCAAACCATGGAAGAAATCTGAAGACGTAAAGTGAGCCACACTTGACACATAGACCTGGATGGGAGCATGAATACAAACTCAGGTTCGTATGTAAAGAGATCTTGTAGCACCTTTGTGACTAACTGAAAGAAAAAAGTTGGCAGCATGAACTTTTGTAGACTTAAGTCTACTTCCTCAAATGCATCTGAGGAAGGAGACTTAAGTCAATGAAAGCTCATGCTGCCAACTTCTTTCTTTCAGTTAGTCTCAAAGGTGCTACAAGATCTCTTTACATACTGATTTTACAGGCTAACACGGCTATACTTTAAACTCAGCTAAATCAAAACTAAAGATAAAATAAAAAATTGCTAAGTTATTTAGATCATCCAGATTAATTTATGTGCCACAAAAAGAGAGCACAGTTTCTTGAGCTACCACTGAATGAGTGAGGAATGTCTAAAATGACTGAGGAATATCAAGATCATCAGTCAGGGTGAGCTTACAATTATACAGTATAGAAGATGAATGAAAGCAAAAGGTAAACCCCAGTCATTGCCTAGACTTTGAGGCATCTGAGTAGAAGCCCCAGTCAAGCACACAAAAACTGTCAGACGTTTGCTGGGATCAAGGGAGAAAAAGGCAAGTCTAGGATAGGAAAGTTGGGATAGGCAGGCAGACAGACCAAGAAACAGGAATCCAAGGGAGACAGCCACCAGGATTAGGTCAATAGGACGGGCCAGAAGGATATCACTGAAAGCCAAGGGCAGAAGGCAACCAGTAAACAGGGGAACTGGAGACATACATTGGAAACCAAGAGCAGAGCCTGCAATCCAACACCAAAAGAAGATAGATATATATGAAAAAGAGTCAATGAAGCACTTCTAGCTGCATTTGATATCCTTACAGTAAAAGACCAAGCTAAGTTACAGAAGACAGCCAAGTGTCAAGGAGGTGTGGTCAACACAAGTTCTTGCACTTGGCAGCAGCTGACAACAACCTTCGTGGTCAAAGAAGCAGAGAAGAACTTGGCCAAGGCCCCGGTCCTCATGACACTGACAAAAACAAACAAGTTCACTCTTATCCTAGGCATGTAATAAAGGATAGCAACAGACAAGGAGAACATAGTAAAGCCAAGTAGTGTCAGGCAATGCAAGGTCCCCTAAGGAGACGGACATTTGGAAATGGTTGCACCAGTCCATTCATTAATCAACAAAAATGAACAGGATCAACCCACTCTATGGCAATAGGGGAGATGCTTCAGCATTCTTGGACTATAAAGGAATAGGAGAAGTCGACAGCAAGACCCAGAAAGATGCTGCCATGATTGTCTTTCATTTTAGCCAAGGAAGAGAGAGAATAATCCATGTTTAAGGATTGGTCTTTGCATGCTCCAAGTAAATTAGCTTGGACTGTATTATAATAAGTAGAATGAAATGGCATAAGTCCTTTCTAGAAGGTACAGGCTTTTCATGGCACATACAATCCTTTAAAATTATTATTATTATATTTATTAGTACCTCGATTTTTTTTATCAAAAACACATTGCAATTAAAAACTTACAAAAGTGAAAATTAAAATGGAACCAAACTATTACAATATTAAAACAGATAATTTGTTGTATTTGTTTTTTTAAAAAGTAAAGCCATTTCCCCCCTTATGGGGGAGTATTTAACCTGGAATCATAGAGGTGGAAGGGGCCACAATGGACTTGGAGATCAGCCCCTGCCATGCAGGAATACACAATGAAAGGACCCATGTAAAATGGCCATTCAACCTCTGTTGAAAAAGAGAGTCCACCACCCACCTAAATAGTCTATCCCACTATCAAACAGCTCATAAGGGCAACAGGTTCCTTGTAATGTTTAGGTGAACTTACTCTGAACATGTTCTAGACTGTCAATAACCTTCTAGAATTGTAATGGCCAGAACCAGACACAGTATTCCAGGTGAGACAATTCTGCTCCATCCCCCAATATGTGGAAGCTGCATGTGTCTGGTGTCTTGCTTCTTCAGACTGGTTCAGGTAAGAAGAAAGATAAAGCCAAGCTTGAATACATTTGATACCATCTTTTAAAGAAATAAGAACTGCCCATGAAAGTGTGTCCAGGTCTATTCCAAACATGGCTGGAACATGTGTAAAAGTACCAGCATTAAATCTCAAATGCAAATGCACTCCTGCATAAAACACTCAAAAGCAATGAACCAAATCTCATACTTGAAAACCTGTTTCTGCTGTTTGGCCCTGGTATGATTTTAAAGGAGATACTGCAGATTAATACTAGAAACTAACACCTCCTGGGACTGCTCTTTTTTTCCTACTCATGTCTTCAACCTTCTGGACTGCAACTGACTAAGGATACCTGAATATTTTGCTCCTTCACTTGCCCCATAAAAAAGATGGCGCAAGAGTTGAGCCACAGATCTGTGTGAAATGAGGGCATTGTCCTTCCAAATACAAATGCTACCCCCTCCAGTCCCAAATTTCTACCACTGTGAAAGCGAGATATTGAAAACTGTTCACACCTAGAAGTCTTCCATTTGATTTGTGCACATTCCCTTGGTAGATTTGGCCGCCTCTTTTCTTTGGCTGCCTGATCTGTATTTCTAAATGTCCAATTGAAGTTTGAAGCTATTGCATTGCTGGAAACCTGGAGAGTGAAGGAAAATTTCATGGGGGAGAGGTTCTTATTTGGGTGGCTTAATAGCTACACCTCTGGTGTTGATTCTTTGCAAGCATTCCTGTTGACTTCGACTTGAAAGTTTGGGGACATGATGTGCTTGTAGTGTCACTTCAAATCCCCGGTGGGGAAACACCTCCCATGGAAACCTATTGGAAAACACCTCCCATTGCAGATACCTGTATCACTTTCTGCGGACCTCAAAACTTAGTTTGTTAAGTTTCTGGGCCTTGGAACATGAGAAGAAAAAAGAAGAGACTTGTAGACCTGTAGCAAGCATGGCTCAGAAGGCAAAACTACGCTAGTTCAGTCCTGTATGACTGAGCCAGAGTATTTCTTGTTTAAATCAATCATGGTGGCACCCATAAACTAGTTTTTATTGGAGTACTACTTCAGGAGGGAATGTTGGCTCAATCCCAAATTTCTCTCCAATGACCTGCATCAAGTCCAATTGACACACGTTTCTTTCACACTACACAGGTATAGCACTTTGCTATTCCATTAACTTTCATGACTCTGTCTTGTGGATTTGCAGTTTGCAGAGGCACTCAGAGTGCTGACAAACAGCTGCTCTTGTGCCTCAGCAAACTACAAACCCCAGGATTCCATAGGTTGGACCCAGGGATGTTAAAGTGAGATCAAAGTGTTGTATTTGCGTAGTGTGAAAGAGAGTCCCCCTTTTGTCATTTGGGTCAAGTTGGCAACCAGGAAAATGTCACAGTCTACCTTCAGAGGGCTAAATCAGGGTTCGTCCCCACTGTAGAAATAATAAAGTTTGACACCATTTTAACTGCCATGGCATCATCCAATAGAATCCTGGGATTTCTAGTTATGTAAGGTATTAGCATGCTCTGGCAGAGAAGACTAAAGAGCTTGTAAATCCACATATTCCAGGATTCCATAGGATGGCACTACAGCACTTAAAGTGGTTTCAAACTGCATTATTTCTACAATCCCAGAGGGTTACACTTGCTGATCCTTGTCTTGAGACTCAGTCTATCTGATAAAAAGAACTTTGGAAGTATTCAGTTCTTCTCATATGAGAAAGAAAACTTGATACTTAAGGACACACAATTCATTGCAATGTTATTTCATGCTGTTCGTTCCAATGGGGGTTTCTTGCACAGGGAAGCGTCCTACCGGATTTCCCTCCAAAACAGCTTCTAACTTAGATTGCAGAACACCAGAATCTTACAGAATTAAGACACCATCAGACTGAATTTCTAATGCAAACGGAACCAGGAATATGTCTTTAATTTTGAGCTTGTAGTGGGAGGTGAGGCAGAGGAGTCTGTTTTTTGCAACCATCTTAAAACTGCAGGTGCTACTTGTATAAAAATCCAGATTGCTGTATCCATTTCAGGCACTTGGTGCTACACAGAATTCACTTTATCATCTTTGCTTCAAAACGCCCACTATAAAGCTCCTAATCCAGGTGACGGCAAGGAGATAGCACACAATGCAGTTCCATTCCTCAAGCTACAGATATTTGGCCTTGGAAGAACCTGGATAAGAGACTGGTTGCTTGGGAAGCCATCACAAATCCCTCTGTAGAAAAGTGAGCATACAAGTAATAAAAAAGTATATCAAAAAAACCTGCTTAAGTCTGATTGCAAGAGGATGGGCCTGAACAGACAGGCCCAAATAAAGCTGCTTTGGGTCACTTTGGCGGTATGCTTTTTAAATGACACACACATCTTAAGAGGCCAGAAGTTGCGCTGAAGCTGCGCTCCAGTCCTTAGGACTAGAGCATGGCTTTGGCACAGCTTCCGGCCTCTTAGGACGCATGCATCATTTTTAAACAGCATACTTCTGAAGTGACCTGAAGCAGCTTTATTTGGGCCTGTCTGTTCGGGCCCAATGTGATCCAAAATAAGATCTCCCCACAACCATTCTATCTCTACATCCTTTATTTATTTATTTATATAAAAAGCCACCCAACCACTATCTCAAGATCTAGGGGGTCAGGCCATGTTCATCTTACTGCCCCAATTCAATGATCTTTATAGTCTTAGTTTGCATCTGACTAGAGTTACCATCAGTTTCATCCTTAATCTAGGAGTTCCCAAATCCCTTGGTCATTAGCTGGTTATATTCTTGGGAACAACCAAGCCAACTGCCAAGGTCATGTGCACTTTTGCTGTAAACAAAATATGGAGAGAATTTTAGAGTTCAGGAGGCAAAACATGTGAAAATTTCAAGAGTAATAATAAAACTGGAGAGCATTCTCCAGAGTGGGATGGTTGTGCACCTACCTAAATTGTTACTGAAATTTTCCCATTGCTGTTTTTGCATGCCTTCAAGTCATTTCCAACGTATGGTGATCCTAACATGAACATATTGTCGGGTTGTCTAGGCAAGAATTGTTCAGAGGAGGTTTGTCATTGCCTGCTCCAGAGGCTGAGAGCATGTGACTTGTCCAAAGTCACCCAGTGAGTTTCAGTTGAATCCTGGTCTTCAAAGTCATACTCCAAAAACTGAACCACTGTGCTATGCTGACAAATGTGGAGCATCCTATTCAAGCGAAATATCTAAGGGAAAATGTTTGGGAAAGATAAAAGAGGGTCTAACAATGATGGGGGAATCACATACACACATACATCTCACTTCCAAACCAAGCCCACAATAATTTAAGAAAACCCTGGTTCTAAATGACAATAAAATAAAAATTTTATAATGAACAAATCATTATTGACAAGCTTGGGCCAATTTTATAAAACTTTCATCTCCCTGCAAATAAAACCACTTCATCTTGCAAATCTTTTTTTTGGGGGGGGGGCACATACGGAGGGGTGAAAGCATTCCTCTGTTTTAAAAGATGAGAAAGTATGCTGACAAGAACTCGGTGCTGATGACTTCCTTCAAAACTGCCATTTGTTACCACTTTTAACAAGGTGAAGTGTAGTGAAATCAGGATCTCTCCCCTCCCTCCACTTACTTGGCAAAGTACATGCCAAAGAAAGAGGAGGGATGGTGTTCTGTATTCATTGTTTGCTGGAGAAAGTGCCATCATTTGTAAAGAATGATTATCTTTGAACAGCAGTTTTCTCGCAAAAACAAGACAAACAAGAAGCAAACAGGAAAACAGAGGAAAGAAACAACCACCTCCAAATTTGACACAGTCCAATTTTCAGCTGATTTGGGAGGTCCAATATTTTAGCTATCTCAAAACATTTCCTGGCTAATCCGCATAAGTAGAATTTTTGCTAGATCCTTCATTCCCCTGTACATTCATTGTGAGCTGTCTCTTTGTGAATATGAAAATGTCCTCACTCCCATCATCGCCAACTAGCTTTTGATCTGCTTCATTTTCTAAGGTGTTAGCAAAGACAAGGGTTGCTGATCTGCTACACTAGTAGACAATGGGTGCTGGTCTGGTCTGCCGTGTTATACTCAGCAGCGATAACACCAGCAAGATGTTCAATGCTCCCACTTTCAAAGGTTCTGCCTACTTCTGATGAATCTTAACTATTTTAAATCCGTCACAAGGAAGGAAAAATGTACATTTTCTTCTGGACACCACTTCATGGCTTCAAAACATTATCAGGAACATCCAGATGCATAGTTCTGTCTCCACTGAGTCCCCCCCCCCCCGCCATTAAAAGCAAAGCAACAAAAACCATGGCAATGAAAAATCATGGGCATCAATTGTTCATTTTGTAAAGGGGAGGGGGAATGGAGGGAAGGTGTAAGTTGCATACATTGGAGTTCTTTGTAGCGAATTCAAGTCAACATGGAAGGGTGATACTGCAGAACAAAGGGCTACAGGGAAGCCATCAAATGCACCAGGCTTATAGCAAGTAACAGGTGTCTCGTCAACAGCATCACAATGACTTTAAAAAATAAATGAAAGGAGAACCAGATCATCACTACTTCAGTATCCACATAAGGACTCCCCCATCCTTGACCATTGTTCCATTCAAACAGAACCACTTCTCTCATTAACCATGCTCCTATACAACTAAAAACATCAGCAATGCACCTTATGAGGCAGCCAATTATTCACCAGGCTCTGAACCCCCAAATTAAATGCATATTCTCTTCCACATTTATGAAGGGCCAAAGGCAGCTTTTGTCTGATAGCAAGTTTTAACTCATCGGTCTTTGTTAGACGCACAAGAGGTTGATCAACAAGCTGTTATGCCACCCTGACTAGATGAGTCTACTCAGGGACTTTTAGCCCCAGTCTCATGAACTTGGCTAGCTGAGACTCCTTTCCAGTTCTGTTTCTTGGGCATGTCTAATCCATGCCAGTGTGCCTTCTGGGCAAAATCTATAGAGCCCTATCATGTTGTATATTTTGTGTCTCTCCCAAGGTCTTTCAGAGAAAGACCATCCACACTTATGAATGAACACAGTTGCAGAGAACAGTTGGAAAGGCCAGCAACTAGTTCACAGAAACAAAGAGGCATCCATTGGGATGGGGAAAATGCTATGAGCTGTGTATGGCCCAATGTCATTTTTTTGCAGCTGAGAGAGAGATACACTCATTTTTATTTTAAAAAACTGGAAATTTAAAGGTAAAAGAGATGTCTAAACTATGCAACACTCACTCCCAAACCCTGCAGCTTTGTTTCCTTCAACCTCCTTAACCCTCAGTCATGCCCACCATCACCACAAAAGAATGCCCCGAATCAGCTGAGAACAAAACTGGAAATGCTATCACATCACTTCTGATTGAGAAAAAAGACATATTTATGTGACTCACCAAGTTGAAAAGGGATAAAAATTGGCCCCTGATGCAGTGTCTCACTCCTGGGGCATATAAAACCATCCAATCAATTATATAGGCCACATGAATTACTTTTTTCCATACTATGAGTTGAGACAAAATCTGTTGCCATCAACCTCTGCCTTTTTGATAAACACCCTCAGCTTCTTTTCTATATATCAGTTCTTTGACATTTTCTACTTTCAAGACTATTTATATAGCACCTGACACAGTGAGGTTTGAACCTACAGGAATGGTGTCTCAAAACATTGTCATGAAACAAGAAAAATAAAAAAAAAACAGACTAGTACCCTCCACAATAGGGTCATATCATCCTTGATATCTACTTTATTGGAGAGGCAAATGCAATCTAATTTATTCCCAAAGCTCAGAAGAGTGTCCAAATTTTGTTTTGGATCATTTGAAGCCCCCAAAGGTGCTCCATTTTGGGCAAGTGGCACTGGAAATTTGATCTCTGGATGGCAGGTATCAAGAAAGCAGAATGCCATTCCTGGTACTGCTGAATTTCTTGTCTGAATGAGTCACTTTTAATTACCATAAATGCAAGCAGTGCATCATCAAAGATGAGTCAGCATAGGTAATGTGTGTAGATCTATACATAAAAACAATATGCACCTTTGCGAGGCATCTAACAGTACAGTTACATCTATACTCAGCAGCGTGTGGCGATATTGTTCATTGCTTTGGGAAGGGCGGTGCTCCGCAGTAGCATCCTTGCACTGTGCAGGTGCTTCTTTGTGGTATCTGCTCTTTTGCAGGAGGAACCAAAGGCAGATTGCTCCTATTGTGCTCCTGTCTGTGATGCACAGACCATGGCGCCTGCTTACAGACCCATGCCCTTGAAGGAGAAAAAGAACCTCCTCATCTTCTCCTCCCCCTTTCCCCGCCATGACTGTGAGTCCCACTCTGATCTTGTTCCCTCCAGTGGAAGATTACCAGCAACTTTAAGGGATGCCATAGAGCACAGCAGAGGGCTTCCTCAATTACATCTCTGACAATGAGGTGGGAATCCATGGCTATAATTGGATTCCAAATTAAAGATGTAATCGGAAGGGGGGGAATGGTGGTCTCCCAGACTGCTCCTCCCAGTTGGCAGACATGTTTGTTTTCTAATCCAAAAATGGAGTTGGTGGGAGGGAGAGCAGGGGATGGCGGATATGGGAAAGAAGTCATTTCTCAATGAACCATGGCAGAAGATCAGAAGCAAACTCCAGGGGACATGCCCAAACTATAAATCAAAGCCATGCAGATGTGGAATCACCAGCAAATTAACGATAACGTCACACACTGTCTCTCTATTTTTTGCAATGGTGCAAAAAAGAAGAGATCAATGATTGTGGACCACATTTTCTTAATCTATGTTTTGTTGAGTAGTAGCATTGATTAACACTGGGAACTTCTACCTGCAATATTTGTAAATCCCTCACACAAATTTTGCAAATTGCTAGTCATTTCGTGGTAGATAAAGAACTATCACGAAGGGGACGTAACTGATAAGCCCATGAATCCTCCTAATCTAAAACAGATTTTTTTAATTTTTTATAATTTTTTTTTTTTGTGTGTCATCTGCAAATGTATAGAGCTGACAAAAGATGTGATCCTTGGAGAGAGACAGTTTGCAGGGCTTAATTTTATGAGATCTATTTTCCTCATGGTTTCTGGAGGATGCAACTTTTGTGGCTGCTAATTAGCTATGAATACAAATGCACTATTTAATTATCTCAACTTTTTGCAACATGAAATGCATAGCCGTATCACACACTTTATCTGCTGTTAGTGTCCATTCTTAATGATGCCTTTATAGTGACTGCCTTCCTTTGTTCTTCCCAGCAAGAGTTTCTTTTGTGGAGAGGGGGAGAGCACAAGAGAAAAGTGAGAAAATATAGCTTTAAAAATAATAATAATTAGATAGCATAAATTTGCAAGGGGAGATGGTTGCTGGGGGAAAATCACTACAGTCAGAAATCTGGATCGAAAGGTTTGCAAATACAATCTGGCAAAATTAAGAACTTCAGTAAGGAAGAAGCAACAGTCTCGACCGTTTCTCTAAAAAATGTAAATTAGCAAGGAATGCATTTAACAAGGAAGAGGTAAATTATGATAATTACTCTGACTGATAGGGTCCTTGAGCATTACTAATTAGCATTTATTGCCTGGATTATTGAAACAATGTGTGTGTTCTCTAGAGCAAAGGACCCAGGATGGGTTTTTTTCCCCTTGCTCTGAGCCATGGGGTGAAAAGACCAGCACAAATCAGAGAACAAAACTGTTAATATAGGGACTTCTATTGCAAATCTTATCGGCACCGCTATATAGAAATAGCGCTACATCCTGCCTCTGGTTGCTTTCTATATTCCACCTTAGTTATTATGTCTACCTTCCATGCAGAAGCTTCTGCAAGGAGAACCCAGAATCACCAGATCTGGACCGGAACCGGAGAAACGGGTTCAGTTTTAAGGGAAAATATCACCCTCCCCCCAAAAAAATTAATAGAGAGGGGAAATATGCACACAACTGTGTAGTAGGGTCAAACGTATCTGCGCGAGCCATTAAGAGAATGGAACATGGCCAGTTTTGAAAGACAAGACGAGAATTAAATCCAAGCCATGAATTTAAAAACTCAACAACGGCTGATACTTTTAAAACGGCGACTTTGAGACTGAACCCCCTCCAGACAGACCCAAATGGACCTTCATCCCTCCCTCACCCAAGAAAAGGCTGTGTTTTGTTTTGTGCTTGGCAAGGGTTTCGAACATGAAAAGAGCTTAAAATTAGAAATCAATTAGGAAGAAATCAATCATCTCATCAGCACCAGCCCTTTAATTGTATGGCAGCCATCTAATTGGTAACGGGACCAAGAAAATACTTGAATGCCCAAGGAAGGAATTGGAAAGGGAAAGATAGAGAAGCTGCGCTCCATTTTAGCTTTCTAAATGCTGCTCTACCACCTGCATACAAAAGCTCTTGAAATATAAGTGGAACAAAGAACTTTGAAAGAATAGGCCGTAATGGTCCGAGAGAAGCGAAAACTCTTGAAATATCCCAATATTGCATATATATATATGACAATATTATATATACACACACATATACCAGTTGAATAAATAAATAAACACTGTGAAAGTTAACTAGGGCACGATGTTCTTTTAAAAGAAAGTGTGTGTGTGTATGTGCACACACATGCAAAGCAAAGATGAAAAATGAGAACATGTGAGATTTTAAGGATACTGGCCATTTTAAAGCAGAATAGCTGGGTGACATGCTAAGCTACCTTTCCATTGTGAGAGATCAGATATACTGCAATCCAGGCTAATCTAGAACTTGGAAGTTTAGTTTTGCTCCCTGATTCAGTCTAACAAAAATGAACATCTCCTTCTCCAAAGAAATGAAGATAAAGTTTGGTGACTACTTTTTCAGTCGGCCCCCCAATTTTTTTTGGTTAACTTAAAAAAAAATCTCGCTCCCCCCCAAAAGTCTGGAGGAACGACACACCAGCCCAAGTTACAGTCTAGGTTTTATAAGCCTGCTATCAGAAGTTTGCAATCTAATGTGTTACAGAGGAGGGGAAGAGGGAAAGGAAGGGAGAGGGGGCATGATTTGTTAGCAGGAGCTCCAGGAAACCTGCTTCTGATTATTCAGATGGATTCCTGGTTGATTACCCAGAAATTCTTCCAACTGGATACATTTATAATGCAATTAAATTCCAGCACTACCTTTACCTCTTCCACAGCCCAAATTGCAAGCCAGCTGAAAAAACACCCCCCACTCCTCGTCTCTATAGGTTCTCATACATTTTGGAAGGAAAGGGGGGAACATGAAAGATGGGGAAAAGGGGGAGGCATTATATTCTCGTGATTACAGTATTCCTTCCTTTTCTCCTCTCTCAAACTCCTGGCTTTCTTAATGGCCCGTGCGCATGTGTGCGTGTGTGGGTGTGTGATCTCCACCTCTGCTCTTCTGTATGGCCAAGCTAAGATTTTGTACGAGGGGGTGGGGAGCGTGCGGAAAGATCAGTATCGATAAGGGCCAGCTTGTTTTGAGTGTGCGTTCCCTTTTAAAAAAAAAGACAGCCCCCTCTAATTGATGTGTCTGGGCTAGTCTAGACTGGTAGTGATTGAACCAACTCCCAATTATGTTATTCATTTCACTGAACTTCAGTGATGTGTTTCTGGGAGGAGGGAAGAAGGGAGGGAGGGAGGGAAGGAGGAACAACCTGTCTGTATTACAGAAGGAAGGCAAAACTGCATTCTTATACATTCTTGACCTGCACCTTGTTTCCCTGTGGAATCTATTCCCCAGCGCACATCCATAAGCACTGACAGATCTCCCATTACCCCTTAAGGGATGGAGGTGCAAAAGGAGATCAATTCCATACCTAGATTGATAGACCAAAGCCCAATCTGATTTGTAGCTGCAACATGGCTTGGCCTCAGACAAATAGCAGGAGCAACAACCTCCTCTTGTTTTAATTTTATTTAAACTAAACCCTTCAATTTCAAGTCAGTTGCACCTGTCCTGGGAGATTTTGTGAAATTTTCTGCACACAAAGGCATCAACGCAGTTGACTACTGAAGTGGTGCAAAACAGTTTTGTCTCAGCTTTTCTTTTCTTTAAGAAAAGAAAAGAGAGAGCAAAGAAATAAATGTTTCAAATCCGTGCTGTTCTATCGCAGCAAAGCAAAACAAAGAAAGCACACCTGGCTTCAATTTTCTTAGCCACGCAGGAAAAGATTTGGGAAATTTTAGCATGCTTGGGGATGTTGCATTTAAAAGGATAGAATGAGCATTACAAAAATCACATTGGAGATGTGCCCATGAAGTCTAAGATCAATAAAGAGACATTTATCAGCATTAAATGGTAGACTGGCGATGCTGCTCATCATTTAATGGATAAAATATTTTGCTTTGAATTTTGAGGACAAGTTAAAGCCGGGAAATGAACAAAGAATTGTGAAAATACCTTTCCCAACAATACAGCTTGATCTATCAGACACGTACTCCAGTCCTCTGCATCTTTACACAGAGAATTCAGTGGGACCTAGATCCAAGTAACCATGCATCAGGTTGAATTATTACAGCCTGATACTTTGCATTATTTCCTAACACCCCATTTATTTTGACAGGCCGAGTATATCGGATTGCATCTCTGGCTTGACAAATATGTCTTACCCACATCTGCTCCTGGATCTGTCCACATTAAACTAAACTGTAAGAGATCATCCGATGGTACAGTCAACTCATAACCTTGTTCTAAATGGCTCAGTGAAGAGCACATCAAGGAGTACAACAGCAGCCACGATGAACATGATACCAGTCCTCCTATGCTTAATATATATGCAAAAACAATTTCAGATGTGTATATATATAGAGAGAGGGGGGGTCAACTGAACATTTTGCGAACATATATAAATAAATAACTTTGGTCTTAAGGCCAGGCTTAGAGAACTTGATGCATGCAAGGAAGAACAGTCCTTTGCTACCCAAAGTTGTATTCTGTTTATTTAGACTAGAATAAAATAAACATGAAAAAATAAAGACAACACATGCCAGGGTGGGGGGGAGTAGGCTGGGTGGGGAAACTAAGACACACAGTCCCTGCTATCCACTGTGTCTCCCCCCCATCTAAGAGAGAGTATTCGGTTTTTAAACTTGGAAGCCGGTGGCATGCTGGGATTTCAGCAGAGAGATAGACTGAGGTCAAGCACCAAGGTACTGAGCTGTTTCTATTACGCTCTGAGGGTACTGTGTGCTGCTCTCAAAAAGTGCTGGGATGGGTGAGGAAGAGGTTTTTCCTAACAGGCCCATACAGATTGCCAACCTTCGCCAACCTAAACAGTCTGAAACCTTTGCCGCCAACATTTGCTTACAGACCCATGTAAGAACACCTTACATCTGAATACCAAATTTGGGAGGGGGGGGAGATGAAATATAACTAGAGTGTTAAACCACAGAGAGGTGTGTGTGTTGGTGTCTTCTGACATATATTATATAAAGGGCATTTAAAGATATATATCATAGAGAGGAATCCAATGAACAATATATATATATCGTACAGAGTCAGGAGAAAGACTCTGCTGGAAAAGAACGCACAGCCTGGCTTTCTGTACTGACTGACATTCACCAAGATAGATGCCTACGGCTGCATCTCTGCATTCACAGAAGTCCCTATAACTTGTATAGGGGAAAACATCTTGAGCTGTATGCTGGGCACCCACAAAAAGAATGGTCCAGCTAATTTCATTCACATCCACATCCAAAGTCAAGGTTATAAACCCCCCAGATTTTGGGGGGTGGGTAACGGACAGGGATCGGAGATGATGGCATTGCAACAACAAGCCCTACCTGAAAGCAAGTTTATCTTTTTCCAAGTTCCTCTTATTCACCATCAGACTCAAGAAAGATGCAGAGGCACAACTCACAGCTCCCAAGAGCCTAACCCGTGGACTTAAAAACTAAACGTCACAAGTTAGGGTCTCAGGGACAGAGAGGGGCGCAATCCACGGGTTTCTCCCATGCCACCGAGATCAGGGCTATATTTATTTATTTCTCTATCTATTTCTCTATCTGTAGCCTGCAAATGCTAAATAAACCTAACCAACATTTGGAAAAAAAGGGGGGGGTGAGGAAGAAGGGAAGGTGTGTGTCAAAGGAAAAAGTACCAGACAGTATCAAGCAAATGCAACACAATAAGATAAAATGGTGCCAAGAAAGTTAGAAAACCAAAGCTTGAAAAACCTAGGTGAAAAATTGCATGGTTTCTGAAGGAGGAAGAGAAAAGTGGATGCATTCAAACAGTTGGTATAAAAAAAGAGAAAGTGAATAACGCCAAATCTTTTAAAGCATTCAATGACAATCCTACACACAGAGAGAGAGACATTGTTCAAATTGCCTGACATTTCCCAACAATTCTGCAGTTTTCTGTTGCCATTTCCCATCGCCTAAGCAGACATTCTGCAGCAAAAGTATTCAAGCATGCAAGAATAGGGCATCATATCTCCTCTCTTCTTCCCCCATTCTCCCCAAAAACAACAACAATAATAATAATAATAATAATAATAATAATAATAATAATAATAATAAATAATCTGCCTTCAGGAAAGTCCTCTTTGTGGAAAAATTTAAAGCCATCATCCAATATTCTGGAGTGGGAGGGAAAAGCGGTTTGAAACTCACCCTTTGGAGGTGGCGAGGATGGGTCCAATCTTCCAACAAAAGGAGAGCAAAATTTTAGAAGCGAGGGGAGGGGGAAGAATAGGAGGATTTGGCATTTTTCTGGACTGAGGAGCGAATCTAAGAAAGGAACCACCCCAATAATAATACTAATTTAAACAATAACCTAAACCGTACTACTTATGGATTTGGAAGCCCCAATGGGTATGAGTGTATGAGTGCCACCAACCCATCTATTATAGTTTAAAGATATATAATGGGCCTAGAGTTTGAAAAAGAGGAGGTTGGAAAATTCTCAGTTCAACCCCCCCCC